>NC_140814.1:8942500-8975000 GCF_050613455.1 Vespa mandarinia | reverse complement strand
AAAAAAAAAAAAAGAAAAAAAAAAGAAATGTATGGAAATATCGAACATTACTCAATCGTCTATGTTTACACCAATTGATTATCGTGAGAATATTTATATACGACATACGTCATCGCATTGCGTTGCATGGAAAATAATTTTATAATGCTTGGATTCTTTCTATGAAATGTTATTCTTAAAAAAAAAAAAAAAAACAAAAAAACAAAAAAAAAAAAAAAAAAAAGAAGAAAAAAACAAAAAAATTATCATTTTAAAAGTGAATTTAAAAGTGAACGAAACGAAACATCAATGTAGAAAATATTAAAAGTAGGAAGAACATGTTTGTGATATCCCATGTCGATCCTATAAATCGTGATATTAGAATCCCATGTGTTTGTTCTTTCATGTAAACTCGTTCTTCTTTCATGTAAACAATATGCGTGCTAGTCATGTTAATTTAAAACTGACCTATAGAATGTAACCAAATGATTCTTGTTGACTTGCGACCGATAAAGATCATATGTCTGCAATCTCGATCTTGATCTTAGATATTAATTTAAATTCATTTATTCGTTTATTCGAATTCATTATTCGTTTATTCGTAAGATGATTTAATAAAAATTCGAGAAATAATGAGCTTCCTGTTTTTAATTTTTCATGTCAAATTTATATCTGTGTGCTGTTTTTTTTCTTGTTTTTTTTTTTTTTTTTTTTTTTTTTGACGAAATTAATAATGAAAATGATCTTTTCGATGAAAGACGATCATATTTAATGAAATAATTATTTCGAATGTGCCTTGTACATGAATCATGTCTTATTTAGATAGATACGTAGGTGTAATAATTTTTTATTTGTCGTCAACGATTAAATTAAAATTTTTCAAATTTTTTACTTTCAACTAAATCGCGATTACGGAGCATTAATGATTTATAACTTGTAAACAGTTGAAAGATTCAGTGATGTATTATTGCCACGGTTACGTTCAATTGAATCCACTTGTTCATAATTAATATACGCGGGAAGATAAACTTTTGTCAGTTTTATTATTCGTGTAAACTTCTCTTTGAACGTTTTACTCGGCAATGTTATTAGACATAATTCAATATTTAATTATGCAGATCTATATTCGAAACGCTGTCATTCAAATTCTATAAAAATATTATCATTCATTTCTGACACGGAAAAAAAAAGAAAAAAAAAAAGAACTAGGAGTACTCTGTTTGATATTCTGGCGAATAGATCAATGCGATAAAAAAGAAAAGCTTTATAATCTCGTTTAAATAAGTACATTTTGACATTTAACGCACTTTATTTATTTTACGTAAAATTGATAGAAAAAAAGGAAAAAAAAAAAAAAAAAGAATAGAAAAATATTATACGCATTTTGTATTTAAAAGATTATACACGTCGCACTACGATAATGACGATAGTAATATATAAATAATATTGAAAATGAAAACGGATGTTTATGATTTCCTTTTTTGCTTTATACTTTACAATTACGCGAACGTACCGATTATAATCTATTTTCGTACATTTATATTTTTTTTTATTCTTTTCCTTAAGAACACTATCTGCGTTACAAATTAGCTACCGTATCACGACAATACGATTTTATCCTTTTAAATAATTGTTAAATTGTTAACAGCTGGATTAAAATACCTAACAAAATATATGGAATTTATTTTTCTAATTCTATAAGTTGATAAAAATTTATCATTTATTCTTAAACTACTTAAAGTTTATCAATATTTTTTATATTTCGTTTTGTTATTTCGCGATAATAAAAATAAGTGCTTTCGTTTAAAAATATCAAACAATAATTACGAAGACCTTGAAATCTCTCCTACCAATTTCACTCATGTTAAAAAGTTTTTATATCACGAATACCAATTTTCTACGAATATTTTTTTTTTTTTTATTATTATTGTATTAACTATTTAATATCATATTTATTATATTTATTATTTATTTATTATATTAATAGCTACAATCCAATCGTGAGATATATTCGGATTTACATTTGACATTTTGTGTATTGATCAAGAAAAAAAAAAAAAAGAAAGGAACATAAAGAAAAAGAATTGGTAGATATCGTTTTAAAAAAACATTTTTTATCAACTGTCACGAGGTCAAATTTAATCTCTTTTCTCTTTTATTTGTTTTTATATTTTTTTTTATCAAAAGAATTCCAATGATCTTTATTTAATAATCGGAATTAATTTCTTACGTACGTAAGAAACCATGGCTTAAATTTGAATTCCTCTTGGAATTTAATTATGGAGTTATCGTTCCTCTTAAGAGCGAAAGACGCCATATATGTTGAAGAATAAAATAAAGAATGTCTTGATCTTCTCGGAAAATTGCGAACTAATGCAAATCTCTCATGGTCGAACGTTTTTATCCTTCGATTATTCATACATAATCACACATATACTTTTTTCATAATAAACGATCGGTATTGGCTTCGATCCAAACGAAAAAAGAAAGAAAAAAAAAAAGAAAAAGCTGACAATTCTTATAATATTATTATTATATTTATTTATTTATTTATTGTTTTATCTTTTTTACTAATAACATTTCTCTACTTTCTTAATTGATCGTTCAATCATTATTACGTACATATTTACTACGAATTATCTTCGAATATATTTATATTCGAATGATCATCGGTAGTGTTCTCTAGGTGTTTTTTTTTTTTTTTTTTTTTTTTTTTCTTTTAAGTATGCGATATTACGTATTAAAAAATTCAATCGGTCTATGTGTTTCTCTATTTAATAATGTAAATAAAATGACGTTTGAAAATTCATTATTGCATATGTTATCATTTCGTACTTTAGAATCTTGAACTGTTGCTTTTCAATAAGTATTATGTACTGCTAATCATATGAGAAATTGTTTTTTATAAATATTATCGATATATATATATATATATATATATATATATATATATATATATATGTATATGTATATGTATATATATGTTGACCATTTGCAACCTTTAAACGGAAATTTCCATGGACCGAATAAAGATAGAAAATTATTGATATTTGTAAAATAATTCTTGAACTTTCGATCTCATTAATCTCCATACGCAAAGTTTATCAAATAGAACTAGAATATGGAAATATTACAAATTTTGTTACAAGTTCCAAGTTAAAAGTCATAAACCGTATAAATAAATATTTTCTATTCTTTTGAACATAAATTCATAAGTAAATATGTTTTTATAAGTTAAAAAAAAAAAAAAAAGAAAAACAAAAATCATAAGATAAAAAATATTTTTTATCATTTAAACACAAATCTATATGTAAGTATGTATGAATACAAAATTATATTTTTCTTGTTCGTCTAATTAAAACGTACAAAACATAAAATATTGATTAGTGATAATCAATCATCGATTAGAATTAAATAAGATGCATTCGTTGCGTGTAATATTCTTATCTTCTTTCAAATTTATCAATACGATCTACTTTATCATATTTATTTCTTAATTTTCGAAGATAAGTATATTTTTTTCAAATATCAAAATGAAATTTGCTTAACGATAAAAATAGGTGAAGAAGCAAAAAAAAAAAAAAAGAAAAAAGAAAAAAGGTTAATAAATACGCGCGTTTCGTTTAAACGAATTGAGAACTCGTCGTTCTGATCGATCTTAGAGTAGTTCGCAAATATTTACATACATAAGTACTTCGTTTTGTATTCAAACTCGACATTGATACGATAGCGTAACCACGAGTTGAAAGTCATTTGATCGACCTTAATAAGTTAAAAGGTGCTGTAAACGTGACTTGAATCTCATTAAAACAAGTTGAGAAAAATATTGAGTATTCTTTGTGCAACAATGTCAATACATAAATATATATATATATATATATATATATATGTATATATATACAATAAATATGTATAAAAACAATGAGAGAAAATAATATGATAAATGAATGATAATAAATGATGATAGGAGATACAATTAAGAATAATATTTTGAAGAATTAAGTAAACGAGATTATTTTTGTTAGATGGGAGGTCAAAGGTCATCTCTCTCTCTCTCTCTCTCTCTCTCTTTCTCTCTCTCTCTCTCTCTCTCGGTTGGGAATTAAATTCTATATGCGATTTCTAATCTAACGCAAATCAGCACAAGTTAGACACGTATACGTAGCAACTTGGACACAGGTAACAAGAGAACGAGGCCGTTTATCCGTCTAACGGGCAGATTACATGCGACTAATTGCCGCATAATCTCTCTGATGGCGTTCCCGCGAAATTAACCGATTCTATGTGGATCGAAGATTAAAGGGGCTTCGTTAGATAACGCATCAAAGACGATCGAATATCCTTAGAGAAACAATCGTATCGTCTGTAATAGATCGATCTATAAAAAAAAAAAAACGTTATCATTCTTTTTTTTATTTTTATTCTTTATTTTTTGCCTTTTTCAATTTACATTTTACTTACTCCTTTTCAATTATTTTCTAACGTGTCAAATTTTGTTAGATCGTCTCAAATGTTTTCTTCTATTTATATATATATATATATTTTTTTTTCTTTTTTTCTTCTTTTCCTTTTTTGTTTTGTTTTTATTTGTCCATCTCAACGAACGCGTTTCTTCGTATTGTATGCAAATACGTCGGTATAAAAAGAAAAAGGAAAAATAAAAACAGTATTAGAAAAAAAGAAAAATCGTAAAAATTGCTTTAAACAATATTCCAGAGTATATGATTTACGGCGAACAATTTGCATCCTAAAACAGTTTTGCAGAGAGAGAGAGAGAGAGAGAGAGAGAGAGAAAAGAGACAAGAAAATAAACATATAGCTCTTCGATTTGAATTTTAAAACAAGTTCGTTCGAGATGAAGTATACAAGGTATTCCAATACTCTTATGGGGATTTATCTCACGAACGCAAATTATAGTAATTTCGAATGTGAGATAGAACAAAATCGATCGATCGATCGTTTTGTTTCATTTTGTTTCTACGTTCTTCGTTATATAACATCAACGAAGTTGTTAAGTAACATTATCAACGAACAAACGAACGAATTAATTTAATCTTGTCGATAAAATGTATTCTTTGATTATTAATCCTCGTCAGAGATACCTCGTTGTTAATGTATAATAAATGTGCGATATATGTATATAAAAAAAAAAATGAATATCTTTTTTTTTTTTTTTTTTTTTTTTCTTTATTATTTTACGATACAAAAATATCAAATTCTTTTTCTCTGATATTTTTAAATTGAAAACGCTCGATGTGTAGATCGTTATCTAAATTTATTATATCAGAGAATAGAAGAACTACTTTTGTTAATCTTTTAATATCATTAGATTTTTGTCACGCGCGATTACGCGCGATTATTTATACGAAATCAAAGTGAAGTATATATCGCTAGGAAGGTCAAACGTTACTCTTGAAAACAACGGTATTGAGTGAGACACATACGATGAGGGAAGGGGAAAAAGAAAAAAAAAAAAAAAAAAAAGAAATACAAAACAAAAAATAGGATGTGCGAATCGTTTCATCCACGAGAAAAATTATTAACAAAAATAATTATTTTTTCTTTTTTTTTTTTCTTTTTTTTTTCTTCGAAGAAGAGAGAAGAAAAGATATCCTTGTAGTTTCAGAATTTGAATTTGAATGAACGAAAGAGGATACGGTCATTTCGTTTAATTGTTTAACTATGTTTCTAAGGTTAAACGCTAGACAGGGTAATTCCCGCATCACGTAAGCATATAAACAATCAATATATCGAATGATAGAATGGAAATATTTGGTTAATAGTATATTACGTAATAAAACAAGAAGATCGCTTCTGATGAACATACACGAGCGTGAAATTTAATGGGAGGAAGAAAGAGAAAAAAAAGGAAGCGGAAAAATAAGAAAAGAAAAAGATAAGAGAATGAGTTGTTAGAAGGAAAGGAAGAAAAAGAAGAAGAAGAAGAAGAAAAAAGAAACGACTAACACGAGAAGAAGAAGAAGAAGAAGAAGGAAAAAAAGAAAGAAGAAAAAGAAGCATTTTTTGTGAATTTTAATTAAATCACTTACATATGATACAAAATATACAGGGTATACCTAAGCTTTTAGGGTGAAAACTATCGTTTCGATTGTATTTGATTTTTACACGTGAGAACGATAAAAAAAAAAAAAAAGAAACAAGAAACAAGAACACGTTCGTATAATATTTGACCCCAATGCTTGAACCCATCTGACCTTGTTCTTCAATTATAAGGAATTTTATTTAGGAATAATTTTATAGATAGTTGAAATTAGTTGTGTTAAATTTTCGCCCTAAAGCTATTTACAAACATAACTCAATATCTGAGATTGAATCAATGGATTATTGCTTTAATGGATTATTGGCGGTTGGGGAGGGGGAGAGTGGGATTATTTGAAATCCATCGTATGGAGAAGGTTCGTTGACAATATCGAAATAGTTTGCAAGAGAATTGAACAGGGAAAATTCGAATGCTATCCAGAGAGAAATGGAAAATGACGATTAATTAATAAGAATTATTAAAATTGTTAAAAATATAAAAATATTTTCAAAATTTGTATTTTAGATGCAGGTCGAAGATCATTTCGAACATTATTATTTTGAAGATCATAAAAAGATATATAATATGTTAAAAGAAAAAAAAAAGTCTATAACTTGTGAAAAAATTCGTAGGATTAAATGGGGAAATTAAGTTTATATAAAAATTTTTCTTTTATCATTTTCACGTCGAAAATCCATTGCCAGAGCTACATGATAAATAAGTTTTAAATTGCTCGTAAAATGATCGAACACATGTAATTGAAAACGATTAATATCGAAGGCACACATTTTTATGGAAATTTTATTGATGATTAAGTAATAATCATTGTTATTTGATGATCACGTTAGGATATTGACGATAATAAACTTGTTCATTAAATGGCACTTATTATATGCAGTTTTTAATTATGAATAAATGCTAGCCTTTTCTTTATTTGTTTTTTTTTCTGCTTTCGAGATTATCCATAATCGTATGAAATATCATTATATTCGTTTTTTAGACGAGTAACGTGAAAATAAATTTGTCGAAGGTAACGATAATTCATTATTATCAAAACTCTTTATGTTTAATCTATTCGAATTTATTTAATATCTTAATTCTAATATATAAAAAAGAAAAGATTTTTTGTTTATCGTCGTTGTCATATATAAATACAAATGAATAATATACAATAGAAGAAGAAACAAAAAAAAAAAAAAAAGGAAAAAAATTTCATTTAGTCATATAAATTTCACGATGAAAAAGAATTTGATAATACTCGAACGAGATGGCGATCGATCAAATAGCTATTTGTTAAATAAAGAAAAGATATAATAAAAAGGGAGATAGATCGTTTATAATTATTTCGATTCTTAATAATTCTGTTTTATTTGTGTCTAATTGTTTCGTAATCCAGTAAACCGTAATATAGATTCGATAGTTAACGCCTCTTGGGAACATGGCATAATAACGTTGCGTGCATATCACGTAGTTTGATAGTCATACGTCAACTATAATAAGGTCACGTACATAATCTAGAAATGTTCTAGAACGTATATATATAGTCGTATTCAAATGATTTAAAAAAAAAATAATAATAATTTCAAATATCGATTCGATGTAAATTCAATTGAATAGGGTTAAGGAATTGCCAATTGAACAGTGACTAATTAACAACTTGACCTGGAATAATAATCGAATATAACATTTAATCGACGATTTCGATATTTACCGACGATTCACTATCGAGCTTCGATATCAGAAATATATTATAGAAATGTTTTCGTGATAGTTAGAGAATATTAGTAACAGAATATTAATTGCAATGGGATAGCATTGCTTGCATTCTCACAAAACCAAATGAATATGCAAAAGTGGAGATATATCAGTAAATGAGGATATTATTCAGCCAAAGCAATCGATAACATGATTGTTGGAGATCTTTCGGCAAACACTATAATTATAAATATTGAACACCGATCATTAAGTATATTCATTTATAAATAAATATATATATATATATATATATATATATGTATATATATTCATTTTATTTATAAATATATTCCTTGTGACTTTGATAAAACTTCGTGGCCATTGAAATTTAAAGAAACATAAAGAGAAACCGAAAGAATTTCTAATCTCAGTATCATGAGACATGATTCGTCACGGTTTGTATTGAATAAGAGTTTGATCATTTCTTTTTTTTTTTTTTCTTTTTTCTTTTTAAATGCAAATTTTCTCATTGAACTAATCGAAAAGAAAAACGACAAGAAAAGAGGAAGAAGAAAAATCAATAATCGAATTCCACGAGTAAATTGTCTTTAAACGGCTTTGACAATGAAAAGGGTAGAAATAAATACGGGACTGTTCTTTAAAGTTTTCTTACCTTTAATTTTCTTTCTTGGACCTTTTCGACCTCCCCCCTTTTCTCTTTCCTCCTCTCTCTCTCTCTCTCTCTCTCTCTCTCTCTCTCTCTCTTTCCTCCTCCTCTTTTTTCCCCACTTTACTTTCCCCCTTTCTTGCATCAAAGCAAAGTGTAAAAGTTCTTTCTCAGAGAATACAGTCGAGTAGCTCCTTTCTCGATGCTATCCTTCGACTACAAGTAGAGGTAATTACCTGCCATAATTATCCTTGTTGCTCGAGTTGGATGGTTCGACGTCCCTAATGTCGTTTACCCTCTATTTCTCTCTCTTTCTCCCTCTTTTCATCTCACGTAATACGCAAGTGCGTTTGTGACTTTGATGTTGACACACCGGAAAACTCAAATCAGCGTTAGCGTATCAGTATATATCATCCTTGGAAATACTTCTTTCATGCTTTTGATATTTCAGTGGGTCGATAATTATGTATTAACTCTGTGAAATAAAAAAAAAAAAGATATAATACTTTGTAACGTTTTTTGATACATATTTTTTTTTCAACCCCCCCCCCATTTTTTACATTTATTACCTAATTTGTTTCTTTCAAATCAAACATGTTGCAATATGTAGAAAAAAAAAGAAAAGGAAAAGAAAAATATATTGTAAATTTCTAAAGAAACTCATTTACATATATCAATAATTTTTTTTCGAGAAGAAATATGAGGACACGTTAAAAAATTTCAAATGTAAATATTTCATAAGTGATAATTCGATAATGTAAACTGATAATGTCATTTCCTTGAAGAAGATACGTATACTTGAGTCATATATGTGTTAAAAAATTTTAATGTAGATATTTCGAAACATTTTCGTCGTATTCAGAATCATACGAATTACATTAGAATTTATCTGTCAATTGTTATAATTTACTAATTATCAATAATCACTGGAGGCACGAAACTCTTTACAAATTTATTCCCGTGTACTATTCCCATATTTACGATTTATAATATAACAATAATAAAGAGTGATAATATTATCGTTGAAAAAACATTTACAATTATTATTATTATTTTATATATATATATATATATATATATATATATATATATATATAATGTATATAAAAAAAGACGTCGATAAGATTTAAAAGAGAGGAACATATTTTTTTGTTAGGTTATTAATACTTTATATCAAAAAGAATGATCGTTCTTATTATAAATACTAGAACGACTTCCAAATATCTGTCTGAACGAAGAAATTCTAATTCAAACATAATATCGAGATTGGTTTGGTAGTAGCTTTCCTGTTTTCTCATACATACGTCAGATACTCGTAATTCTACACATTTAGTTACACCAGACATTGGTATTACATACGCGTTTGTATAAATACATATATATATATATAGCATCCATGTTTGAGAGAGATAAAGGTAGGAATATAAGATAGACATAGAGATAGAGATAGAGATATATACATTAGTTGCGTGTATGTTCCGATGTACTGTACTTCAACAAAGTTATTCCATCGATAGTAGTCGGTGAGCGTACAACAACCTGAGAATCTCTGATAAAACGTTGAAGATGTCCTGGCGTCGGGGTAAGACAAAGATCCTTATCATCTCAATTTCGATCTTATCGTTTTATATGCTAACAGACAATAACATAATATTTTGGATATTAATATAAGATAAGCCAAATTGATTAAATTTATTTTGGAAATTTTTTGCTTTTTCTTAAATTTAAATATCAAAGAACTCGATCGAATCCTCAATTTTTATATTGATAATAAATTTCTTTAATTTTTGTTATTTCATATATATGTCGTTGGTCTCCATTTATAAATTTTACAATGTTCATTTGATTTTATATTACGGGGGTTAATTTTTTTAAAAAGTTATTTACATTATTTCATCACGTTTCTTCACTTTTTCTTTTACGAAATTAATCGATTTGTCAAGTGTGAGCAATTCGTACGTCCTTCTCTTTATTATTATTTATTTATTTATTTTTATTTATTTTTTCTCTCTTATTCATTCCTCTCGACTCTTTAGCGTGACAACTTTTTCTATGACGAGTTTACATAGAATCTCAAACGTAATAACATTGTCTATCATTTGTGAATATTCCAACGCGAAATAATGTCGTACGAATTATGTTAATCTCTTCGTAACGAGCCCACATTTGTTTCGGCTTCAATACTAAATCGTACGATGGAATTAATTTTGAATATATTATGAATATATTATTCCTTGCTTGTTGGTCACCTTTACGAACGGATTTATTGCTAAAGAAAATTCAATGTTAATCTACGAATAAAAATGTATATACGTGTTATATGTTTATTTTGAAATTACATATTTCATAATTCGTTCGTATTATGATATATTATGCCGATAAAAAAGATATGGAAATATATTAAAATATGATGATATTAATGGAGACGTTTTTTTTTCTTTTTTCTTTTTTTTTTCTTTTTTTTTTTTTGTTCGATCTAAGAACATGATCACACGTCAGAAATACATATGTGGAAGTTTGTCAAAAATGATAATGAGTTATTATTATCATAAGTATATACATATATGTGTATATACGATGTTAAATTCGTTGTGGAAAATCAATATTTAAATAATCGTTAATGAGATTAAATCTCGTTGTCTATACATTGAATTATAATATAATATAAGTAACAAATATTCCTTTACGAAAATTTCTCATTTAATCTTTTAATATCAAATATAAAAAAAACACTTGTATCAATAAACATAATATTTTCATAACGCTTACGTAAGTATTATAAACTCGCGATTATCACGCTTGATAAAAAGTAATTCTCTTTTTTCTTTTTCTTTTTTTTTTTTTTTTTTCTTTTATTTGATTTTATCGAGCCTGTGTTAAATGAAAAGAAAGGCGTTAGTAATACATCTATGGTTTCCATAAATTTTAGAATAATAGATTTATGGTTTCGACAGATTTTAGAAAGCTGATTCAAGAGGAGGGTTCTGTTAAAAAAACCATCATCACTGGATTAGCCGAGATGATGGGTACATCAATATTGTTGTTCCTTGGATGCATGGGATGTGTTAGCGGTCTTGGTGTCATCCCACCTCATTTACAGATCACATTAAATTTTGGCCTAAGCGTTATGATCGTTATACAGGTCTGTACACATAGTTTGTATGTTTTTATTAAAAATACTTTTAGAAGATCTAATATTATGTATTAATCTTTTGTTTCTCTTTTTTTTTTTTTTTCTTTTTTTTTTTTTTCAATCGAAATTATTAATCGATAAATAATTAATTAATTATGAACATAATTAACGAATACGAGTAAACGTTTTGATTAATATTATCTTTGACGTTCGTGATAATATCAAATTATTTAGAAATTGATGAAAACGAAAATGAATTTCGTAGAATCCATAATAGAATTCGTTCTATTTCTCGAAAATTTGAATAATTGTTATACTCGTATCAAATGTAATTAACGTTTTTCATATGATCATAGTAAATTTATATATCGTTTATAAATCTTAATAATAAAAAAAGACATTTATAATGAGCGTTCTTTTCGTAGAGCCAAAAAAATTTTTGTTTTCTTTCTGAAGTCAGTCGTATATTTAAAAAACATTTTAATTACCGTTCCTCTTTAACCCAGTTTCATTATTAAAGAGTCATTTGTTGAGCAAAGTGTATTGTTGTGGTTTTAACTAAAAGAAAAATAAAAAAAAAATTTCGTTCCTTTTCCCTAACACACATACACACACATACACATACACACAGAGAATTCTGTCACATTGTTTTACTTTACACCCGTTACACACAGAAGTTAATTCTCTCTCTCTTATTCTCTCGTCTTTCTTTTCACAGTGCTTTGGACACATTAGTGAAGCTCACGTTAATCCCGCCATCACAGTCGGTTCAGTGGTACTCGGCAAGAAAACCATCCCAGAGGCCTTGGTTTATTTGTTGGCTCAAACGTTAGGCGCCGTCTCGGGTTATGGCATGTTAAGGGTCAGTATTGAAAATGTTGTTTAAAGACAAAAAAAAAGAAAAAGAAAAGAAATGTTAATAAAATGTAAAATGTAAACGTAAATGTAAATGTAAAAGTACTTTGAAAAAAATTTTTTTTCACGTCATAATAACGGGATATATTTCTTAATTATGTCAATGGAGAAATTGGATATCAGATGGTTTATATCGAATTTTATTCGAAAAATTAACTTTATCTTTTTTTTCTTTTCCTTTTTTCTTTTGTATTTTTTGTTTCTTTTTTTTTTTCTTTTTTTTTTCAGTCGGAAGAAATTTAAATTTCTGAATAATTTACTAATTTTATAAGTTATGAAGTAATGAATTTTTTTTTTAAATTTGATATAAATTTGATGCTTGTATTAAATTGCTTTTTTTTTTTTCTTTAATTAATAGAGAAATTTAAATTTTTGAATAATTTATTTATTTGATAATCTATAAGCAATTAAATATTGTTAAGATTCAATATAAATTTGATTTATATTAATTTTTTTCACTTTTTCTTATTTCTATCTATTTCTTTCTCTATCTCTGTCTCTCTTTCTTTCTCTCTCTCTCTCTCTCTATTTTGAAAAATATCTTTCTAATACTTTGATCTCGTAATCAACGTTACAAAACAAAATAGCGATATTACCGAAAGATCTTTCTCTAATCTTTCGTGATAATAAGAAAAAAGAAGTAACGAAGGAAAAATAAGATCAAACAAAAAAATAAAGCTTCGATAAAATTCGTTCAAAATGCGAGAGGGATAAGGAATATCGCGATATTGATTTTTTTCTTTTCTTTTTCTTTTTCTTTTTTATTTTTACTTCTTCAAAATAACGAACAGACCGATATACATTATTATACATTGGAAATATCCGAGTCACGTTTAATTCTTAATCACAAAATTTTCAGATCAAAGAACAAATCGTCAGACTTGCTCCGACATTTTAAATTACGATGATTGCAATTTCGACGCGTAGACGTGTGTTCGTTGTAAAATAATAATAATAAAAAAAAAAAAAAAAAAAAAAAATGAAAAAAATGAAAAAAAGAAGAAGAAGAAGAAGGAACGAAGGAAAAAAAATAAATATTCCTCTTTCTTCTAAAAATTTTTATTTTTAATTTCTTTTTCTCGTTTTTCATACAAACAAACAAACAAACAAACAAATAAGTCAGAAGACAAATGAAAATGATAGATGTGATCGGGAAGGATAAATCTTCGAATAATAAAAAATATGAAAATGAAAAAGAAGGAAGACTTATAAGGAAGACAAGAAATCATAAAGGATGAGACTAGTTAATTCTGTGACGTGAAGCAAGGAAACATAAAAAAGAAAAAAAAAAAAAATAAATTCTTTCCTCTGGCTATATTCTTCAAGTGATTGAGCAACTGTTTATAATTAGGCAAGCGATTGGGACGGAAGAGAACGGGGGAGGGGGAGATAGTATGAAGAGGCGAGAGGGAAGAGAGAAAGAGAAGGAGGACAGATAAATAGTATTCAGTGTGCTATTCAGATAAAGAATCTCCAGGATGGAATTTTTCCATTGTAATAGATACGATAGTTTACAAGACATTCATGATTCAGAATGCACGATTAACATGAATCGATCTATGAAGAAAAAAAAAAAAAAAAAAAAAGAAAAAGAAAGCAATCACGAACAAATCGTACTCATTGGTAATCAAAATGTTCGATCAATGATAATGTTTCTCATAGATAAACGTTCCATGAACGTTCTATGAATGATAAGTATGTAACTCGAGAGGTCTTGATTCGATGAATGTGTAACATTAAGATCGACAATGAATAATTGTCGCAAGTGCGTAACAAAGTTGAATAGAAAATCTTTTATAAAAAAATATTCGTCGTGCGAATGAAAGAAAGATGAAATATTGTTACCCTTTGATTGTAATCTTTTCTTCGATTATTTTCTTCAAGCGACATTAATATTTTTAATGAAATTTATATATATGTAGATCTTGTTTTTACCAATACATTGGGTTCAAATTTTTAATAACAATTTAAGATAACAAATCTAAATAAAATGTATAAATGAAATATATTGAAAATTAAAAATCGTGTTTTATATAAATTTGCAGGTGGTTACACCTAAGGAGAACTTAACATTGGGAGGATTAGATGATGCCGACAAATTATGCGTCACCGATTTACACCCAAATGTATCAGCGATTCAAGGACTTTTAATCGAAAGTTTATCTACTTCGGTTTTGATGTTGGTCACCTGTGCACTTTGGGATTCGAGAAACGCAAAAAATACGGATTCTGTGCCGTTAAAGTTTGGTTTTACAGTTGCAACCTTAGCCACAGCATTTGGCCCTTATACTGGTTGCAGTATGAATCCAGTTAGATCGTTGGGACCAGCTATTTGGAACAATCAATGGAATCATCATTGGATATATTGGTTTGGTCCAATCGGAGGTGCTTTATTAACTTCGATATCTTATCGCATGATTTTTGGTGTTCGTCATTCAATGGAAGAGGAAAATATACCTGAAAGAGTAGCTCTTAATAGCATCGACATTTCTCAAAAAACAGAAATTAAGGAGGTTAGTAGAATTAACGTTTAATTAACGTATAACTATCTAATGAAAGTTTGATATATATATATATATATATATATATATATATATCGAGTTAAAAGATCTTCGATAACGACGAACGAGTTTAAAAGTATTAAAGATAGAACCTTTGATAAAAACGTTCGACTGTCGATAGAACTGATCGTTCTCAAACAAGATAATCGATCGACTTTAATTCACTATTAGCTTCAACTAAACTGTTTAATTAGATTCGTTTACAATGTTATCTTGATCCAGATAAACTGATCTACTTATTGCCGGTTGAATGTTGTAAGACAGTTAGTTGAATTTTACCGGTTAACAATTCATTGGAACTATGATAATAATACGCTATAATTCAATTTGGTTATATCAAATTCAATTGAAGATTGAGGATAAAGAAGTATTCCTAAGGATGAATGAATCGATTTAAAATGAATTCAAACGAGTTCAATGAAAAATATTGATGATGAGAATGCCATCATAATAAAGTTTCTTACGAAAAGATGATTCATTTTTAAAGCTTTAATCTTAAAATCCTTTGATAATCAGATTAATAAGAAACGTACGATCGATACGGTATACGGATTAGATGCATATCGAATTTAGGGTTATTCATGAGCGCGTATTTACGATACTTGGCACGTATGTATAAGAAAACCGTGATATCGCTTTAATACGAACGAAGAAAAATTTTACACACGTACGACGATGAAATTCACGTTCATCGCGTCTGTTAGATACCAAAAAGGTATTTTCTTCGGGCAAAATCTGAACGTCGATGCGATATCTTACCTGTTAAAAAGAAAGAAAGAAAGAAAAAAAAAAAGAAAAGAACGAAAAATAAAAATCGATCGGACTATTAAAAAAGTAATAAGGAAAGGGAACGAAAGAAAAAGAAAATAAAGAGGGGGGAAGAAAAAAAAGAAAAAGGACTCTCGCGAAAAAATTTAAAAAGATATCTAACTTCGTCCTCTCGATATTTCTTATTAACAAGACTTTTACCTACTAGCGTTGTATTTAAATATCTTTTATCTTTAGGAGACCTTAAACGAGCCTTTAAAATACGCGAGAAACGTGAGTTTTATCGTGTAAACCGTATTCACGGTTTCACATGCATCATAGTTCTTCTTTTTTTTTTTTTTTGCATAGAACAGATTATCTCTCGTATAAAGGCCGATTCTAAAGGACGATGATAAATCGTAACTCTTAGGGTTACCTCGGACTCTAAGTTCACCGAAACTGGTTTTATGGGACATTACGTGAGAACTGGATTTAACGTTTGCGAAACTTACATTCTGCTAGTGGATACACTTTTCATAGGATATAAAAGCAATAGCAAATCATTGTTATCTCTTTCTACGTGTTAAATCCTTTTTAATCTAACATTTGTAAATGCCATCCAAATATTTTATTGTTATTTCTTTCCTTTCTTTGGATTATCTAATCAATTTTTTCAATTAAATTTGTTGAAAAGATGATTAATTATCGAAAAATGAACAACGCAAAATAAGTTTGAACGATTAACATTAATTTTTGCAATTTTTTTCGAATCCTTTAAGGTCGTTGGAAAACAATGAATAACTAACTTATTTTTAAGTTAATTGAAAACTTTTCATATTGACTTTGATATAATACTCTGATATATTTGTATTTTGTAAATCTTATTTTAATTTTCGTTTGATAACTCTCTCTCATATCGCATTTAATTCATATCCTGAAAGTTGATATTTTCTAAATATAAATTATAATTAATACAGCATAACGATATAATTCTATTAAATTATATTACAAGTTTCGCATTAGATAATTGTGTTTTATAATTTGACGCTTAAAAAAATGTTATTTATTAAAGAGTTAAATGTTATAACATTCTATAATATTTGCTTGATTGTATTTACATTCTATATATATTTCGAACGAAACGTTAAATCGACATTACTCTGCGTAATGTAAAATAGACATGATGAAATTTAATATCGGTACAAAATTAAATATTAGTAGATTAATTATTAATGTATTAATATTATATGTAACTGTTATTTTCCAATCAGAAATTATATACAATCGAAATTACTCATGGATCTTCTTAAAATTTCGACTTAATTTTCGATATAAATTTTAAGTAAATATGCTCAACTATTCAGCCTGTAAAATTAGTACGTGCTTGTGTGTGTATGCGCGTACACCCACATGCTCTCACACGTATAAATATATAATCATAAAGATACATGCATTATGTATAAATTTTAGTAAGAAAATTAGCAATCTTTAAGACAGATAAAGGTCCTTCGCCACAAATTTTAATTTTCATCTATTCATCCATCTTTGATTATTTCTATGCGAAATTAAAAAAAAAAAAAAAAGAGAAAAAGAAAAAGAAATTCATCATGCCAGCCAGATTTTTATGATACATATGACTGATATTATTTTAAATATTCCTAAGATGTTGACATTCTTTTTCTTGCGAATGTAATTTTTTTTTTGTTTTTCAATATCCTTAGATATATTTTAAATATCTTTAAATATTTTTTCAAATATCATTTTTAACAAAAATCGACATTTCATAGCTCGAAATTAGATCGAATCGAAATTACTTGTTAATCCACGTTTCAAGTAATATCATTTTTGTTATAAATTTCAACTCAATCTATTTAGCCATTTAAACGTAGACACATACATACATACATACATATATACAAAAATTTCGATATGAAATGTACAAATTCGAACGAATTTTTAAATATTAAATAATTCTAAAGATAATACAGTTTGTCTCACTTATCTTTATATTGAGAGAAGAAAAAATTCCCTATGGTCGTGCATAAAAACAATATTTAAAATTGTAGCAATTTTTATTTACTTTTTGTTTCGCATTAAATAGTTAAATAGTTCGATATTTAATTCTGACAATAAGTGACTTTTATAACATTTAAATAACATAATTCTAGATAGTTGAATGATCGAAAGTTAGTCGAATCACATTTACATTTTAATCTGTAACAAAGTATTATTTACAACAATTGAACGATTATAAACTTTAATGTCTTTGCTTTGTTACAGCAACCTTGATTTTATTCCCTGGAATAAACTCTCATGGAAATTGGCCAAACTACTATCGTCCGCCATTTTGAACAACGTCCTTTTCGAGATTCTCGAATGTGTAATGTTCAAAAGACAACAGAGAAATGCCAGGAAAGTTAGCAACGAGATGGGACGAGATGTCTGTTCAATAGTCACTGGCCTACTAACAAAGTAGCAACGTTAAAGAAGGAATGATAAAACTTAGAAGTCTCAATAATTGTTGGAAATAAGTTATTCCATTATAATAATCATACGATATCTAATACTCGTAAGTCGTTTTGACTTGCGTGGACTGACGAAAAATCATTTTTCATAACGAGTTTATGGAATCTTTTTTTTTTTTTTTTTTTTTTCAATTCATCTCAATCTCCTTCTCATCGTTTAGATTTTTAAAAATCATTAATCTTTCTTGCCTTTTTTTTTCTTTCTTTTTTTTTTTTTTTTTTTTTAATAATGAACAAATTCATTCGCACGAAACAGGATTCACTAATAATAAGATATTATTAGAAATACATAGAAAATGTTATATCTAATTTAATCGTAAATTGTACGTAATTTTGTTATTACTGATCATAATTCGATGTTTCGACGATCGATTCATTCGAATGATAGCAGGAATACGTATTAAATATGTAAGCGCACGATATTTCGATCAATATTTCTTTTTTTATTTGACTCGTAATTTTTTTTTCTTTTTTTTCAAAGTAGATTCCAATATAAAATAGTGCTCGCTAAATAATTAAAATATCGCTACGCTAAACAATGAGATACGTTCGTACGATACTTTTATTTTCTGTGTTTCTCGTTAGTATTATTTGTATACTATCTGCTTAAATTATCACCTGATAAACTCATATAATCGTCCAACTGCATTTTTATTTTTTTTTTGTTCTTTTCTATATTTTTTCCTTGGCCATTTTTTTTTACAAAAGAAATTTTTAACCGACGATGAAATATTGTATTTAAGAAGCATTTGTTGTATTTCTTTCTCTTTTTTCTTTTTTTTTTCTGTTAGTCCTGACGAATAAAGAACGTTATTTTTAATTAATGTTTAAGCCTAATTAAGTTATACGTCTTGTACAAATTTTCTTAATGCATTGAAATTCAGGAAAACGCAACAATTTTTTACTTATTACGAGATTATCCAATTTTTGATTTGCCCTTGTAACAATGTGAATATTCAACGATCATGTAATCATGGTTGCATTGGTCGAAGGCGCAATTGTTTTATTTAAGCTTCTCAATTTGTTTCAAGGCATTAAAAAAAAAAAAAAAATCGATAATTTGGTGACGAGAAATGAAAAAATATAAAATACATATATACATATGTACAATATTTACAAGTGAAAAATTATTTGCAATTAAATTATTACGCTTTACTTAGAATTCGAATTTTGTAACATTTTCAGTACAATATTCTTTAAAAATGTCAAATGGAATATTCACGTATATAGTTATTTTAATACTTTAAATTATTCGTGCAATGAAAAAAAAAAAAAAAAAAAAAAAAAAAAATCAAATTGCTTTTTGCTTGCCAAATAATAAAATATTTCACGCAATTCGTATCCTCGGGAATAAGATTATCGTTAGATTTTAAAAAGATGGGAAAATAAAATGGTTGGAATTCGATTATGAGAAGGAAAACATTTCCTTTTTTTTTTTTTTTATCACGAAATCTCACATGCGAATTTATTTGTATGTGTGGTGTATTAAACGATTTTACGAACGTTACGTAGCAACGTTCAAATTCGATGGTGGATTGTTAATTTGTTCGTTTTTGTCGCTCACCGTGTGACCAATCCGATCGATAAAGAGAGAGAGAAAGAAAGAGAGAAAGCTCAGCTTTTAACCAGAAACATAAAATCATGTATTTTACGAGCTTTTCTCTTTCTCAAATTCTCCTCTCTCTTTCTCTCTCTCTCTCTCTCTCTCTTTTTCTTTCTTCATCGAAATCACCCTCAAGCGACTACTTGTAACAATAACTTTTATTCGTACCAATGCGTTATCATCATCTCTGATGTATATATATTAGATAATTCTAAAAATTTGATAAAGCATTTGAATTACGCGCGTCATAAAAAGTAAATGGCCTTGGTAACAATTTTATCGATTCGATTTTAGTTATTGATCGTTCCTCCTTTCTTTGATAACTCAAAGAATTCCTGACGTATATTTTATTTCCCTTTTTTCTTTTTTCCTTTTCATTTCTTCCTTTTCATTTATCGAATCCTCAGATTCTTATCATTATCATCACATTTTTAAATTAAATATAATATAAAGATAAATTATAATAAGATTTAAAATGAATCGATCTATTTACTAATACCGTAGAATAATATATACAAAATTTTACAATAAGCTATTCGTATAAATTTAACCTTGAATGTGAAGAACGAATTGTAAGGAGGATCTCGAAGTTATTTTCAAGGTTACCAACGATAGATTGGGGTTGGATCAGATGAGATTGAGCAATAATTAAAGCATGGTTCGTCGAGTCTAAGGGCTTGGAGAAGATTAGTCTATTCGATTAGTCACGAAGGAAGTTTCTCGTCACGACATACTGTAAATACAAGTATACCGTATTATATAATCGTTTCACCGATTCAATGCCCTTTCGTATTGTTGAACTTCTTTTAACGAAATTAAAACATAACCTACGATTTACGTGCATGATAATGCTTAATCCTCATTTAATCACAAATTATATCCGATAATTACGAATTTATTTTTAATTTAAGCATACAAAAAAATTACTTACGAAGAAGAGCAACGCATGCGTGGTCAAATTTTTCGAAAAAGAAAAAGAAAAAAGGAAAAAAAATAGAAAAGAAAAAAAAAAAGAAAATGAACGTTACATTTGTTATACCAACTACAGTGTCTAATAACAGTTCATCAATGATTCCTGATCAAGGATTAAATTCAGTTGTATCAACGTTGGTACGATCATCAACTATCAATTAAATTTCCATTGAAATGATCGGTTATTTGATTCACGAAGCTGAATCAAATGTATGCATAACCTCAAATGTCATGAAAAATTTGTTTTGAAAATAGCCAATCCTTTTCTATTTGATAAATCAACCGATGATAAAGATCTTCGAGAGTTATTATTTTACCATACGGAACTATTTTAAATTTTGCTTAAAATTATCGTTATTGTAAACCTGTTAATATATAAATATATAATAATGACCATTTATATATAATATATAAATATAAGATTAACTTAATCCCGTTAATACATAAATATATAATTTAATAATAAAAATGTATATATATATATATTTATATAACGTATAAATATAATTATAATGTAATTATATTATTATCAAAGAATTTAAGTTCGATAAATTTCTGCCTCCTTTTTTTTTTATACATTTTAATATTTATAGAGATTTGGACATAACCAGTGCCCTCTGGGATGCATAGAATTGATCCTTTTTTGTTTAATTTACTATTATCGATCGAGTAATCGAAGCTACTGTTTACTTATTTAAAATGTAAATGAATATTTAATATATTAATTAATATCAAAGATGAAGATTATTTATCGGAAATATTATATCGAACGTTTTATTATTATTGTTTCCATTTGTTATCCATGATAACAAATAGAATAATTTTATTGTTAAAATATGATATTCATCGTATTTTTCATTTTCATGCGATTCTAAATGTTATTTATTATTGTACAACAATAATTGAATCATTAGATACTTTGACGATTTCAATGTTAATATTTTATAGAAGAAACTTTTGAAAAGATAATTTGAGCCAATGAACGTTACAATGAATCAATGGAGCGTTAAATTGAGGTTAAAATAGCACGAGAATAATCAAACGTATTCATAGTTTCTTCGTATAGAGTTTAAAAGACCTACTAACATTTCACGAACGTTGAAAAATAAATGCAAGGGTGTGCCTTTGATTCTAGGGCGATTTCCTTCGTGAATACTTTTCGATCGTTCCGTGAGAAACTCGATCGTAACGCCGATCGATCTCACGTGACATTTTTGCGAACTTGACCCCGGCTAGTTCTCAAACTACACGAACTATGCGATCATAACTAGGGCTCAAAGTATTCGAGTAATTTAATATTCAAGTATATTATATATACATAAATTTTGCAATTTATTAGTCAACATGTAACGGTGTATATACGTGATTATATGTAATTGTAAAAGTATGTCGTAATGACTCTCTAATGTAAGATCGAAAGAAAAAGATAACCTCAATTTTTTCAATGTACTTAAATGCTCGAACAGATATATATCATAATCAATGGAATAGAAAAGAATGTATTATTATCTTATAGATCGAATTATCAAATTGTAATTATTTGGATAAAAAGCTATTTTACAATAATTCGATACGTTTAATCGATCTAATGAATGAATAAAGTTTGTTTGATAAGTAAGAGTGTTGTTCGGTCGGTAAGGTAGATCAGGAAACATAAGAAAGATATACCTGTGACAGTTACGAGGCGCACGGTCGACCTCAGTGGAACACGGAAAAAGTTCATACTTCGGTCATACTTTGTCCAGTGCGCAAACTCGACCGGTCGTTCGACTCGGTGGTCGTTCTTTCTTCTCTTTCTCTTTTTCCTTTCTCTCTTTCTCCTCTCTCTCTTTCTCTCTCTCTCTCTCTCTCTCTCTCTCTCTCTCTCTTTCTCTCCTCAACTTTAACCCCACCAAACGACCAACTTAACCGGGGATCAGTACTGGCATCTTCCGAAACGGGAACCCTACGATCTACGATCGAACTTATACTTTTCGAACATTTTTAAAATTATTATAAAACAAATCCAATCATTTTTTAATATTTCTCAACGCACAATCGAAGAGAAAAAAGTAATCCGATTTATGCGCGACTTGTTAAAAAAAAAAAAAAAAAAAAAAAAAAAAGAAAAAAAAAACAAAAGAAAATATAAAAAAAAAGCAAAATTACCATCTATAACATTATGTTCGTATTCCTTACGCGTACTTTGTTAAGTTACGTTAATCGTTAAAAACAGATAGTTTCAAATATAATAATTCTTATGATTAAGATTATTTGTCAGACATGATTGTTGGATAAATAAGAAAAATAAAAGAAAGAAAGAAACGAGACAGGAGACAGTTTGCCTTTTCTCGTTAAATAAATAAATGACAGAGGACGGTGGGAAAGAGGATAACGTGTACGTACCTGTCCACGATATCATCCCTCTCGCTTTCTCTGAGATTGGGCGATGCCGTCCGTTGTTGGCGCCGTGTTTTTCTGTCTCACTCTTTCGCTCGTACTTCCCCTTAGCAAGCCTTGCGCCACCTGGCCGACGAAAGGTCTGGGAATCTCTCTCGCTGGGTTGCGACTCCCCACCAATGGAGCATCGGGTTACCCCCACTCCTATGCCCAAGCGTAGTATCGGGTATGACAGTGGTGGGGGGTTATGGTAGTAGAGGGACGCGCGGGTAGGATGGCAGTCCTTCGACGGATGCCTCGTCGTAGAGAAGTTTCGCTTCTCTTTCTGTTATCCTCGCGAGATATTACAAGAGGAAACAAGGACGATCGTGTTCTTAGCATTTTACCACATCTTGTGCTTCTTATTCGAACCTTATCCGTGTGTGTGTGTGTCTGTGTTATTGTCTCTCTTTCTTTCTCTTTCTTTAAGTATCGTTACTCTTTTTTCTTTTTCTTTCTCTGTCTTTTTCTCTCTCTCTCTCTCTCTCTCTCTCTCTCTCTGTCTCTCTTTCTCTTTCTCTCTCTCTTTCTCCCCCTACTCATGTCCTTGTCTTTCTCGTGCGAACGACCTACCACCCCTATGCAGCTGAAGCTCTCGGTTTAGGTTAGAGCAAACCTAACTACTCGTTGTCAACGCCGCGTGCTCCGAAACCGGCTGTTAGTTCATTTTTACCTGTAATTATCTTTTACTATTCTCTTTCCTTATTTCTTTCTTGCTTTCTTTCTTTTTTAAGTGTATTTTATCTCTCTTTCTCTATTTTATTCTTTTATTTTCTTCTTTTTCTCTTCTTTCTCTCTCTCTCTCTTTCTCTCTCTCTTCTCTCTTTCTCTTTCCTGTGAACAAAGATCTCGAGGAAGGAGATTCAAGCAGATTCAAGTTCGAGGATCTTTCGTGGCTCCGTGAGAGATCGTCGAGAGGAGAACAGCCAGTCATCTTTTTTTCTTCGCTTCTTGACCTTCCTTGTCCTTACTGGATAACGCCGATAACTGTTCCTGATATTTTCACGAAGAAAAAGAACGTTTTTCTTCGTTGGACAATATGATTTAATGGCTTTCGGTAAGTGTTCCTTCTTTCCTTACCTTTGACGAACGATCGAAGAGATCTTTACTTTTCTTTTCTTTTCTTTTTTTTTCACTTTCCATCGTTTCATTTTATTTATTTATTTTTTTTTATCTTCCTTTGTACGAAGACGTAGTCATAATAAGTCGTTTTAACGATACTCGAAAACATATTCTCGTTTATGATTCCTCTTAAATGCGTATAACATTTAAAAGATCGCAAATACTTTAATGAAACGATTCAAATCGCGCGCCGATTTCTACGAAACAAACTTCCATTGTTTTAATAGTTTTCATTTAAATCGCTTAATAACGGGGAAATTGATATCTTACTATCGTCGTGTTACTTTATTATTATGTTATGAATGAAAAGTTATTTTTAATTTACAACTTTTATTATAATAATTATCGTAGATCGTACGATTTTCATTTTTTCCATCGTAATAATGTACAATGTGACGTATAACCTAATTTATGAATTAATTAATTTTAATAATTTTATTTGTTATAGAATAAGACTCTCTCTTTTTTTTTTTTCACGATACACCAAATATTTCTTTGATTTTCTCATGCGAGGTAAGATAGTTACAAAATAAAATTGTCGTTTTGTTCTTGAATGATATTTTCTTTTTTCCTGGTTCTTTCTTCCTTTTTTTTTTTTTTTTTTTTTTTTAATTCCCATAATTCAAATTCCTTAGATCTAACAATATGCTGTCGCTATACATCGGGGAATATCGAAGAATATAGCGTGGAAAAACCGTTAACGAGTTTCCTCGTTCGTGACGCTTTTCACGCTTTGAATCGCTCTGTGTTGTTCTCGGTAGAGGAAAACAAAGACTCAGTTTCTCGGAAGCTGTATTAAAATGGAGAACGTCTTATAAAGTAAAACTTTTTAGTAACTTCGATTTGAACGTGAAAGTCCAGCTGGAGGTCGCGTTTTTTTTTGTTTATTTTTTTCTCTTTTTTTTTTTCCTTTTTTTATCTTCTTTTTCCTCCTCTTTTAAACTGCAACCCCCACCAAATATTAAACTCTTCGCTATTTTCGATTACGTAATATTCGAGGTTATGTCGATAACAACATAAGTAAGAGGTTGCTTCGTGAGATTTAGATTATAGAAACCAGTTTTCTCTGTAACAGTTAACGCGTGAATATTTCGTAGCATGGTCATTTCAATATTTCTCTATTCCGTTTCTTTTTCCTTTTTTTTTTTTTTGAATTGTTTTTCTTCATTTTTTTTTTTTGTATCTTTCATCAAGGACAAGTTTAGAAAGTGATTTTAGATAAGTATTTTTTTCTTTTTTTTTTTTTTTTCCCCTTTTTTTTTCATTTCAAAGACTTTCAAAAGAATCCTTCGGTATTTATGAATTTATGATCATTAATCAAATTTCCCTCAGACAGGATGACGAAAATAATGTTCTAGTCAATGTATCTATCGTGAATAATCTCGTTATCTATTTGATACAAGCTGTTCGAATACATTTGCGCAGTATCGCACGATACTGATTTAATAATTTCAATAACTTTTTTTCTCTCTTTCTTATTTTGTTTTTCCTTTCGTTTTTTTTCTTTTTTTCTTTACCACAGATACCAAATCCATTGACAATTGTAAATATAGGTTTCCTCGAATGTCCTTGAAAAGTAGGAAAATATTTTTCAAGATCTGGTAATACCACGTATATACGTCTATCATCGGAACGACTCTGTAGATGAAAATGAACGACAATGAAAATAATTACGATCTTCTTTTACACAAATACAAAAAATCATTGGTATGAATATATTTGACTATAGTGATAAATAATATAGCTGTAGAATAAATTTTGCGATATATATTTGACGATAATAAACAATAAAGATTTGATTACAATGAAAAAAAAAAAAAACAATCCCGATTCCAGTCTCCTATCCACTCTCCCAAAAAAGAAAAAAAAAAGAATAAAAGAAAAAACAGAAAGAAGGAAAGATTTACCTTTAGAGGTCGAATGTTTTTGACATTATCGAACGTGCATAATAATATAATAGATATACGTTTTTATTTTTATACGCACGACAAAGATAATGAGAGAGAGAGAGAGAGAGAGAGAGAGAGAGAGAGAGAGAGAGATGATAAAAAGAAGGATCAATGATGAATCCTACGGAAGTTCATCTCCGGTTCGGACTCGTAACGAACTCGATCTTCCTTCGTTTGTTGGTGAGTCGAGATGGAGATAGAGAAAGAGAGAAAGAAGGAAGGAAGGAAGAAAGAAAGAAAGAAAGAAAGAAAGAAAGAAAGAAAGAAAGAGAGGAGAGTATTAATTAACTTCTCTTGGAAAAGTTATTAGCCTGTCGAGGGTGGGACGAACGTGTTACTTCAGCAGCATCGACGATACTCAGCTTTGCCAGCATTTTCCCTTCGAGCAGCAATTACACGTTCATCGATCCAGTCTCTGTCTCTGTCTCTCTCTCTCTCTGTCTCTCTCTTTTCATTTCTCTCTCTCTCTCTTTCTCTCTCTCCTCTCTCTCTTTTTCTATCTTTATCATCATTACTAATAAACGTATCTTAATCCTTCCGATCGATTCGTTCATATCGTCGAGCCCGTTCATTTTTATTTTGCAAATATTTAAACGATATCTATTAAATCGTATGTATCATTGATCATCATTCATGTCTTGCTTTCTTATTTCTCTTTCGAATTTCGATGAACTACGCGAAAAATGAGAACGGGAATAATGAATTTTATATTCAATATTTCTCTCTTTCCTCCTTCGCTCTATTTGCTTCTTCTTTTTTCTTTGTCAGTGCATTTTTATTCTTTTTCTATATACGAATAATAATTTAAATCGTTTCCAATTCGAATGTTGTATATATCAATAGTGATGTTATTTAGTTATTTATGAAAAGTATAGATTGTAACGTATAAATATAATTTATAAACGTATTGTATAAAGAAATTGTAAAGTTATTCAATATTAATAAATTTATATTAAACGTTTATATGGTAAAGTAGATATATAGAAAAAAATCCAACTATTTTCCATATATTTATATAATTTATAAACGTATTGTATAAAGAAATTGTAAAATTATTGAATATTAATAAATTTATATTGAACGTTTATATAGTAAATTAGATATATAGGGAAAAAAAAATCCGATTATTTTCGTATAAGTATAATTTATCAACGTATTGTATAAATAAATTGTAATAATTATTGAATATTAATAAATTTATATTGAACGTTTGTGCAGTCAATTAGATACAGGAAAAAATCCAACAATTTTTGTATTTCAATAAAAATTGAATTACATCATAATATATCGTGATGAGAAAAATGTTTGGCAAATATTTTGTTTGAGAAAAAAAATGTTATAACGTGGAGTTCCATGAACTCGTTTAATCTCACGTCGCTGTCCATCTTTTTCTTTATCATTTTCTGTTTTTCTTTTTTTTTTTTGTTTTGCGACAAAAATATATGTCATCTTTTTTAATAGCTCCATGGTTTCAAGGTCAGGCGCATGCTCCTCTTACAGAAAGCGTCATTTCTTTTATATTTTCAAAATTTCATTTTTACTCACGCCCAATGATTTGTCGATTGTGTAAAAAGTTTTTTCTTTGTCTCTTTCTTTTTTGTGTTTTTGTTTTCTTTTTGTTTTTTTTTCTTTTTGCTTCTTTTTTCTTTTTTATTGTTAACAAGCTCGAAAACGTTTTGTATATAAATCGCTTTAATTAACGATGGATATTCCTATGTAGCCCCCGTTTTATATAAAATCTAAATTGACAACAGTGTTAGTGACTTTTTATAGAGTCCTTGTTGTTATATTTTCTCGTGCTTTTTAATCGTTAAATTTTAATTATAACTTTTGATTACAGTTTCGCTACTTTAAAAGCGTTTTTATATCAGCTGGTGATTATAAAAAGTGGCTTTAGTATAAATATATATATATATATATATATATATATATATATATATATAAAACTAAAGCCATTACTATATATATATAACACTAATTATATACTAATTATATATAGTAATATATATTAATTAAGCTATACTGATATATATATATTAATAAGTACCTACATGATATTTTTTATTTTGTGATTTTCTTTTTTTACAAAATAAAAATTAATTATCATAACGTAATGTAAATTGTAAAAAATTTTTTTTTTACTGGATCAGTTTCATAATTATCTGGTATATCAGTGCGTAGAATTATTATATGAAATATTTAAATTATATTATTTCTTTGTATTTCAAATCAATTATTTATTGTCTGTTTTTTCTTTCTTTTCTCTTTTTTTTCTTTTTACTCCTTTTTGTTTTTTTTTCCTTCTCTTATCCTCGATTTAATAATTCTCAGAATTATCTTGACTGTTTGTTTCTGTCTACGATAGAATGCGACTCGATAAAAATAACATATATAACAGGAAATAGATTCTTTATAACAAGTCGTTAGAGAATGATTCTACGATAAAGAATATATCGAGGTATCGAGATTTATATTGGATACTGTATATGCGTGTTTATCGCATAAATTCTCTTCAAGCTTATGTATCTGCGTTTTATGTAGTCATTTATTAGGATAGATTTTACGCTTTCTACCGGTCAGCTCTAGATAACCATAATAAAAACTTGGAAAGTCACTACTCTTTATAGAAACGGTGAAATTTTCATAATAGCTTTTGCCGTTTATACCACGCTACTCGGTATCTTTTTTTCTCCTGTTTCTTTTTTTCTTTCTTTCTTTCTTTCTTTTTTTCTTTTTATTTTTTTTTTTTAATTTTTATCCCTTTTTTGCTTTCTTTCTTTATTAATTATATTAAAGCGTTAAGTTTTTTAATATATCGAACAATCTTCTAACTTTCATTTTTCTTTTTCTTTTTCTTTTTCTCCTCTTTTATTCGTTAGAACGCAACAAGAAAATAATGGGAAGAAAAAAGAAAAAGAAACATTCTTATCGTTTAATTAAAAGAGTATTATTATTATTATTATTATTATTATTATTATTATTATTATTATTATTATTAATATTATTATTATTATTGTTATTATTATTATTATTATTATTATTATTATTATTATTATTATTAATATTATTATTATTATTCGTGAGAAGTAGGAGATAAAAACGAAAATTCGTTTTTCTCTATTCTATATTTTTCAATTCTTTTTAATTTACAGCTCTTTGAATTATTGATTGGCAGTATCGATTATATCCTTTTTACAACTTTATCTACAGGAGATGTATAATACATAATATGTATTATTACTATATCCAGTCTCATCCCACCCCTATTTTTTCTACACTTTCTCTCTCTCACTCTCTCTCCCTTTCTTTCTCCATATGTATATATAACAGGATACTCTGTATTTATTTTAAATCGTACGAAGTTTACTTAAAAGTGCTTTTTCTTTTTTTCTTTTTATATATTAAATGTATTTCAAATATTTGTTGACTTTTATTTCCCATCGTAATTCTTCGATACATTATATTGTTAATCGTATTTTTTTTGTAATTTGCATTATGTAATTGTTAATCGTATTACAGTAAAATTAATTTCATTTTTTCTCTCTCTTTCGTTCTTTATTTCTTTCTCTCTCTCTCTCTCTCTCTCTCTCTCTCTCTTTTTTTTTTATCGATATGAATAAAATATTTTTCATCAACTGTAAGTACAGTGCCGCAATAAATTCTCGATTTATCGTCGACGACCGATGAAATAGAAAAGATAAAAAGTAAAAAAAAAAAAAAAAAGGATAGATGAAAAGAGACAAGAAGAGAGAAAGATAGATAGACAGATAGATGGATAGATAGAGAGAGAGATAGAAGACGATATACGGGTCTCTCTGGAAGGACGATGAAATGCGTTTCACTCGACGAAAATGCGGTTCGGAATTTTGGGGAAGTCAAACGCGTCGAACGAAAGGCATACGAAACTTTATCGCGATGGGGACGGAGCGGTGGGTGGGGAAGGGGTGGGGAGTGATATGGTAAAGCTCGTAAATTTTTCATTTTCAAGGGACAACGACGACTTCTTGTCGTTCACGAAATTCTCTCTCTCTCTCTCTCTCTCTCTCTCTCACTATCTCTCTCTGTATGTGTAAAAGAGAGGGAGAGAGAGAGAAAGAGAGAATGAGAGAAAGAGTACGAGTGAGATGGATAGATAGATAGACAGAGAGAGAGAGAGAGTGAGAGAGACAAGAGACGAGCTCGATGAAACGGAAATTTCTCGTGTGACAAGATACGAGGAGAAACTCTTCCTGTCCGGTGTCTAGTTCTCTCTACTCAAGAGAATTAGTTTCCTTAGGAATTTTAGAAGAGGAATAGCTTCTAAAATACCTTACGTTGTTGTTACTCCTTCTTGCAAATTTTGCTTTTAAAGTAATGCATTGTTGTATTTAACGTTTTTTTTAACTCTTCTTTTATTTTTCTTAGTTTCTTTGTTCATTCGTTCATTCGTTCATTCGTTCATTTATTAATTGATTCATTTCTTTTTTCTAGTCTTCCTTTTTTAAAATTGCATAGATGAGTCTAATCATCGTATTAGTTAGGAGAACTAACATACAAAATCGATATGATCTCATTAATAATAAACCATTAATCATGTTAAAATTAATAGATGATACTAGGTAATCACGATCAGGTTTCAACAGTTTCCACCACTTGGAAAGTTGTACCTTAGGGTAGGAAGTTTTCCTTCTCCATGCATCGTTTTGATATCTGCACGGTGCACCTGCATTTCCGTCGATACCTCTCCTATACACTATGTGTACCTATCTACCTACGTACGTACGTACGTACCTCCCTACCTACCTACCTACCTACCTACCTACCTACCTTTCTACCTACCAATCTACCAACCTAACTACCTGCTACTACATTCTCCACGTTCGTGCGTTCATATCCGTGCACGTGTGCGTTCTTCTTTATGTATGCGTGTCTATATGTATTTACAGGTGCAACTCGCACGCGTTATGTATTTATGCAGGGAGCCCGTCTACTCCTTTGCGAAGTACCTTTCTCGACCCTGGGATATATACCGCCTTTGTTGTTAATACTACTTTCGCAAGGTGCGTACATACACATTGCTGACCCTCGATTTTTCATCCTCTACTTTTTCTATACATGACACATACACACACACACACACATATATATATATATATATGTTTATGTATATGTAGGTACTTATATACGTTCTCTTTCGTTTTAAAGAACCTTCGATTTCTATTTCGCTATCTCCATTTAATATTCGATTATCTTTATCCGTTACACTTAATCAATTGGTTATGTTATTAGAATTATTAGAAACGGAAATGCAAAGGAAAAAGGAAAAGATAAAAAAGAAACCGGATCGTTATGGAATGTCGAGTTTTATGATCATATCTCCTTGAAATTATATTGAAAAAAATTATGTTTTATTGTATAGAATGCTTTTTTTGTAATATTTCATATTTTGTAATATTTCATAGATATAAATTTATAAATGGTATAGATTTAGGAATTGGTTCTACGAAATAATGAATTATTTCGAATATTTAAATCTGATTATTATAGGAAATAATGTATTATTTTATAATGTGTGAATAATTTGTTAGAAATAGGATTAGCGGACATATTCGAATTGTAGCAATAATTGATCGCGAGATATACGTCAAAGGAATTGATCGAAAGTTGAATGTTCGGTCATCACGTGATGGTATGTGCTAAAACCTTTTGGCTTTTAGAGAATTTCGAAATTCTCTCCTTTTTTATCCTTCGAATAGCGATCGCGTAACGAAGTTGAGAACGGTTCGGTAATCGCCACGATTCCTTCTCGAACGAGGTCGAACGTGAAAGAATTCGACGAACGAAATGTTCGTATGCTCGGTGAAAGAGACAAGCCGAGCGTTTTGTTTGAAATTATTAATGGACGTCGTTATCGTGCTACGGACGCTCGTTTGGCGACGCCATTTTATAATCGTTTTCAGCCGACAATGACGACGACGAGAGAAACGATTTAAAGTAAATGCTCGTTGCTTTTTAATATCCTCGATTGCTCGAAACTCCGACGTTGGTTTAAATCAAGGACGTTGATAATACTTCATCACTTATTATAATATTTATTATAAATTCACATTAAGAGTTCTCTCTCGGTAATAGGAATTTGAAATATTGTTAAAATATTCCATTTGAAAAATGAAAAATAAATGACAGCGCATATTA
>NC_140814.1:8925000-8937500 GCF_050613455.1 Vespa mandarinia | reverse complement strand
AAGAAAGAAAGAAAGTAAGAAAGAAAGAAAGAAAGAACGAAAGAAAGAACGAAAGAAAGAAAGAAAATGAAAATGAAAAGGAAAGAAAAAATAACAACGAACGTAAGAAAAAAAAAAAAACAAAAAAGAAAGGTAGATAGAAAAACACAAAGAAAGGGAGAGAGAGAGAGAAAGAGAGAGAGAAAAGATGAGGATAGAAATAAAGAATAAAGTTCGTATTTAAAACTCGTTCGTATAATAAAATAATACACGAAATTTATGCATCTTCTACCCTCAAGTATAGTCGTATATTATATTGCATATTGCGTTGCGTTTTAATGGCGGTTTTACGATTCCATCACCGCCATCCTTGTACACGTGGTTTACCTCGCTCAAAGTACTACTTGCTTCTCGAGAACGAGAAGCTCTGTTAAGAAAGAGAGAGAGAGAGAGAGAGAGAGCATTCGAGACGTGGAGAAGAACTCCACTCCTGATATTCTCGATAGTAGGACACTCGTCGAGAACTTTAAGAGAGAGATAGAGAGAGAGAGAGAGAGGATTCTTTTTGTTTTTCATTTACTTGACATTTTTCGTTTGTCTGATGTGATATCAAATACTTGCTTTTTTTTTTCTTTTTTCGTTCTTTTTTCTTTTTCTCTTTAATTCAGATTACTTTTAAGAGGAAAAGTTAATAAAAAGAGTTTCAAATAGAACGTTTTATCAAGATAAAACTCTTGCCACTGTGCATGAATATTTATTTCGTATTCTACTAAATATTTGTAATATCGGATTTATTTGTGATATAAGAGGAAATGTTTGTGAATTAATAAAATTAAACAAATAGATATAGATATAACTAGAATTAAAAAATGTAGGATATATGAGATGTTCTTTTTCCTCTTTTTCTTCTCAATCAGATAAATTTCTCCCTTTTTATTTTTTTCTTGCGAGAGAGAAAGAGATAGGAGAGAGAGAGAGAGAGAGAGAGAGAGAGAGAGAGAGAGAAGAGAATGGTTCCGCCACTTTGCGACTATTTCAATGTAATTATGTTCTCCTCCCTTAAAACGTTTTTAGGTAAACGCATCGACACGACACAGAAGCGAATGGAAGAAAAGGGAGACAATGACCCGAGTCTAAGAGAATGTGTGTCTGTTTCTCTCTCTTTCTTTTTCTCTCTCTCTCTCTCTCTCTCTCTCTCTCTCTCTCTCTCTATGTGTGTGTGTGACGTGTGTGTCACGTGCACGAGTACTCTCACCATTTATAGGCTCTTTACCGTGTCGGACGCGTTCACGAACGATCTTCTTCCTTCTCTCTTTCGTCGAACGATTCGACGATTCTACTCGAGTCTCCTCACGACTTATTAGGAGAACGTTTTCTCCTCCCGTGAGAAAATGTAGAAGGCGAGCGAATCGAAACGAACGAGAGAATTCTTTCCCCGATTTTCTGGTTTTTTTTTTTCTGTTTTATTTCTTATCGTTTTTTTTTTTTTTTTTTTTTTTTTTTTATTATCTTCTTTCTCTTTTTTTTTAGAAATTACGAAAATTATTTTTTACGACGATAATTCCCGTCCCCCTTTTCCCTAGCTTCTCCCCCTCCCTTCCCTTTTATCGAATCTATTATAAAATTTTTATAAAATTTACGATTTGCGATTAATAATTTATAATTGAGCTTATTATTGAATTATTATTATTATTGAATTTAAAATGTTTACAAATGGACATTAAATTTTGTATATATAAAATTGTAGATTTACGATTTGCTAATGTGTAATGATTTTTTACATTACGATGTTACAAATATTTATTAAAATGTAATTATGAAATATAACTCGTTAAAGTATTTCTAATGTCATAAAATGCTAACAAACAGTCGATATCATCATAATCAATTATTTTTCTTTTCTTCTTTTCGACAACACTTTCTTCATAATCATCTCAGAAATGTATAAATTCTTATAACGATAAAATTGTGTATTTTAACGAATATTTGTTGTTACAATAAATTTTATTTTATAATATCGTGTAACGTATTAAAAACACAAAAGGAGAATAAAATTAAACGAACATGCTCGTCGACTCGTTTAATTCGTTATGCATGCTTTAAATTACGATTATTTTAATATAACGTGTCATTTATTGAATCAACGGTTCTCGTTAGCCGGCCACGATTCGACTTAATTTAAATTTCCCGCCAATTTCTGATGATTAATATATATATATATATATATTACTCTTCAAGAGTAATGTATACAGAATACTCTTAGAGAATGGATTATCATTGAAAAAAAGTCTCGTTGAAACGAGTTTCGTCTTGTGAATGAGCGATTCCTGACGATCGGCTTGATGCCTAGCATAAAAAATTTCAGTGATAAGGAAAGGAAGGAAAGGATAGAAAAGGAAAGGAAAGGGAATGAAAGGAAGGATTCCCTGGCGCTAACTTCTATTCTTCTTTTTCGATGGAACTCGGTTACTGGAACGCAATAAAGAGCCACGGAATCTCTGCTACGTGTTCCCTTACTCGAGAATATCCGGAGTTTGTATCACGGAACAAAAAAAAAGAAAAAAGAAAAAAAGAAAGAAAAGAGAAGATGTGATAAGGGTAAGGGATGAAGGGGAAGGGAGAGAAATAAGAGTAAGGGTCAGGTCTTTCCAGCTTGTCGCTATTTTCGTCGCTGGACTTCATTTTGTACCGAGTTGAAAGCGATAAGGAATTGAGTCTTGGGATTTAATCGAGATGGCGCTTCAAACTCCACTTCGTCTCCATTTTTATTTTCTTTTCATTTTACCGTTATAAAAGACCGTGCTCATTTACGAAAAGATTGCGAGGAAGTCTTAGTCGAAAAAAAAGGAAAAGACAAAAAAATAATCGAATTAATGCTTCTTCTTTTTCTACGATTATGCATTAGCTTTCTATTTAGAATTAAATTTTCACGTATCTAAATAACTTAATCGTACAATATTACATTTATTATGCAGTCTGATTCATTTAAATTGCTTAAATATCTCTCGTTGTTTATGGTTTTATTGAGAGGACAAAAATACCTGAGAATAGATTATTTGAAGAGATGATGACGAAAAGAATTTTTTTTTCAAGATCGTTTTCTTTTTTTTTTTTATGAGATTCGTTGGTATTTTTAATTTTTTTTCTTTTTTTTTTTTTTTTTTTTTTTTTTGCGTGAATTGATTCCTCTTATTATTCAGAATGAAAAAGTATAAGGGTATAATGTCGAAAAATAATTAGTTAGCGAAATATTTTGTAAAAATGTCTGTGGATTTATGCAACTCTAACAAGCCATATCTGTATTTCGATGAAAGTTAGGAAAAACTTTTAGAGAACAGGGATGAAAGGTTCAAGGTGGACTACATATTCAAGATCATATATTTTTTTTTTTTTTTTTTTTTTTTTTTTTTTTTGTAACAAGTACAACGATACGTGTGCGTGTGCACTTGGGAACAAAAATATGATCGTTAAATATGTAGTATACCTTGAACCATTCGACTTTTTCCTGTAACATTTTTTCTCTAAGTTCAAAAAAGAAAAAAGATGTCTTGTTACAGTTACACGAATCCATAGAAATTTTTTAGAGAATATCTCGTAAACTAATTATTTTTCGGCATTGTACCTTTATACAATATTTCTTTTTTTTTTTTTTTTATTCAAAATGATACGAGGAATCGATTCATAGAAAAAATATCATAGGATATCTATTATAAAAAAAAATACCGATGGCCTTGAAGTCTCGTAAAAAGGGAAGGGGGAAACAAGAAAAAATTACTTTGAGATAAATTTCTATTCAATCGTCAGATACGATTCTTCAAATAGTGTAATTTCGTTCGATGAATTTTTTTTTCCATAAAATCGTAAATAACATTATTTAAATCTTTCGATTTAAATGGACATTATGTATGGGCATTTAATTATTATATATAATATACATGTATATAATTTAGTAGGAAAAAATCATTTCTAAAAAAAAACTTTCAACATTTTACAAAGAGATATAATATTTATATAATGAATGTAATAAGAAATTATTATAATATTTTTACTACGATATATTATTATATATTATTATAATTAACTTTTGATATATTTTCAATGATTTTTCAATGTTTCATAAAAAGAAAGATCGTGAAAAATTTATTCTCACGAGTTAAGGCCACAAAGAATTTGCCTTAAACGTATGCGAATGGATATATAAAAGAGATGGACGTCGTCTGGACGACGATGAAGATATTGGCGTGATGTTATTACCCATTGAATGCACGATGCACATATTCCTTGTGCGTATTCGAGTGTACCAACGTAAGGAAATAAACCGTAAGAGACCATTTATTTCCGTGAATTTATCGTCCGATTGAAGTAGAAGAATCGATCGATTCATCGAAGGAAAAAGACCGAGTTCCTTATCCTCGTATCCTTGTATTTGTGCATTACACGTATGTGTGTGCGCGCGCGCGCGCGTGTTTGTACGTGAAAAGAAATCTTTTCGAACCATCAACCATAAACGATTCTATCTTTAGTTTTCGTAAAAATCGAAAGAAAAGAGAGAATTTCTTTATAAGAAAGATATTAATAACAATAAAAATGAACGTAATTTATTATCTCGTATCTTTCGTATTATATTCAACGAAATAGTTTTCTCTTTCTCTCTCTTTTCTTTTTTTCCCTTGCTCGATTATTTTTATTAATTTTAAGATAATAAATCGTAGAAATTGATTATGTTAAATTCACTTTCGATGTAGAACATAAATTTGTTAATATAGTTGTAATAGAAATATATATCTATATAAATTTTTTTTGTTATAAAATGGCGACTCAAAATGAAATTGAAAAACGATAAATATATGAGAAAGATCGTCGATTTTTACGTAATTATTTGAAGAATGAAGATCAATTAAAAAAAAATTCGTTTCTGTGAGTATTTTCTGATAGATTTGAAAACGATCAATCGAACAATTTTTCAAATATCATCTGTGTCAGTTTCAAAAAAAAAGAAAAAAAAAAAAAGAAAACATTGTTACGAGAACAAAAACCCATTTAAAGTTTCAACTATGGTTACATTGTTATTCAGCAATAAGAATTGTTATCTCTAGTAATCAATTTTAGGACGATATAATAGGAGAGATTGCCTAAATGGCAATTGCAATTTCATGAATGATGATGTTTTAATGATGTCTTAATGATGTCCCTACCGAGAAATTCCCCTTTAACACTTAACGTCCTTTGCGTACGAATTTCGATCGAATCGATTGCGTTTCTCGGGCTTCGTACGAGTATGCTGTATGCAATTTCGGCCAATATCGATATTGAATGAGTGCATCAAATATGCAATGACATCTTCGTTGAAAGTGCATGCGGCAATATTCCGAACAATTTTCGAAACGATCGACGCACCGCTCTTTCGCAATTTTCTGCATGCCACTCGCGTATATCACGTGGTTTCTTTTTTCTCTTCTTTTTTTTTTTCTTTTTCTTTTTTGATAAATATTAATCGAAATTTGCGAAATAATCTTCTACTGTAAATTCGACAAAAGCGCTAAAAACAAAGAAAGAAAAAAAAAGCCAAAATACTACTAGAGCTTTAATTTTCGTGAAGTTGGTAATGATCAAGTAATCGAGTTAAGTAACTCTCGAACGTTCAAACGCAATTTTATTTGAAATTCTATTGTATAATAATTTCGTCGATTTTATAAACATCGATGTGAAACTTTCAAAAGAATTTTATGTTTTAAAAAGTTGAAACTTTTAGAAAATGCAAGAAATATTTTTTCGATAGATTTGTACCTTAATTAATAGACAGTACCTTAATTAAGGATGATATCGTTGGATAAATAATATCGTAATGATAACGATGATGATAGTACGAATTTTAAAAGATGAAAAGAATCTTTCGACATTAATTAAAAAATATTGGTAACATTGTCGAAGCAATTTTAATTAGCGAATAAAATTCTCGAAAAGGTCATTTTCTTTATTTCAAAATTCTATAAAATTCTAAAAGTACAATATACAAAGAATTTTTAGATAGATACGATCTTTTAATACACAATCCTTGTACAGAATAATTCGATATTTAGCATATCGAATTATCGGATTAGATTATCACTAAACATAATTGTCGACGAATATGTTCGGCAATTTTCTTTCTTCTAGTTTTAATCATTGATCCTTGGCCTTATATAATTGAGTAAGTAAAATTATAAAAGAAAAAAATTCTCAAATTAAAATTTATCCAAATAAATAGAAATTAGATGATAGAAGTTGTGAAATTAGAAGAAATTTAATGAAGATGGTCAATGAGAATACATTAGTCTTATGGTTGTTGAAAATGTGTTAAATGGATATGATGAAACAAGAAGAAAAAGTTATAGAGAGAGAGAGAGAGAGAGAGAGAGAGAGGGAGAGAGGGAGAGAAAGAGAAGTAGTTTTATTAAATTCAATCCTGACACGGTTAGTGCACACCCTTGTAACCACATTTGTAATGTAAGAACTCTGTTATGTTAAGCGGGAGTCGTCCAGTTCGCACGGGATTAAAGTCCCAGTGTTCCTTTCTCTCTCTCTCTCTCTCTCTCTCTCTCTCTCTCTCTCTCTCTCTCTCTCTCTTTCTGTCTTTTTTTTTCTCCTCAGAAGCAGATATAGCACTCCCTTCGTACATTCATGTTCGTTTACCAAAGTATGCGTCACGTTTTGGGAAGAAATAGGTCGTCGTTCTTTCCTCTCTTTTCTTTCCTATCCTATTTCTTGTTTTCTCGTTTTCTTTTTTCCTTTTATTTTCTTTCCTCTATTTTCCCCCTTTCTCCTTCTATTCGAGTCTCCTGCTTCGAGGAAATAACTCCTCCAAAACGATTCCTTAGTCCGTGCATTACCCTCTTTTTCTATGTTTTTTTTTTATATTTCTCTTCTTTTTCTTTTACTTTTTTTTATCATATAATTATATATACATATATATATATATATATATATATATATATCATACACGTTGGATAATTGCCCGAAGTAAAATTAATAAATTAAATTAAATCAAAGTTCTATCGGATAAAATTAAATGAAATTATATTTGTACAATTGACATCTTTGAGTCTCATGAATATAAAAATCTGTCTTTTTCATAAATCTTTCAATTTCTTTTTTGAATTTATATCTTCATTTTGCATACACACACATACACACACAGATGCATATCCAGATTTATATTTTCTCTGAGAGAGAGAGAGAGAGAGAGAGAGAGAGAGAGAGAGAAGGAATTTATATATATATTAAAAATTCATAAATATATTAACATATAATAGTTATATGTGTGTAAGTGTGTGCGTGCGTGTATATGTGTGTATTAGAGAAAAATGTCTAAAATGTAATATGTACGGGTTTATCTGTTAACAATCAGTCATCCCGTTCGTGGAAAATCTCGGAAGTTGGCTAGACTTAATTAAAAAATTTCTTCCTGTTTATACGCCGTGGACTTGGATTTAATTAAGAAATAGGATTCAAAAGAATTCAAGTTCTTCTCTCTCTCTCTCTCTCTCTTTGTTATCTTTCGTCGCACGTTCAGCGTCCGTAGAATTTATTAGAATTCTCCCTATCTCTTTCTCTCTTTCTCATACCCCTGTTTTCTCTTCCCTTCCCTTCCCTTCCCTTCATCTTCCTCTCTCTCTCTCTCTCTCTCTCTCTCTCTCTCTCTCGCCCTACGCATCGTACGATAATAATCTTCGCTTCAGCGATGCCATTGCGTCTCGTTCTTACGGATAATTAAAGTTTCCCTCTTCCATTCTAAAAAAAAAAAAAAAGAAGAAGAAGAAGAAGAAAAAAACAGAAAAAAAAGAATAAAAAAAAAAAAAGAAAAAAGAAAGAAAGAATACAAAAGAAAGGACAAAGAAAAAAAGGAGAAAGGAAAGAAAAAAGGAAAAAGGAAGAAGAAGAGGAAGAAGAAGAAGAAGAATAAAGGGAGGAAGGTATTCCAAGCGTTAACATATTAAAAAGAACGTTGGTACTTCGTGAGACTGTGCAAGCTTCGATTCTCCCTCTATCTTTCTCTCTCTCTCTCTCTCTCTCTCTCTCACTCCCACCTTTTCCGTCTATATATATATATATATCTCTCTCTTTTTCTCTCTCTTTTGCACACTATCACTCTCACCCTATCCAAGAAAATTTTATCGGATTTAAAACGTTCTTTAAAACTCTGTCGGTAACCCGATTGCACGAGGAAGTGGACTAATTAACTTTTTTTCCTTAATTTTCCGCGTGCCATGATAATAAACGGGATGGCATATTCCAACGATAAGCTTCGTCCTTCTCTCTCTTTCTGTATATCTCTCTCTCTCTCTTTCTCTCTCTTTCTCTTTCTCTCTCTCTCTCTCTCTCTCTCTCTTTCTTTCTCTCTTTTCTCTCTCCATCCTCCCTAGCTTTTCTCCCTCGCTTTTCTCTTGCACTCAGTATCGCGATTCTATATTATCAAATCAGTTGCACAGGGTTAACGAGCGTCGTCCGGTCGGGCGAACGTTTTCGACCGTAATTAATATAATGAACGGCTCGTTTTAATGTTAAAATAACGCATTAGGGAGAGGATGCCAGGAATAATGGTAGTGGGCTCGTGGGAACAACCCTAACAGTGTGCACATTTGCAAATCTCAAACAAATTTTCCATCTCTTTTTTTTTTTCCTTTTATTTTTTTTTTCTTTTCTTCTTTCTTCTTCTTCTTCTTCTTCTTCTTCTTCATTCTTTTTCATAGAGTTCTAATTTCTCACTTTTCATTTTTGTTTTCTACCCTCGCGACTTTTGTTTTCCTTTTTGTTGAGCGAATTTTTTCCTTCGTCTTCTTTCTTTTTTTCCTTCTTACGATATTTACGTAAATAACATTAATTAATTTCGTAGGAAAGATAGACGAATGAAATAGATTGGGAATTGAATGGAACTCGTTTGGGAAACAAAGAGAAAAAGAAATGAAAAATATAAAAGCATCAAATTTTCGTCGAACAAAATGCATTACTTAATGCATTAATCTATATTATTTAAAAAAAAAAAAATAAATAAATAAATAAAATAAAAAGAAGAAAGAAAGAGGCAGAATTTGACGAATTTTAATATCAAATTTAACATTAATAATTGCACGAGCAATTGAGTATGACGCAGAAGTAAGTAATATATGTTTTCGTTAGGATAGCATGGGAGAAATTAAAACGATAGGATTTCGATAACGAACTATAACGAACGAGTCAATTTCCTAATGGATAATCGTGTAACGTGACTCGTTGCATCTACGAGTTTAGGTGTGGACCGTTGGAGTGGTGGGGTGTGGTGAAATGAGGCTGGGTGGTGGTGGGTGTGGGTGTGAGGGTTGGGATTGTTAGAAGGAAGGGCTATTAAAAACGTAAACACCGAAGCAAATCACTATCGACAGTGGCGTCGTGTCGAGCCGTTATAAATTTTACCATAAGGTAAAATAATTTCCGCGTGCGTGACCGCGATGCATTCCGTCCTGTATATGCATGTACAGTGACTCAAGAAAGTATTTGAACGTCCATTATTCAAACTTTATACAATAAAAATATCCATGTTAAATTTAAGTTCTAAAAGTAATGTTGCAATTACTATAAGACACACAACTATCGAGATTATTTCAACAAAATTTGTTGCGAATCGAATAATATTTGTAGAATTTATTAAATGTTCATCATTGTGATGATGTATTGAAATAGAATCACAAAAATATTTTAACGATATTAATTATACGTATTTTATTTTATTTAATATTTAATTGAGATCTATTTTGGCTTCAATTATGGCTTTGAGATGATATTGATTTCTCATTGTTTGAGATATTCTATGCACTAACTTTGTAATTGTTATAGATTGTATAGAATTGCATATTTCTATAATATTCTGTTTTACAATTAACATTTTTCGAAGTTATATCGTAATTTTTTCAGTTTCTTGCCTAGTTCTCTTCACAAATATTCGATGGGGGTTAATATCCTAACTTTGTAGGGATGTATATATAATACATCTAATGCTATTATATTACTTTTACAATTTTTCACTGTATACTTAGGATTAATTATTTATTATAATATTTAAATATTTATATTTAATTAAAATATCATCTATGAAAATAAGATTTCTAATACCGGTTGAAGACATAGGTCCTCTCACAAGTAATATCGTGGAATCATCATATAATGTATTTTATAGTCGATTGTTAATTTTGAACATTCATTTCCGAATTTGTTTTTTCTCAAACATAATGATCTAAATATATTAAATTTGTTTTCATCAGAGAGAATAATTTTTTTTTCCTCAGAAAGCATTATATTTATTTATATATTCTTTTGCAAATTTCCAAAATAGTTTGGTTTGATTCGTTTTGTTAATAAATGATTTCTTTCTTGAAATTTTACCATGAAAATTACAATGTCATAGCCAGATTTGTAGCCGAACTATTTGAATTTTATTTTTTGTATTTCGGATATAAGAATTTTCTCTCTTTTCTATTAGTTGATTACTTTGATCGATCTGTACGATGATCGCTTGTAATTGTTTCTTCGATATTTGATTTTTAAATAATGTAATGTATTATAAATACACATCTCTTCGCTAATTGGCCAATCTGCCTATATGATTTTTTTTTCTTTATGATAAAATTTTAATATTAATTCTCTCTCGCATATCTACGTTTTCGATTATTTTTCAATTTATTCTAACTATTTTATCATATAAAATTAACGTTACTCACGATGAATCATAAAACTCATTACACAATGTCGCTGTATCAATTGAATTTACGAATGTTTACTATTTCTTAAAAAAAAAAAAAAAAAAAAAAAAAAAAAAGAAAAAAATATTGCTTGATTGCTTGATCTTCAAGGGTTAATATATTTTTAATGATCCTATTTCAATGTATCCTATTTCAATATTTTCAAAAACCATTAAAATGAATGTATCGTAACTTTTACAAATATTATTCGTTTCGTTTCAAATTTTATATAAATAATCTCGACAATTGTGTCCTATAGTAGTTGGAATATTACTTTCAAAAGTAAAGCTTTAACATATTTTTATTGTATGAAGTTTTAATAGCAAATGTTCGAATACTTTCGTGAGCAATTGTATGTATGCATTAAATACAGGTTGAAAGAGTCAAGCTTGTGTCCTGTACATGTTAGCTCTCAGATAGAATTGGATAATGATAAAGTAGAAGCAATTTCGTCGTCTCACGAGCTCGCTCGGCCGTGTCCGATTGAAGAAGTTTTTCAGTCCAGAAGTAATGATCGCGTCTCCGAATAACCGGACCGATAAAACTGAAGGCCGAAGAAATCGGGGGTGGTTCCCATTGAAGAACTAGGACGGACCGGGCCGTTGTTCCGCGAGTGTCATCATCGAGATTACAAATCTTCAGGATTTCACTCTCGCCGATTATTATTTCTTTTTTTTTTTTTCTATTTCTTTCTCCGTTTTCTTTTTTTTTTTCTTTTCTATTGCTTTCTCCCTTTTCTTTTTTTTCTTTTTTACTTTTTTAGAAGTAAACGTCTTTTCGGGATTTGTCTTTTGGACTTGTTGATCGTCACGAACCATCTGTATCACTTCAAATATTGTTTATCATTAATATACAAATTATTAATCTGTTCTTATCATTTTCTTTCGATAAATATAAATCGATTATCAAGAAATTCGATATAGTTCTTATTGTTAAATAGAATTGTATCGCAGTATCGATATTATATAATATAATTGACTTATATAAACATCTCGGAAGGTTTGGAGAACAGTTATTAGGGAAGCATTATACAAGAAAAAAAAAAAAAAAGAAAAGGAAAAAAGAAAAAGAAATACAGAAAAAAAAAGAATCTTGATCCATTTTCCATCCGTAAACGAGATGAGATTTTTACTAGCACCGATCAAGGAGATGAAAAAGAAGAACGTCTTCCTTCTTCGGTTCATTCTCTTTCGTATTAAAATGCAGCGGCATGATTCTAATAGAAGGCATTACCGGGCCCGAGGCTGGATGCAAACACGTTGTAATGTATTCATATTGGCTCGCCGTGCTCTCTCTCTCTCTCTCTCTCTCTCTCTCTCTCTCTCTCTCTCTCTCTCTCTTTCTCTCTTCGTGGATCTCAAAGCAGAGAGAGGGCTCTTCCTCGACGCTCTGATATTTGAATTTTAATGCTTGCCACCCACCTTCTCCCTCTTACTCTCTCTCTCTCTTTCCCCCTCTTCTCTCCCTCTCTCTTTCTCCCCTCTCTTTCTCTCTCTCTCTCTTTGTCTGTCTCTGTCTTACTCCCTTTCTCATCACCCATTTTCTTCTCGACCTGTGTCCTCAATTCCCTTCTTTCGAAGCTTCACCTCTTCCTCCTCCTTCTCTTTCTCCTCTTTCTCCTCTTTCTCTTTCTCCTCCTCCTTCTCCTCCTCCTACTCCTGCTCCTCCTCTTCCTCTTCCTTCTCTTTCTTCTTCTTCTTCTACAACTTCCCTTCTTAGCCCTTCTGGGTCCTCTCAAAATCACCGCGTTTTCTGCGAGCTATCGTGCTT
>NC_140814.1:8810000-8922500 GCF_050613455.1 Vespa mandarinia | reverse complement strand
GCCATTACATATATATCTTACGTAGACTCCTTCGTCTCTAGTTACTTTCGCGACCAATTATCGAAATTATAGCGCGTATGATATCCTTGATAAACTTTGAGTATATAAATGAAAGAAAAAGAAAGAGAACGAGAGAGAGAGAGAGAGAGAGAGAGAGAGAGAGAATTAGTCACTTTTGAATAAAATTATTGATTTTCGGTAATAAATATTTTAAAAAGAAAGTTTATTGAAGATACAGAATTGATTAATTTTTAATAATGTTAAAAATGAAATCGATGGTTGTTGACTCGATCGTCGTTATTCCATGTTATTGTTTTTATTTACGATGGGAAAAGTCATTAAAGTCTCTAAAAGAAAAAAGTTAAGTTAAATGAACTAGAAGATGTATCATTCTCGATCATGATCGAGAACAACAAGAGTGAATTTCAGTCGATCGAGCTGGTTGAACGCGATAACGAGCATAATACGTTCCGGATCCGGAAACGCGGCCATTGTAAGCTCCCTTTGGTTATCGACGTCGTTTGATCGTTCGAGCTGATCATTTAAGGCCTACCTATCTACCTACGAGAGAGAAAGAGAGAAAGAGAAAGTAAGAAAAAAAGAAAGAAAGAAAAAAGATGGATGATTAAATGAGAAGAAAGGAAACTGCATATTTAATTAGAACGATTATCCTCGGATTCTCGATTATTCTTTTTGATTGGCTACCTCGAACTTTACTTCACTTATACTCGAAATTTAACGCTTTCCTGATCTTTCCCATCTTTCATTCTTCTCCAGGAAGGATACCGACTTTAATTAAACTTTTACACGTCGGTGGACGATGATTTGTCGCCATTTCTATGCCAGCTAAAGACGAATATATAATATCAAATTCATTTATTTCTCTTTGTTTTTGATAATTCAACTTCAAGAAGTGATGATCGATCAATCGTTTTGCACCAGAAAAAATATTAATAATAATAATAATAATAATAATAATAATTTATTTTCGTTATCATTAATATTTCGAATAAAGTAAAAACATCGTAAAAGTTTCTCGTATTGTGTAAGAATAAATGGGTTAACGATAATTAATCGTCCGGATTTCTTTTATTTTTATATAATCCACAATTTTCTATAGCCTTTCTAAATTATGTATTATTGAATAATTGCGCTAATTAGTTCTGTTTAATTTACATGAGTAAATACATTAATTGTTTCAATAAATTCGTAATAGGAGATTTTATCGAACGAATTTGAACGAATTATTTTAATAATTGTTTTAATAATCGTTGATAGGCCTGTCGTAAAAATTGACCGAAATTCTCTCCCTCTCTCTTTCTCTCTCTTTTTTTTTTGTTTAAATATGTATTAATTTCAAATATCGATTTGTTTTGGGACTTTCGACGAAATTTAATACTCTCTCGTATGCCCTTACCGATACTCTTCAATTAAAATTTTCGATCGATCGACTATGCGATGATTTATTGCAGATATACATCAAGCAACTCGTAAAGCAATTTACAAACACATTCATCGGATGGTTTTTGTTTTTCTTTTTTTTTTTTTTTTTAGTGCACTCTTGTTATATCGATAATTTCAATGTCGAAATGCTGTTCGATTATTTTTATCCTTTTTATTGTTTCCTTTTTTTTTTCTTTCTTCCTTTTTCTTTTCTCTATTTCACAGACATTCAACAACAGTATAAATCTTTCGATCGATTTTTATTACGAATTCGATTGATTTCGATACGATTCTCGAAAATTGTAATGTAAATATACATTGTTTGACAATTTCGTAATATAAATTAATTAGAATTTACATAAGAGAAGAGAGAATATTATAATAGAGTAAGACAATATTCCGAGATATTCTCGCGATAAAATCTTAGATAATGGTTTACACGGTAGAAACGTTAAGGGGGCTCTTATCCTTAGATAATAAGAAAGAAATGTAAGACGAAATATAAAATGAAAAAAGAAACAAAAAAAAAATGAAAGGATAGAGAAAAATAGAGATAAGAGAGTATGCATTTTCTTGATTATAGGAAAAGAAAAGAGTATGCACCGTGTGGCAGCCGTTAATATCTCTTATTACGGCTCGAGAGAGTCGTATTCCCTTTAGCTTTTGCGTATAAGTGTGCATATATGCTCGGGAAATACGATGAAACACAATGAAGAAGGAGACCCAAGGGGGAAGAAGGAAAACAACATTTGCTATCTCTCTCTTTCTTGCAAGAAGAAGATAGAGTAGAGACAGAGAAAGAGAAAGAGACAGACAAAGTGAGAGATACAGAAACAGAGATAGAGAGAAAGAGAGGATATGAACGAGTATGTGTGTGTATGTGTGTGTGTGTGTGTGAAGTCAGAAGAAAATAACGAGAGAATAACGAGACGTGTCTTCTGTGGCGACGTGCTTATACACGTTTCTCTACGACTTGCTCATTATTTTCCGAGCAAATATGCCACGTATAGCGAACTGGACTCGGTCGTTGATGATGGTGTTGGTATGGTTGGTAATGGTAATGGTAATGGTGTTAGTAGGGGTGGTCGAATAACGAAAGGAAAGAGAGAGAGAGAGAGAGAAAGCTAGCCACTTGGAATACACGACGACATGGTCTAAAAGTTGAAAAAGCTCAGGACTGGAAAGTCCCCTGCTAATTGGGTTTGCCCAAAAGAAAAAGAAGCTTTGATTTTCAGAAACTGAGAGACGGGTTCAGAGCTCTACGCCCTTTTTTCTCTCTCTCTCTCTCTCTCTCTCTCTCTCTTTCTCTCTTTCTCTCTTTCTTTCTCTCATATGTTTTCTCGTTTTACGTTTTCCTTGTTTACTCTCTTTTTCAAAGCGCACCCGTTTTCGCCATACAGGCGAAAAGGGGTCTCCAGCGAATCGACTTTGAACCTTACCTTTCGAGTTCTTCTTATGTACTTATAAGTCTATCCCAAGTATGAATGTGAATACATATAAATGCGTGTATATATATATATATGTTTGTATAAGTTGAACTAAGAAAAGAATTTTAATAATTAAGGGTATTTTTGTACCTAATAAGTATATAAAATAATCTTTACGAAAACGAATTAATTCGATGATTGATAAATATTTCAAAATGTTTAATATACTTTTAAGTTTTCTATATATTCAAACCTTTTTTTTTCTTTTCCTTCTCTTTTACTTTTTCATTCTTTTTTTTTTTAGATTACCACCTCCTCTCTCTTTCTTTCTCTTATTTCTTTTTCCTCGAATTTATAGCTCTCTCTAACCCCTTTCTCTCCCTCTCTCTCTCTCTCTCTCTCTTTTTCTCTCTCTTTTGCTTCCACCATCGCATCGTCTTTCAATGTTCTTTCTCTTTCTTGAAAGTCTCCACTTTTAGTCGTACGGTGTTCTTGTTCTGTTTTATTTACAGAAAGTCCAGTCGAAACGGGAAAAACGAGTTCGCTTTTCTTTCGATCGATCGTCGAGGACTCTCAATGCTTGCTGACGACGTTCACCGTTCGATATTTGTTTTTTCTGTTTTCTTTGAAGAGAGAGAGAGAGAGAGAGAGAGAGAGAGGGGTGGAGGGATAGGGTAGGATGAGGGCCAGGGCGATAGATTTCTGACTTTAAAGTGGAACGAACCTTAGTAAGGGTTTAGTTTCTTTCCTGTGAAAAACAATTATGAGGTATTTTTTTGTGAATGCGTCAGTGATTTTACAAAATTTTTTTTTCTTACATACTTCATCGTACAGTTTAAATATAATTTCTTTCTTTCTTTCTTTCTTTCTTTTCCTTTTCCTTTTCCTTTTCATTTGTATAATTTATCGAATGTTTAACGAGAATAAACATAAACGAATGAGAGTTCACTTTTATAATGAAAAAAAAATTGTTAGACTTTCTCGTGAGTCTGAATTATTTAAAAAAAGAAACAAATAGAAAAAGAAAACAAGAGAAAAAAAAATATATATATATATATAACTTAAACGTACGAAAATACTTTCATTGCAATGTGAAATTTATTCTTCATAATTAATCCTCTTGATATCCATTAATAAGAATAATAAATATACTATTTTTTTTCTCTTTTCTCTTTTTTTTTTCTTCTTTTTTTTTTTCATGCGATTACATAAATTCATTGTTGTACTTACGTTCCTGATACCAAAACGTAACGAGGCACTCATACATTTTAACATTTCTCTTTTCCTTTAAATCCACCATGCTAGAGAACGTTAAGAGAATCTGTGTGCGTTCTATGTTGTTACATGGCAGAATTACTGCCGGTGGTTAAGAATTGTAGAATATGGAGAGCTCGCCACGAGCGTAATCCTTGGACCATTTTGCAGGAAGCACCAACTCGAGGCTTCGTTGCATGGCCAAGAGGGAGACAATAAATGCCGGTGCACTGGGTCGGGTCATTAAGGAACGTTTTACCGTCCAGCTTGTTGTAGAAATTTCTATTTTTTTTCTATTTTTTTTCTATTTTTTTTCTCTTTTTTTGTTTTTTTTTTTTCTTTATAGCTTTTTATATCTTTTCCCATGTCTTAACATTTTATAATTCATCAAGGAAATTAAATACTTTCGATAAGCGCGAAAAACTTGAGAAAATTCTTTCGCGAATTCGTTAAGGCGGGGGAAGGAAAGAGATGGATAGAGAGAAAGAGAGAGAGAGAGAGGGAGAGAGCGAGAGAGAATTAAGTTTAAATCTATTTTAAGGAACATTTAAGCGTTCAGCTTGTTATGAAACTTTCTATTTTTCCTTTTTATATCTTCGATCATATTTTAATTTTAATAATTTATCAAGGAAACTAAATACTTTTGATAAGCGCGAGAGATTTAGAAAATTCGTTCGCAAATTATACATATCCATTGTTAAGAGGGGAGGAAAGAAAGAGATAGATATGTAAAACGATCAGATAAAAACGACGATTAGGAGAAAAGAATAAGGGGTGGGAGAGAGAGAGAGAGAGAGAGAGAGAGAAGAGAGGGAGAATTAAGTTTAAATCCACGTTGATACGATGAGAAAGAGGGAGAAAGGAAGTGTAGGAAGAAACGAATGAAAGAGAATGTAAGAGAAGGGTGGGTGGGAGGTAAAAAGAGAGAGAGAGAGAGAGAGAGAGAGAAAGAGAAAGAGAGAGAGAGAGAGAGAGAGAGAGAGAGCTCGTCGCAGACGTACCGTACTAACGGTTTACTAACGACCGTGACCAATTGTTCGTTTCCGACCGCACGTCGAGTCGCTGATTGTCCCTCGTATTTCCATTATCATGTCGCTTTCGCTGCTACTATGTGAAAAATAGAGAGGAAGATTAAGGAGGGATGGGCTGGTAGAATCAATTTGTCCGAACTCGTTTTTGATCCGAGTCATTTGTTACTTCCTGTCTGTTTTCTATCTTTCTTCCTTTCTTTCTTTTCCTTTCTTTTTTCTCTTAAGTCTCTATCTTTCTCTCTCTCTCTCTATCTCTCTCTCTCTCTCTCTCTCTCTCTCTCTCTCTCTCTCTCTCTCTTTCTCTTTTTTTATATTTGTCATTATCATCCCTTGTACATTTATTTATTAGAAGTTTTATCGAAACAATAATTTTCTTGTCGTTTCCATTAATTATCCATAACAAATTGTCCATTAATTAATAATAATGTCAAATTCATAGGTATATTATTATTATTATCTAGTAATGTATAATTATCGAATAATATATATATATATATATATGTTGAATTTTTTTTTTTCTCTTTCTTCTCTCCCACTTTTTTCGCTTTCTTTTAGGACCATAAAGTTTCATTTTTATTAATGTGTAGAATATAAAAGGAACAAATAACGATGGTTCGAAAGATTATTACTTTTTCAAATCCGTTCGTTCGTGCATGATCGATCGGTGAAAATTTTCAAATCATTTCCTTGGGAGCCACGTGAATTTGAAATACTCGTAGCGTATAACGATAGTGTGGCACAACACACGTTATATACAAAATGGACCCGTACTTGTTATGCATCATTTACTCTCTTTTCTCTTTCCAATACACTTCGCTTCCTCTTTTCTCTCTTTCTCTCTCTCTCTCTATCTGTCCTATGTCTATGTCTATGTCTCTACTATCCTCCCTCTTCTTCCCTCCTTCTTTTTTTTTTGTTCTTTCATATGCGATATACTCGTCTCTTTCATTTTGTAACGCCAGATTGATTTTCGATTTTGTTAGCTTAACGCGATACAAAGCAACGAGGCGTACACGAGACAAGAGCTGGCCATTTATTCGCAACTCCATTTATGTATGTACCTATATATATATATGTATGTATGTATGTACATACGTATGTATGTCTGAATGTATCTATGCACGTATGCATCTATAACTGTGTATAAGCGCATACTTGTAAAATTTCATTCAAATTGATATTTAAAGTCGAATAATTTCGAAGAAAGAGAATTATATATATATATATATATATATATATATATATATATATATATAGCCGAATCAGTTTTATAAAATTGATTGAGATAATTTTAATACGGCAAAAATAGTGATCCTCGTTCTTTCTTAATGAATTCTATCAATTTGTAAATTTAATCTATCAAATTATGTAAGAATTTCATTGAAATGCAAATGTAAAATTAGACGATAAGTTAAGGAGAGAAAAAGGAAAAAAGAAAAAAAAAAAAAAAGAAAAAGAAAAGGATTAAATAAGAAATTCTGTGCGGTTGCAGTACTCGTTAGTAGTTAAAATAGATACGTTTTATAAAATTGATAAAAGATAATTAATGCTTTGATTACGATTAATTCGATATATGAAGGATCTTGTCGTATGTTGAACACCCTATAATTGTTTGACCTTTTAAAATTTTTGTTTAATAGTTAATTCGCATGAATTAATCCCATGCGTAATGTTTCTTATCTTACAGAAATTATCAGCTCAAACGAAATGGAAAAGATTTATCCATCGGTAGAAACTTTCTTCTTCTCTCCCTCTCCCTCTCCATCTCTCTCCCTCTCTCTTTCTCTCTCTTTCTTTTGAGCACGTATCCTCTATCGGAGGGATAACGACGACGACGAAGCCCAATGCTACTCTCTCGTAATTATCTTTGAGGTAATAACTTCTCCTACGGGCTTACGTTAATTAACGTATCAGAAAGTTTCTGTAACGAAGAGTATCCGAGGAATACGACAACGAGACGCCTACTCATACTCTCTTTCTCTCTCTTTCTATTTCTTTCTTTCTTCCTCTCTCTCTCTCTCTCTCTCTCTCTATCTATTTATCTATCTGTCTATTTACCTATCTCTGTTCTTCTTCATCATATTCGATTTCAATTCTGATAAAATAAGACTACAAGAATAAATTTCTTTCTTACCCCTTAGATTTATCTATACTTAGATCTATATTTCTATATATGTGTATAGGATATTCTTTTCTAATAGTTATAAATTAATCGAAATATCAAAAGTTTATGATTAGAAAAATGTATAAGCCATTAATATCCTATTCAAATTAAATCGATAATATCCTATTCAAATTAAATCGATTCATATTTAAATCGATTATTTCAAATATATATATATATATATATATATATATATATATATATATATATATATTTGAAATAATCGATTTAAATTAAATCGATGTAAATAATCGAATAAAATAATATCGAAATATGTGTACATATGTATATATATATATATATATATATATATATATATATATATTTTATTATTATATTAATTAAATATATATTTTCTTTGACATATTTTCTCGATATTATTAAACGTTCTTTTATTTTTTTTTTTTATATTTTAATGCAATCAAAAATGTAATTAAGAAGATTATAAGCGCAAATGAAGAAGAAGAAGAAGTATAGAGCATTACAACGAATCTAAGTGCGTATTTTTAGTTAGTTTTCTTTTTTTTGTTTCTTTTTTCCTTTAAAGTTAAATCGCGATCGAAAGCTCTCTCTCTCTCTCTCTCTCTCTCTCTCTCTCTCTCTCTCTCTCTCTCTCTCTCTCTCTCTCTCTTTATCCATGAGCATAGTCGGCACGCGCTAGGTAGCTTCTATTAACTTTTTAATTTTATCCAGCGAGAGCAACGAACGAGGTAGTACAGGGTGAAATGAGAGGGTGGAAGAGGGGTAGCTGTATAACGAGGATAGTAGGTACGAGGGGAAGAATGCTTTTACGAATTGCATGCTCGAGTATCGCGTCCGTGTTATTATCATTGAATGCACTCTCGCCGATTATATCACGCCGCTCGCGCATTACACAGCACGATAGAGCTTCTCCATACGCGAAAATTCCACAAACTTTTTTCGGTTTTTTCTTTTTTTTCCTTTTTTTTCCTTTTTTTATTTTTTTTTTATTTTTTTTTTTTATTTTTTTTGCCGATCGAGAACGCCAACGAATATATCTTTAGTTCGCCAATTTCCTTTCGAATTTTCTCTCACATTTGTTTTTACAAAAGTGAATGTTAACTTAGGATATAGTAAAAATTAGTTCATATTATAATTTATATTCATTTTCATGAATAAAATTGTAATAAATTCTGTTTTCTTCTTTTTTCTTTTTCTTTTTCTTTTTTTTTTTATTATCAACAAATTTTACTTCACTTTTAATTATAATAAATAATGTTTTTTATCCAAATGAATAAAATTATAGTAAATTTTGGTATTATAGGACGGTATGATATTGAATTGTCTCGCATTATTTGTCTGATTTTTTGGGGCCTCTCCTTTTTGTCTTTTGCGTTAGCGCGTTAAGTATAAAACATTATGATTACAATATTTTGCATTAATGAAAATAAATGAAAGATTATGAATATTTATTTCTTCCGATTCACTTTTTTTCTTTTTTTATTTTTCTTCATGAAATTCGCCAGACGATGTCGCTCAAGATATCCATTAAATCCGAGAAACGAGAATCGTTCTCGTGTTTCTTGTCCTCCTTTCGCTTCGCCTGCATTTTCCGTCGGTTGCTACTTTCGCACTCCCCTTGCATGCAGTCGCCCCTTTCCCCCACTCCTCTCGCTGGGTGTCTCACTTAGCGTAATTAGCGCAGCGCAAAATCTGCCACGAGAATTAATCAAGACTGCTTCTTCTTCCACGTGGCCGTCGGTAGTAGGGGGAAGGAGGGTACCCAAAAATAAATGACCCAATTTGAGAACTACTCGTCGTCGGCGTAATTTTATTAGTCCCTATTTAGTATACACTCGGTGTAACAATAATCATCATCCATTTTTATTCTCTATAGATAAATTCGTCCATTTTCATTTTTTTTCTTTTACGTCTCGAAAATTCATTACTCTTTTATTTTAAATATCCACGGTCAAAATCTAATTAATAATTTTTCTACCGATCAGTTATAACGTGCTCTAATTATTTTATATAAAATAAAAAGAAAAAGGAAAAAAAAAGAAATCGATACTAGACCGTACTGTCACTTATGTTGATAGAAATTTTTACAAAACTTTCTTTGTTAAGTCGCTCGAGTATTTTTAATATCGTTGGAAAGAAAAAAATAGATAATAATCAAATGTCCATGATCAAAATCTAATTAATAATTTTTCTTTCGATCAGTTATAACACGCTCTAATTATTCTATATAAAATAAAAATAATCTATACTAAATCGTACTATCACTTAGACCGATAGAAATTTTAACAAAAATTTCTTTGTTAAGTCAAATTCAAGTACTTTAATATCGTTGGAAAGAAAAACTATATTGCATATCGTATATTACATTAATCCAAAGAGAAAGCTCTTCTCAGGGTTTTCTGATTCGTGTGAAGCGGTGGTGAACGTGAGGTGCGGCGAAGGTCGGGATGATAGGGGTGAATTGGAATGAGGTGGATGAGTCTCTCTCTCTCTCTCTCTCTCTCTCTCTCTCTTTGTTATGCTGACATCTTTGTTATCTATGATGCCAACATTGTTATATTTGCATGCGCCAGAATGAAAAATGTTACGACATGTAAATAAGTATTCGTTAGATTCTTAGGGACGAGTGGCAAGATGAGATAGGGTAGGAAGGGAGAGATGTAATGTCTTTATTACCTACGACGTACATGCCCAGAGAAATTCTCCCTTCTTTCTTTCCTCTTTTTCTTTCGCAGATAGTGTAAGACCGCAACCGTTCGCTCGACCACGACCGGCCATAAATAAACTGCCACAGAAATTACAGTCGAGCGTAACCTCTCCGTAATACGTTTGAAATAGGATCGTGGAAAACGATCGACGTCGTTTGCGTATCTACCTTTTATATCTTCCTTTTCTCTTCTTCGTGCTAAAGAAAAAAGAGATAGATAGAGAGAGAGAGAGAGAGAGAGTGAGAGAGAGAGAGGGAGGGAGAGGGAGAGAGATAAAGACGGGAAAAAAAGGTTTGCCCAGTGCTTTAAAAATTTTTATTGTCTCGCATAAACACAGCAAGATAGAAAGTATTAACGGGAGATTAACTTTAAGTTTCTTTTACTTTTAAAGAGATTAACTTTGGTCCTTGTTTTTTCTTTTTTTTTTTCTTCTTTTCTTTTCTTTGTTCTCTTTCCTTATTTTTTCTTTTTTTTTTTTTTTTTTTTTTTTTTTTTTTTATTGATACCGATCTTGTAAAAGAGAAAAAAAAACGAAGAGAACATTGGTGGATTTAACAAGTAAAATCGAGTGACGAGTCTTTTTGTAATGATATTTTTTGTTTTAATTCTTTTTTGTTTTTTGTTTTTTTTTTTTGTTTTTCTCTTTAAGAACAATTTTCAGAATATTTCTAGGAAGCCTGTGGCATGACTTTCCGTTTGGAAGTCTAAGTCGTGAGTACAGATCGAAAACGTAGTTTGGCATATCGTAGACGTGGAAATCTCTTTGGTGTTGACATGGAGAGACCATATGTGTGTGTGTTCCTGACATTTGTGTTCCAAGTCCCTGTTACTTCCACGTAGAGTAACGTACAAAGAGAGGGAGAGAGAGAGAGAGAGAGAGATAAGGGTTGTGAGCGAGAAAGGGATCGTTGGTTACAGGAGAAGAGGCGTTTGCAGGTTCGACGTACGTTTGCATCTACGATCTGCTGGTGTTACGTCGCACGAGGGTGTGGATACTGATTTACAAGGTGCAGTCACGCTACGAGAACACTGTTTACGAGTCAACCTAAAGAGAATGATAGAGAGAGAGAGAAAGAGAGAGAGAGAGAGAAAGGGAAAGAGGGACTAGTAACGATTTTGTTAGTGTCGATCTCTCTCGATGTGTTTTCTTTGCTTGTGTACGTCGTAAGCTTTCCTTCCGTGAGACAAGTCATACGATTCACCAGCGATATATATATATATATGTATATATATATATATATATATATATATATATATATATATATATATACTAGGAATCAAGCTTATCCAGATGATACATAATACGTGCCTGATAAATCGATAACACGCTCCAGATGTATTCCCGATAAATCTGCCTTCCCGAGTAAGGCCTGAAGTTTGCACTAGGAGACTTATGCATCAACCGGAACTACCCTACTCTTACATTATACATATATCTATTTATCTATTTATCTATCTATCTACAGTTTATGAGGATTACATATATAAGTTTTTACCTGATGATTAGAACCAAACTAATCTTTGTCAGATGTGAAACGATATTTTGTCTTTCTTTTGGTTTTTGTTTCTTACTTGTTTTTATTCATTTCTTTTTTTTTTTTTTTTTTTTTTTTTTTTTTTTTATTTAAATTATTCAATATATCTTCGATTCTTTTTTGATTTTTTTTTTTTTTTTATCATTGAAGGAAAAGAAGAAAAATGTTGGACGCGAGGGATGTAAGGTTACAGGTTGTAGGTTGCAGGTTGCATCGAGATGTCGTTTGACTTTTATTATCGAGTAACGACGTTCGTCGTTACCGATGACGTTATCGAGCTTTTCCTTCGAATATCGTATTTCGTGAATATCCCCTCCCCCCCTCTCTCTCTCTCTCTCTCACTCTCTGAGGAAGAGGGTAGCGTGATATACGTCTCGTAATATCCACCGCGATTAACCCATATTCCATCGGGAACGTTGCCTCTCGTCGGCATCGTTCGTTTATTCGCGATAGACGAACAAATTTGAAGCAAACAATTTCATATTCCTTCATTATTTTCTCTAACAATGGTAATAAATAACGAGATACCATTTTGATCGTTGTCGATTGGCACGGTTTAATTCTCTAATTTACGGTATAACGAGTAATTTCGAGGCTATCGTTCGTATATACCATAAATATCCCGATAACGAGAAATTCGTGATAATTAATTATTAACGAGCATTGATACAGAAAGAAAAAAGAAAAAATTAAAAGAAAAGAGAGAGAGAGAGAAATAGATCAGATATAAATGTTAACGATCATTAAAATGGATTCTCTTCAATTAATTATTATTCGCATAATTTCACTTGTTATTTCCGGATCTACGTAATTTCGGTTGATTAGAGATTAGAGAAATACTTCTTGTCGATTTGATGGTAGGTACCAATCTTCTACTACTGACTCCGAGCATATATATATATATATACATCGTGGTTTCGTATTGTGGCTTTGTGTCGTGACATTAGGACCGGGCTTACGAGCTTAATGACGGGACTTAAACAGTCTCTTTGGAGCCTTCGTGGTTGCGAAACGGTGAGCTCGAAACTGCATTGTCCCGGGTTTCACGTATCTACTCTCTTCTCATGCTGTCGCACACGGAGTTGTTGCGAAGTCTCTCACCCTCATCCTCATCCTCTCTTCCCTACTTTGTATGCATTTCTCTCTCTCTCTCTCTCTCTCTCTCCCTCTCTCCCTCTCTCCCTCTCTCTCTCCTTCTTGCAATTGCATTCGTACTTTCTCATTCACCGAAATTTCTCCCACTCTCTACTTCCCTCTTTCTCTCCTTCTCCCTTAAGACCTCCATTTCTACACGCTTTCGAATATTTTATTTCGAAGATCGATAGATCGTGATCGTAAAAGATAATAGATCCTATGAAATATCGATTTCTCTTAGAAATTTTATTGGATTAAAGATCATCATTCGGAGTAACGATTACAAGGATGTACGTCCAAAGATATCGGAATATAATAATTTGTTTTTATTTATATAAAAAGTTTATTTAACATTTACTCATACATATCATAGATTGTTTGTTTGATTTTTAACGGCCCTTAAGGCTGTTAAGGCTGTTCATAATCATCATGGTTTTATGATGGTTTATGCCATCAATGAAAACAGGCTTAATTCTTTTTCTTTTTTTTTTTTATTTTAATTTTCGATTTTGATGAACAATTAATCTCGTTTTAAAGACGAAGATTTAATCTAGGACAAATCTTTTTCAAATTTTTGTAAAGGCTTTATTTTTTTTTTTTTTCGAAAAAAAAGTCGCGTTAAAGAATAGTATTTTTTCTTTTTTTTTCGAGAATATTTTATTCACGATGAAAAATTTTCCATGCAAATCGACTATCATTTCTGGTTTCTCTTTGCGAGAAACGCATCCAAAAGCACTTTCATAATGTGTATTTGTTGCGTCGTTCAAAAATTATACAAAAATTGTTCGTGAATTATCAAAACTCTCTGATTCTGAAATAGAAATTAATCGTACGAAATTGTGCCAGAATTGAAACGAATCGTGTCAAATGTAATCAAATAAATAAATTTTTGAAATATGTATAGAGAAATGATATAACTATCAGTAGGATGTTGATAATGTATGTGCAGTTATAAGGGTTATTATTTTAATCGTTAGATAACAAAACTGAATCTCATGATAATCCAATATTTCAGATAGAGTATATTTATACGATAAATTTAGCGAGCGTGTTTTATATCGTGCGTTCTTATTTACAAAATCTATTCAGGAAACATTCAACAAGGTTTCAAGGAAAATCATGCAAGTATTACGATAAAGGTAACATCTCAGTCGAAGGTCTAATGCTGAGTCCACATTAGTCAGACAGTTCGCAAACTATGTGCGAACAGAAACAGCGTTGTATCTAGAATCGAGCTGGCGAATAAAAGCACCATTGTATTGTACGTTTCAACTTGCTAAAGGCTAACTGATAGATCACAAACTTGTTCATTTGGAGTTTATGATCAGTTCGTTGTTTATCCTGCATGAATAAAATATTCAATCGATATGTAATAATAATTTGTTACGAACACGATCGAGTTGTTCTACGAATTTTTTTGCAAAGAGATTTTTTTAAAGAGAATTCATTTATCGCGGGAAACACTGTTTGTTATTCGTTGAACGATTCTTCGTTGTATTTACATTGTTTATTGTTCATAAAACTTTTGATGAATTTTAGTTCAAAAGTAAAACACTTTAGTATACCCTTAATATAGTCCGTAAGATATCTTAAACATTCGAGAAGTGATAAGAAAAAAAGAAAAATATTTTTTCAAACTTACCGGAGAAACAATTGCAAATCTTTTGAAAATTATATTTATTATCGTGAAAGATAGATTTCTTTTTGTAATTGTCGGAGTCTACTGTGCGTATTTGAATCTTTTCAAATTCGGTTCTTGAATCTGAAAAAAAAAAATCTCCAATGGCGTCTGGGCTGCACGTGCGTGCCTGAACAAAGATAGATAAATAAATTCGTTGAATATAGAAATAAAGCGCTTAATAAACGCTTATGCGGAAAATTTTTTCTTAGTTATAGCAGCATAATGGATATATATATATATATATATATATATATATATATATATATATATATACATGTGTGTGCGTGTGTGAATATGGCTCGGGTATATCGCACGTGCGTAAAAAGTTAAAAAAGAGATAGAAAATAGGATTTTTCTCTAAGGGATAAAAGAGAAAAAGAAAATGAAAGTCTGCCTCTCTCGATCGAGTCCAGCTTCCACGGATATTGGTTATCGACTATGCCGCCGACGTACTTTTATCGTTTTCCACGAGAACTGCGAACGCGATCGTGCATTACAACGAGTTCTTCTTTCAAACGACACTTATCTCCCTGTTCTTTCTCCCCTTCCCTCTCTCTCTCTCTCTCCCTCTCTCTCTCTCTCTCTCTCTCTCTCGTTTTGTTAATCCTGCAAGATGCATGCCTCCTTTCCAACTCTCTTTCTCTCTCTCTCTCTCTCTCTCTCTCTCTCTCTCTCTCTCTCTCTTTCTTTCCCTGTTTAAATATTCAATGAGTTCTTCTCGAGACGTAGAAGGATGATACTTTCCTTTTTCTTTTCTTTTCTTCTTTCTTTCTTTCTTTCTTTCTTTCTTTCTTTTTTTTTTTTTGTTCGATTAGCCACTTGGAAAAGTTTCAACCATAGTCTTTTCGATTTTGATTTGGCATGTAACATGACGTAATTTCGAATCTTTGATTTGTTACGTAAATTATTCATCGCTCTATACATCGTTTTATACATTTTGTAGGTCTTTGTAATTTTTTTTTCTTTTTTGTACGTTGAATAACGTAGAATGAATTGAAAAAGAAAAAGAAAATGAAATAAAGAAAATTCAATGGATTTTTCATTTTTTATTTTGTATTTTTTTTCTTCTTCTTCTTCTTTATTGTTAACTTCAATGTAACGTATGTTACATTACGTATATACATACATATTTATATAATTTAAAAAAGAAATTGTTATCAATGTTTCTCAATGGAAGAAAATATTTTTGTTTTGAAAATAAGAATTTGTCCAATGTGTCATTTGTCCTTTCTGCAACAGATGTACCAGGTATTCAAAAGTTATAGGATTTTGATTTGTCGCTTTTTTTTTCAGTTTTCAGTCTCTCTAACGCTTTTCAATTGCAAATTACCAGTCAAGTAAATCACGATCGATCGAAGAGGGTCGTCAGTCTTTCTCTCTCTGTCTCTTTTTCTTTCTGTCTCTCACTCACTCTCCCTCTTTCTCTCTCTCTCTCTCTCTCTCTCTCTCTCTCTCCTTTTTTTTTCTTCACGTACGTGTGACGCATTTGCTTTTGGAAAGAAATTAGTGCGATTGTTAAAAGAGAAAAAGAAGAAAAAGGATAAAAGGATTTTTCCCGCCTAGTTTTTCTCTTCTACGTACGATGCATTCGCAATTTCGACTGATCGAAAATCCTCGTATCGTACATTGTTAATCGTAAACGATTAATCCAACTTCGTCGACGTACACCGATCTATATTCGAATACCATTTAATTCGAACGGAACTAATTTCAATAAAAAGAATTTATTCCCGTGGAATGAAATCCATTGAAAACATTTAATTCTTAATATAAAAAGCGATTTCCTTTATTATTACGTTATCGTTAAATGTAACAAAAATGAGTGCAAGAGAGAAATAGAGATATTTTCATGTATGACAAAAAGAGAGAGAGAGAGAGAGAGAGAGAGAGAGAGAGAGAGAGAGAGAGATAGATAGACAGATAGATAGATAAATAGAGAGAAAGAGAGAAAGAGAGAGTGAATCAAAAAAGAAATGGCAGCAGCTTTGGCAAGTGTCGCAAGCACGAGCCGCAATCAGGAACGATTTAGTAACTTTTTCGAAAGTCCTGCAGGCGAGGCGTGCGCCAAATTACACGAATAAATCACAAAGCTAACTGCCCCGATACAACGTGGCACCCTTTCGAACGGACCTACCTACCTACCCCTACTCTAACCTTCTACCATTCTCTCACTCCTTTTCCCAGTCTCTCTCCCTCTCTCTCTCTCTCTCTCTCTTTCCCTCTCTCTCTCTCTCTCTCTCTCTCTCTCTCTCTGTCTCTCTCTTTTTCATTTTCCACGTAAAACGATGGGCCACAACCTTTTTGACCGCAACATTATACCTGAACATCCTGTCTCTGACGCACACAGGCTCTGTTCGAACGCGAGTGTGCCAAATGGATGTTCGGCTATGCGACACGTGCAAGAGAAGATACTTTACGTAGCTACGAGATATCACGTTGTCCAAGATAAGGCTCGTTCGATTAAACCGACGAAGTATCGAGAGAGATATTACGTCGACGATCTTGTTGCTTTCCTGTATTAACATAGAGTTGACAACGAACGTAACTTCCATCATAAATCCTATCAATATGGACGCCATATTAATTAGATTTGATCGGGTTGTAGAATGAAAATATACCTTGTTATACGTCATGATCGTTTTCTTCTTTTTCTTTTTTTTTTTTTTTTTCTTTACCATCGGATATGTCGTTGTTAATTATTATTTTATTTCGTTCAAAAATAATTTATTTCATATATTTGTAATATACGTCATACAGATCACAAATTAAATCGATTAATTCCACTTTTTGAATTTATTACAAATTTAAGTCGTAATCCACTTTACGGAGTTCTCACTTTTTATATCCATAATAAATTTATCTAATTTTCATTATTTAATATGATTTAAATGATAAAATTTTGTTGACCATCGAATAAAAAATAATTGATTTCAGAAGACAATCTGATTAATTCCGTATTCTAATGTAAATCGTTGCAATGATGTAATTCAAATGTAACAATATGTCCTTTATACATTCTACTAATGTTTATTTGAATTTATATCTTAAAAGAAATTTTAAAAAGTAATATATATTATTTCATTACATTTCTCAACTTTCTGTTTTATGGTGTTAATTAATTTCGCAATTGAGCAGGTTTAATATATATATATATATATATATATATATATATATATATATATATATATATATATATATATACTACTTATAAGACCCGTGTGATAATTATAATTTTTGTTCGTTCATTACTAGAAAATTTCATTGTAATGATTGGTAGTAATGGCGAGCTTTTTCATTATGTGCCGTTCATAATGAAGAAAGTCACGTTTTCACGATTCCCCTGCCAAAATTGTCGAAAGTTTTGTTTAACTTTCGACGAAGTAATACTCTCTCGGTTTTCTTCTTCTTGTCTTTCTCCCTCTTACTATCTTCGGTTTCATCGTGTTACTTCGAGCAACTTCTTCAAGGTCGATTGTTCTTGACCTAAATATAGTAGTAGAAGTGAACTAGAAGGGAGAGAATGTTACCGAGAAAGGTATCGATCGATGAAACAACATTCTTGTCTTTCCTAAAACCTTTTGCGTATAACTCTTCAATTATTTACTTCAATTAGATACTTATACAGATTAGATGAAAATAAATCAAATCATTGTAATCAGTTTTAATCGAAATCATTAAAGACGATTTGTGACTTGAAATTATTCTTTGTTGAAATTCGTTCGTTTCTTTGAATATGGAAATTACTTTTATTATAGTTTTAACGAGATCAAATGCAAAAACTTTAGAAATGATTCATATTCGAAATTCATAATAGTTTTAATGAAAATAGCTCATAATACTTCATTTGACCTATCAAGTATATGTATAACCGGTGATGAGATTTCATTCGAACCCGATAATTTCATAGGGTTTGAACGTTCGTTCGCTTGAGTGAAACGAGCAAATACATAACAAGCCGTAGTGTCATAACGTTTGAATATTCGGAACGGTCAAAATAACGATGCTAGGTTGCGATCGTCGACGTCATTTACGCCTCGAGCGTGAATACGATGTGTATGCATCTGTGTATGTACATATGTACGTATATACGCATGATGAGGGATATAACGATCACAGCTACATACATATACATATACATACATATGTACATATATATATATATGTGTGTGTGTGTGTGTGTGTATGTATCTATACATACGGTCACTGTCCGGATAGAATTGGAGAGTTGTGTGAGCGAATGTGTTTGGTCATATGTAGATGACACAGAGCGTTTGCTTGTTCCGTCGTTGTCGATCGACATAATGCTCTTTCGTTCATTCTACATGCGTTTAATTTTCTCGATAGTCTCTTGTTAGTTCGACAATTTTTTATTTTTTATTTTTTTTTTTTTTTTTTTTTTTTTTTTTTTTTTTGATCGGTTACCTATCAAGTAAACCTTCTGAATTTTCTACCGACAATATCGAATTTCATAAACTAATCATGGAAAATTATGTTAACTTATTTTATATTGTATCTGCGTGTATATATGTATATATATATATATATATTTTTTGTTTATTTAATATTCCGACATTATCATAACGTATATAATATATATGATGGAGATTAATATATGATGTGAATTTATACGATATTTTGTCATCTTCGTCATAGAATATTTTTCATAAATTTTTCTATGTGAAAACAGTTATTACCCTATAGTTACAAGAATTGATAGATCAATAATAGCAATTTTCTTGGGTAGTTTGAAATCCGTATAAAACATTATACTGGTTGGGATAAAGTTGAGGGAACATGTGTAAAGGGGTATTATGAGATATAGATGAAGACAGATAGAGAGTATGGTCATAAATGTAGTTTAACGACGACGACAAGCTATATGTAAAACGCAAATGTCGCGTTCCGTTGAAATCGATTTCTGTCCTCCTACTTGGTATCCTTCTTCCTCTTAGAATAAAGGGTCTAACATGACCTTTCCTTATGTATTTCGAAACGGAAGAAGTAAACCAAAGGAAGAGGAAGTTAGAAGAAGGATAATATCTAACAAGAGACAAAGAGTTTCTGGATGTCGTAAATCGCACCTTTGTTGTTGTCACCAGTACATATCTCATAAAAGAGCACACGCACGAGTATCCGATGACGATGATATTAGGACTATAGTTGTAGTCTTGTTGTTGTTGTTGTTGTTGTTGTTGTTGTTGTTGCTGCTGGTAGTAGTAGTAATAGTAGTACTGGTGGTGATGGTGGTGGTGGTTCTTTGACTAGATTTAACCCAATTTCATACCACGAATTTCCGCGGTTTCTACGATGGCTCGTAGGACATTACGCTCGTGCGACAGGTTAACGACCAAAATAACGTGGAAGCTGCCATCGGCGCCATTTAACGCTTGAGGCTGCTGCTACATCTCCTCCTCTCGACATCGTAAATTAACGCCGTATGTCCAGACATGAATGACCGACCAGCTGGTACACTGCTAGAGCTCCGTGAGAGCTAGAATCGAGATCATTGTATCTTCTAGGACACTCATCTCCGTTCCATTTAATTCCTTCTTTTTTCTTCTGCCTTTACTTTCATTTCTTCTTGCTTTCTTCTTTTTTTTCCCCTTCTTTTCATCGTCTTAAATATATATATATACATATATATTGGATTATAAACGATTATGAGCGAAAAAATTGTTTTCTTTTCTTTCTCTTTTTTGCTTTATTGATAAATTGATAAATTTTATTCAACAAATTTCTCTTTTATTCTTATAATTTTGAAGATGTGATGATATGTATACGTATGTATAAAAATTTATAATTTTAAACGTATTTATTAGATAGAGTTGTCTATTTATTTAAGTTAACTTATAAAAATTATTAATTCGTTATACAGTATTATATTGTACTTATACGTTTTCATCGTTACTTATGTAACACTTATCTTTTCTATTCACATTTCATTATTTCTTCTTTTTTTTCCCAAAGCAAAAATTTCCCCAAAATTTATTTAATAAATTTTTAGTTCGTCAATTTTATTAAATAAATTTTTTCTTTTATAATTTTGAAAATATTTATAAGGTAATAGTAATTATAGGGCCATCCTATATGTATAACATACATATATGTATGTATATATTCATAATTTTATATATTATACAGAGTGTTCTATCTATTGAAATTAATTTTTAAATATCATTAATTCGTATAACATAATATTCGTACAGTATTATGCAATACTTGTTCAATAACGTTACTTATGTAATAGCAATCTTTCTTATTCATATTTCATTACTTCATTTTTTCATTCCTGAAGCAATAACTTTCCTAAAATCACTTTATATCGCTATATTAACATTTAATCACTATATCACATATAATCACTATATTAACATTTTCGTTTTCGCATAATTCACTCGTCGCTAAAACCTCAAGTGATAAATATGTTCTTTCTCGTAGTCGTAATCCAAATTACAACCTCTCGAATTACATCGCCGGGAAAGTGAAGCCACGTTACGAGACCGCGTATTCTCAGGCGTATTGTATATTCTCGCGGTCTCCCTTCTCGATCGAACTTTGGGATTGACTATATATCCCAATATGTTTGTGTACGTATGCCAATAAGTATATTTGTATGAAGCCTGTTTGGGAACGTTGATTTGGAAATATTTCGAAAAAATAGAAAATTGCATGTGACAGAAAAAAAAAGGAAAAAATAAAGAAATTGAAGAATAGGAAAAAAGAATAATAATAATAAAAGCTTGTTTACGCTAATTTATCACAATGCACATATATATATATATATATATTTTTTTTTTTTGTAATATCGACATAATTAATCTCTTGCCTTTTATTTGTATATACTGCATTAATTAACTTCTCCATCGACGGAAAAATAATCACACCAGTACAATCTACATAGATACATGAGTTTATCTTGGAAATTGTATTTCTTTAATAAGTGATTTAGCGGAAGTGACTAGTATAGTTAATGTCTAGATTAAAGCTGTTATTATCCGACCGTTCGGATATACGGGTAAATGAAAATAAAAAAAAAAAAAAAGAAAAAAAAGAGGAAATGAAAAATACACGGATATGTTCAATACGAATAGTTTACGTCACGTTTCTCGGATATTTATTAATAATTTATATTTTTGTTCATATAATTTTCATAAATATAATATCCATTTCGTTTTATAATAATAAAGAATTTAAAATGTTTATAATCGCATTGGTAATCAGAATATCATTGTCTTTGCATCCTAAAACGATTATGATAATATACCTTAATTATATGTAATGCGAAATGAAGTGAGATAGAAATAGAATTTTCTGTGGTATCTGATATAACTCTTACCAATGATGGATGATCCTTGAGATCATAATACTTCTATATTTCTACAACTGCATATTTTATAAATGAAGAGTGGATCCTGAAAAATTATACGCTTTGCACTCAGTTTATGAAAGATTATCATTCGGGTGAGAATTTAACTATCACGTTCAATATGATTAATGAAGAGATTGGAATATTCGTTATAAAGTGGAATACTTTATGGTGTTCAGTTTATGATAATGAATGTAAAATATAGATATGGTTGTAAATCTATCAGATTTGTATTTTTCATTTGACTGGTTATCTTTCCAATTACTACGGTACATCGGGTAAAACACGAATAATGTTCTATATCTCGAGATAAAACTCAGGTACTCGGAGTATCCGGGTTCCCAGTAGTTTGCCTAGTCTTTATAGTAAATATATAGTAACGTTTGTACTTTTGAAATTTCCTGTTAAAGTTTCTTGCTCGAGATTAAATTAAATTGTAAATCTAATTATAATTATAATCAACGGACCCGATTAGATAAGAAAAGATTAGGAACAAAGAGAGAAACTTTTAGAGCTTAATATTCAGGGATTTAATATCGATATTTTTTAAATATCGATATTATCATTATTATCTGTATTTATTTATTTTTTATTTTTTTTTAATTTTTTTTTTATTTCTTTTTTTCTTTTTTTTTTTTTACAGCACATATGATTGATTAAAACTAAAACGCGTTTTTCTTTTTCTGCTATTTAAAACAATGAAAATATATTTAACAACTTGAGTATTAAGAAACATAAAATGATTATGCTAAAGTGCAGGTAAACCTTTTTCTAAAAATCTCCTTTCTTTTTCATTTGTAATAAATTGAATCTGATGATTCTATTATTGTTAAATAAAGAATTTTTAACTTTATCTCTATTCATCAATGCTAAGATCAATAACCTCAACAGCAATCGCAATTTCATGGGAAGAGGATTCTTAATGTTTGCAAGAAGTTCTCCCTTCTCGCGTTCGAATTTCAATCGAATCTTAGTTTTGGTACTCTCAGTACGCATTTCGGTCAATATCGATATTGAATGAGTGCATCAGCAGCAAATATGCATTAGCACCTTCGTCGAGTGTGCATGCGGCAATATTTGCAGCAATTTTAACGATCGACACATCGCAAATTTTTTCAAATCCATTTACGTATATCACGTATTTTTACGAATATTAATCGAAGTTATAAAAAGCATTCTTTGCTTCTATTTTAACAAAGCACAAATGAAAATCAAAATATAAAATATGAAGCCGAGTTTATGTACGTTCAATGATCAAAGTAACGGAGTACAAACATTTTTTAAAAACGCATTTTACTCGATTTATCAAATTTCAAGGATATATTGTTAATATTTGAAATTTGTATAAAATTCAAAGAAGGAATTTCTAGATGAATTTGTTACCTTAATATATCGTTAAGAATGTCATCAGATAAATTATATTTTAATGGTGATAATGCGAATTCTTTTTAGCTAGCGAATATAATTCTGTAAAATTCCTTTTTTTTTTTTTTTTTTTTTTTTTCTTTAATCTAAAATTCTAAAATATACTCTTTAGATTGTCCGTTCGGTAAACTGGGTGACTTCTAGTGACAGTAAGGCAAAGAAAAGTTTTTGGTGATCAAAAGTTTCATGACAATGTCTCGTTGCATGACGGATTAGGAAAAAAACTTCAAATGTTTTCATCATAGAATGAGAGAAATTTTGTCAAGAGTTCGTTAAATGCAATTTAATAAGTTTAAGAAAAAGAAATCAAATAAAATAAAATGTGCGTGATAAGACGTTATTAATAATTCTGTCATAAAACATTTAATTCCAGAATATTGATCGATCATTAATACACATAATTCTTAACAAACCGTATAATAATAATGACGGTAAGAAAGAATTACGATGTTCCAACGATTCTAACACAATATTTTTTTTCATTCACAATCACGCTTATACATATTATTAGAAAAAATAAAAACTAATAGCTAGTTTCATTTCTTGATATAACTTAACTAATTCAATATCAGTAACAAAACAATTAATGTTTGAAATTTTTTCTTAGAAATATCTTGATAATTGTGATAAAATAAAAATATCGATGAAATTGTCGTTATTCTCGTATATTTTCATTTCGTATAGTTTCATTTCTTGATATAACTTAACTAATTCAATATCAGTAACAAAACAATTAATGTTTGAAATTTTTTCTTAGAAATATCTTGATAATTGTGATAAAATAAAAATATCGATAAAATTGTCGTTATTCTCGTATATCGATTTTTATGACATTACGAAAATACAATAGAGTATTATCGATATAAAATTAACATTCTTTTTCGATAAAAGTCCCTGTTAATTTTAGGTACAATAATATCTATTGAAAGAAGTTGTTATATATATCTATCTATCTATCTATCTATCTATCTATCTATTTATATGTATATCACAGTGTACGTATAAATACAAGTTGATTACAGTTTGAATCGTTCATTTGCCGACAATTACGTCACATTGACGCATTATGTTAGTTGGCCAGATTTGTAGGTAGGTTGTCTGGCCGATGGCCTTTCGACCTAAGAGCGTTCACGCAATTTTCTTCTTCTTCTTCTTCTTCTTCTGGGCTCACCGGCCCAATATAGTTGGACGTAGTCGCATGATCTCCTAATAAACGTGTCGACGATACTCCAAGAATTCTAATTCTAAGCTCGCTTATAGTACTAGCCTCATTTAATAACCGGTGGAATGAATTTTTTTTCTTTAAGTTTGGCGTACGTTACGTGTAAAATATTATTCATACTATGCTTTTAAAAGATTATCTTATGTATTTTTAGATAAGATTGCATTAAGATAATTAAGATTTATTTTTTTAACGATTTAAAAATCAAGAAACATACACACACACACACACATATATATATATATATCTTATTATAAAAAATAAAATAATTTCTTATTATTATTACAAAACGTTTATGATATCTTTATATATTATTGTCTTATCGTATGAAATAAATTTAATGGTATTATATTTATTTACGAGCCATCGTCGACTAAACCAACGTCGTAAATAAAGTCACAATTCTTGAATAAGATCGAATTGGTGGGTGGGCAAGAGTACAGTTAGGGGACACCAAAAGAAAAAAGAAAAAAAGAAAAAAAAAAGGGATAAGAGAAACGGTTACGATCGCGTGTAAAGGGCGGTGACACACGGGTCTCTCTGGTCAACGACATTCGCGACGTACTTTGCCGTGCTTTACGATTGCATTACATTGCTATAGTCCTGCCGTAGTAGTCCCTTTAACCCTGAGCCCTTCGCGTGGCTATTCTACCATACGTGAGATCCTTTTACGAGCGTCGCGACGGTCACGAAATTTATCGACCTAGTCTTCCCATATCTTTTTTAACTTCAACGATTTTTCCTTCGTTGTTTCGCAATATTCTTCTTTTTGTTTTTTTTTTCAAAATTATATTTTGATAACGTCTCTATATTTATTTCCGAATCTCTTCTTATTTTTTGTCCTTATCTCTAACTATAATAATAACACTATATTGTGATCCTACGGATCCGAGATCTCGAAACATATTTTATATGTTCGATATGTTATACGTTTTATCAACATTATATATATATATATATGTGTCTATATAGGTAATATATGTTATGGGTATACGTGTATGTGTTTGTGAGGTTTGTACATGTACTTTCGTAAGAACAGAGACAAAATGCACAATTTTAGGCTCGATGGCCGATCAGGGACAGCCATTTGTTTGTTTAGTAAAAGAATGTTTCCGGCAGCTGTTGAAAAATGATGGTAATCTCGCAAAAAAATATACATTCGTTTCATGAACATTATATAATACGTGCTCATTTTTTCTCGTTCTCTCTCTCTCCCTGATCTCAGTCAACGAGAATACATCCTGCTACCGACAGAAATGTACTTCGAACGTGGACCTCGAATTTCGAAGGCAATTCTAACATTTTCTGATGCTCTCATTGTCATGAGGAAAAAGAATACCTTTTTCATTTCTCTCTTTCTCTCTCTCTCCCTCTCTTTCTCTTTTGTTCTTTTTTTCTTTTTTTTTTTTTTTTTTTTTTTTTTTCTTTTAGGTTTTAGCTTTGCATCAAAGCATGCTCATTTCTTCGAGAGTTTTTCTCATGTGGACACGTGGAAAATGTTTCTAAAAACAACAAATATCTTGATATTTCGAAAAGATAAATGTATGATGATTAAGATCATTATTAAATAATCTTAACAAGGAATGAGTGTTCTTTGTTCACGTAAAATCTCGAAAGAAATTTTTATTATTTTTATTATTATTATTATATTATTATTATTGTCGACGATTTTGTCGACTTCATGTCGGTTTTTTTAAGACCAAGCACAGGTTACACCAATTTAGTATTTTTTTAATACTATATTAATGTCAATACTTTCTATCACTGTATAATTAATTTGGTATTATGTTTATGTAATACGATTTGAAATTATTTGTAACAATTTGAATGGTATTCGGTTGTAGATATTATTTAAAAAAACGCCTTATTATCGAATATATTCACCATGATTGATGTTTGGAGATTGATGTAAATGAATTTTTGTTAATCGACTATTGCAGTGTTCTGGATATTACGTCTTAAAATTATTAATGGTATTATTCTTATTCATTTATAATACCACATTTGTTTTATATCTTCTGTTAAATGTACTTATGTGTATGTATTTCTGGATATTTTCGGTAGACTTTTTTTGTAGGTTATCTTTAAGTTGAAAGTTTGAAATTTTTTTACTCGACAATGATATATCGATTAATCATAAGTATGTAACTTTTTCTTTGGATTTTATAATTAACCTTCATATCAAGTCTATCGTTTGATTGTAATTTCATCGATAATGTCTCATTGTATAATTTTACAATTTGATTTTTTAAATTATTCTTTGGTTTATATATTTAATCATTTTTTTTTACAATTTTGTCGATTAATTTGTATTTCTTCGCCAATTGCAAACGTCTACCTGTTTTGTTACGTTATTATGTTTATCGGTGTATTGTTTGCTGACTGAGGCTGGACAATCTCCTCTGATATGGTCTATTATCTCTCGGTGGCTATTGCATAGTTGGCATGTGTCTGATGTTATTTAAGGCTGGTTTTCACCATCGCTGCTTTTATATTGGTTTACGTCAACAAAGAATCCAGAAATAATACTTGGTAGATATTAATGAACACGATTTCATTTTAAAGATACAGGTTTAAGCGAGGAGTCGGTTTTTTTAAATCATGAAAAAATTCTTTCTTTTTAGTAATAATATTTTTTGACACGATTTTTTTTTTTTTTTTAACAAGAAATAAAGCTTCTCGTGAAACTTTCATATTAAAAATCAGACATCGTTCATCATTATCGGTCAAGAATTACATTTGGATTTATAGTTGGCGTTGTAAACGCTGTTTTCGACATTTTTCCTTAAAAATAAGATTCGTATAATGGCACTTTTTGAAATTTACAGTTAAATGGACAAAACTCTCGTTCCCGTTTTTGATTTTCATACAAACGCTTGTACATTTGTGTTTTATTTCTATGAATTAGCTGATTTACTTTTTAGTATGCGCTCACTATCTTGAATTATCTGAATCATTCCAAATGCAAGCGTAAACATGTTTTCAGATGCTCACACGGAGAAATTACGATAACTCATTCGACTGATTTTGTCGTTTATTTTATTAAAAATAATATTTAATGAATGTTTATATGTCATTTTGATAAAAATCGAAAAACGTATGAATTGGTTTTCACACTATCGAAATAAAACTCCAAGCGATATTATTTTCTGCGGTTTCCCCAACAGAACTAGTCTACTTTATATTATTATTATTACTACTACTACTACTCTACTATGATGATATATAATAATAATAATAATGATAAAAAGAAGAAATATATACACACATATATATATATATATATATATATATAAATATTATATACATCATGTAAGTACATCCTACGTTATATATGATGATAGTGATTTACAATAACAAAAGAAAAAAGAGTATATTTCAATGAACAAGATAAATACGATATAATCAGTCCACACTAGCTTGTGTTTCTCAAAGATCTGCCTCCCTTTATGAGAGCATTCTATGAGTCACTTCGCGTGATGGTTTTTTGTACGAGCTCTCAACAAATTGTATTCTTGATAATTTATACACGTGACTACCCAGGTATACCCAATACTAATGGGATACGATGACAAATATAAAATGCTTCTTTTTTTATTTTTTTTTTTTATTTTCGTCCGTTATCATTTCTTCTTGTTTTCCTGCCTCATAATCGTATCACTGGTTCATTATACTCGCGTTTATTTTTATTCCATTTTTGCTCATATCGGTTTTATTTTAATTCTTATCGATTCTCTCATTAATTTTGCCAGACCGTTAATTCGTGATAAAATTCTGTTATGAAAAGTGATTCATTATTTTAATAAAAATGATTCATCATGCCAAAGTCATAGTTTATGAAATAAATAAATGTAATCAACGTTTTTCAAATAATTCCAAAGGGTAAGTCCCCGATGGCCTACTTTATTTCGAAAATAGGGAAAAACACCAGGAAGGAACTAACGAAAGGATTTTAGGAAATAATTATCGTTCAAATGCATAATAAAATTTTTCAAAGTAAAAGAATATTTAGAAAAAAATTCTACATTTTTCATCCATACTGTTGCAAAGATTTCTTTATAATCATCAATCCTAGATTTCCAAATAATAATATATCATTGACTTAACTATTACAATAGAGAATGTACATTATATTTGAATATGTTATTCTTATTATTACTATTATTATATCTTATATTTTATCATTATATTATATATTATTAATAACAGTATTAATACTAATAATATAAATTGGACTAATCCTACAAGAAAAATCATAAAAATAATATCATTAATATGAATTCTACTTTATAGATAAACTAAGATGAAATCACATATAATGACTTTTATTAAAATAATATCTGACAATATATAAGTATATTGTAAAATCTTATTTCTTTTTTCTCTTGTCGTAAATTTATATGTTATTTACGATATGTATCAATTATATTTATTATTCTCCATACATTTGTGTCATGAAACAAATATCTACCGCGTCCTATCTAGCACAAATTATTGCAAGACGCATGCCATTATCAAAGAAAGATATAAATATGAGAGAATGAAAAATATAAGCTCAGCGTACAAACACTAATACTCTTAACCATACTAAGTCGATTGTGTTAAGTTGCTCGTGAAAGGTATATATAATCTAAACAAGCTTATATACAGATGCAATATACACATGGTAGGTACACTGTTCCCCTGTTGCGCTTGTAGTTCATATTTTGTCCACACTTGTCGCTCGGATCGCACATGTTTCCAACGAAACACATTTTTCGAGTGAAATTGTAAACAATTTTAATGATCCACTTTTTATCATATTTTTGAATCTTAATTATTTTATCTTTTTATAGCTGTCACGAAATTTTCACTTTATTTAAAAGTGTTAATTTTTTTTTCAAAGTTAATTTTTTTTTTTTTAATCATATAATCCTGTTATATACATTATTTCTTGCCATAAAGAACCTTCGTCTTTTACTTCTCTATTTTAGTCTCGTCTTTAATCATTAGAACTCAGTGCTGTTAAGTTGTAATAGGTTTCCTGATGTTGATACTGTACATATCGCTTTGCATAAGTTAACTTTCGTTAAATATTTCTAAGAAATAAGTACGTAGGTTGCGTGTCTAATGCAAGTTTCTAATTTTTATTATATCCTTTGTCCTCCTATCCCTCGTTTTAATATGAATCTTTCTAATGTTAAGTGAATGTGATGTATGCTGTGTATTTGTTACATGTCATTCGAATTAATTTTTTCATAGTCTTCAGTTTCATATCCATCCATTTGATGATTTCAAATGAGTATGTTAAATACCGCTATAGCGTATGCATTCATTACTTTAATTTTATTTCTATTTGATAATTTTGCTCTTTATTATTATTATTATTATTATTATTATTATTTTGTATTGGTCAAATGTTTTCACGCGCTATTTAAAATCAATATGAATGAACTTAGTCAAGTCGATACTTAGCGTGAGTATTGTAAGAATTTTCTGACTATTCTTACTGTGTTTAATATAATTGCTTTTCGAGTCAGTGCAAGAATATATAAGCTTTTGAGACGGCTGAGGAAACTTTTTCTTGTAATTCATATGACAAACTTTGTAATTATTGTTACTGTTTCTAAATTTCTTTTGTTTTCTTTTTATCATTTTTATTGCTAATGATTGCATACTTTGTAATCTTTTCTTGCTCCTTTTGTGTAATATTTGTATCATTTGGTATATGATAGGTTTTCTTTTCTTTTCCTCTCTCTCTCTCTCTCTCCCTCTCTCTCTCTCTCTCTCTCTCTCTCTTTCTCTCTCTTGTTAATACGTGTAATATCTAATCTGTTGTTTATGACTACATAATATCCTACGTAATATCCTCTCTCAATAAAGTTTATGGTCATGGTTATAGTACGTTTTTCGATGTTTATTTGGAATATTGCATGTGTGTACGTGTGTGTTCGTATGAAATGATTTTGGATTGCAACTTTTTGATGTATGATCTTTTGCTACGGTATTTTATCCACTAGTGTAGTGTCTATTGTAGATAATAATTTGTATCTTCCTGTTATATGCTCTATTGTTTCTTTGTATCGATGATATATATTTTAGATATGTCTCTCTGTGTGTCTCTGTGTGTATCTGTGTGGTCTGTTTGATTATGTACCTTCTGTTTCTTATGGCTATAACGTTGTTCTATATTGCATTGAATGAATTCTTCTGTTTCTGGGAAAAGTTTTCCCCCTGTGAGCCATTTGTAAGAGAGTTGTTTATCTATATTTGGGTAGGTATTGCATGATATAGTGTTTACCGTGTTGTGATTTCTTAGACCATTGTTCTTTCTTTTGCACGTATAGTTGTGTGTGCTCTCTTATACGTTTTTATTGTTTCAACTTGAGCAATGAATATTTGTTTATATTTTGACTGCTTGATTAACTGGTGTGGTTTTGTTGCGGAAATACTTTCATAGATTTTCTATATATCACGTAATACTTATATGTCTCTATTAAAATCCTCTTTCTTCTTTTTTCCCGCTTACCGTGATTTTGCTTATTGCATTATTATTCACGTTTAGATTATTTCATTCTTCGAAGTCTGAAGTATTGAATCATTTGACTACTCTATAGTATGAATAAATCAATACTAATATAGCGTATGTATTATTAATTGCTTTAAAATTATTTCGAGTGTTGAGCTTTAATTTGGGTATGCGAATGAGCTTCTATTTGTATTTTCTTATCTTTTGTTTATTATTATTATTATTTTCTCCTAGTTTATTAATCACTATGGTGTAACTATTTTTGCGAGCTCCGAGTGTATATCCGTGGACATTTCATAAAATTCTGAACTGTATCGTATGTTTTGCAGTTTTGTAGATTTATAGTAGCAATGGGTAATATTTTTGTTCATTTCACTACACTATGTTATACATGGCCTGGGGTTTTCTATTAAAGTAGCTACAGATTGTTCAGGTAAAACATATTCATTGGATTCACGAGTCCTTGCCAATTCGTTATTATTGTGATTCAACGATCTATTCGCACGATGTCCTAGATCGTTACATCGCAGGGACTTATTTTAGGAACCAATTTGCTGGCTTGAGGTTGGTTAGCCCTACAAGTGGTTGTCCATTTAAGTCACCTTTTACGACATGCAAGACTTACCTAGGGTCTATTCTTATACTCCCGAGTCCAGTGAGAGAAAGAGAGAGCGAGAGAAAGAGAGATTATTATTGTACTAAACAAACATGACCGGTCCTTTAATACATTTTTGAGGAAAGAATCCAATACAAAGAGGCTTTATAAAACATTATAAATAAATTCTGTAATGGAAAATGGACTATTGTAATTAAAATGGAAATTAAATAAATTATCAGAATATTGTTTTGCTATGATATAGATAGGTATGTTTGAGTTATTGATCTGAAAGGGACGTCTATTATTTTCAAAGATTTCAAAATCCGCAAAATTTTGGCAATCGACTTGCTATTTGCTAAATGGGGGTCCCCTTTACAGTAGGTTAAGCAATATCGGTGTTAGTGACTAAGAATGCAGAGTGAGAGAGAGAGAGAGAGAGCTAAGCTGCAGTTTGACTAAACGTTATTCCCAGCTTTATGCCTTTAACACTTCCACCCTTCAGGCGTATAGCTCTAGCAACTCTACTTTGACTCAACGACTATGGCAGGCCAAAGGCAAGGACCTTTACGGGTCCTCAGGAGCATTGGTGATGTTGCCAATCACCAAAAACTCAGTTATAAGCTGCCCTGCGGCTTTTATTATTATTATTATTATCATTATTATTACTATTACTACTTTATGATATTTTTTTTACTACTACTTTATAATTTCTTGCGTTAATTTAAAGACGGACATAATAAATAAATGAAAAAATGTGCGACAAAATATTATATTTTTAGGACAAATTCAATAAAACTAGAGGATAAAGGAAATAAAGGAATAAAAATATCTTTGAACGATTATACTTCATCTCCTTGTCATATTCCAATCACGATAGTTGAAAGTCAGCATCGTTGGATGGCTCGATCGGCAGCTGTCCCTTGAGGGAGGGTGGGAGGGGATGAAAAATCGATGAAAGATATTTGGAAGTTTCAGATCGGCGAGTCCCGACATTAATTCACGCCTAGATAAGCAATTTTTCTCAAACTCAAGGGAACATTGGTAGAACGTTCAGAAGAAGGAAGCTCTTGCATCGTCTAACCTTTTCTTTTTTTTTTTTTACCCCCTTCCATTTCCTGCTGAGCTCGTAACACGAAATTGTGATCCTTTCGAGGAGTTAGAAAAAGAGAGAGAAAGAGAAAGAGAAATACAGAAAGAGAGAGAGAGAGAGAGAGAGAGAGAGAGAGAAAGAGAGCTTTTTATCGTTTCATTGGCAATTGACAGATCGCAGGAAGTTGGCACGAGAGCCAAGTAAGTACTCGATACCTTGTATCTCTTTGTCTTCGATAGAAGAGGAAGAAAGAATTGAGAAGATAGAAAGAAGATATATATATATATATATTACTATAGTTACCTTTCGTAATGAGTCTCGTCTGACTCGACACGAGATCACACTCTCCTTCTTTCCTTTCAACTGGTTGGTCTCACCATTTCATCCTTCCCTTTTCTTTCATTCTTTCTCACTATCCCTTTCTTTCTCTTTGTCTCGCATAAAAGCACTATAAACTTCTTTATCGTACTCTCGTTTTGATCAATTTATCGTATCATCTCTTTCTATATCGTATTATTGAATTGATACGTAATTATCCGTACAAAATGGATGTTTTTTTTTTGCAATCTGATATCGATTCTCTTGTATTTCAATACAAAGAACTATTTCAAATTATATCTTTTTATCTTGACAATTATATCAATTTGTCTATATCAAAACTTTGTCGATTAGTTAATCGATATGACCAGTTAATCTATTGATGAAATGAAACAATTTATTATTTAGATTAATTATTTCTCATTATATCTTTCTATATCGTTAAAATTTTATCGTTTTATCGATATTAATTTCTTCTTTTCTTCTGTTTTCTTTTTTTTTCTTTTTTTTTTTTTTTTTTTTTTTGTAATATTTATACAACGATTATTATGCATTTTATTTTCTTTTCTCTTTTCTTTTATGATAAATACGTTCTCAGTAACGAAGAAAGTTTTATCGTTAGATTATATTTTTATCTTCGTTATAACATATGTTAGAGAGATATTATATTTTTAATTAATAAGAATCTAATTGACGATGGCTCGTAGTTAATCTACAGATGAAATGAAACAATTTATTGTTTTGATTATTTCACCAACGCGACGGATCTTTTTCGTGAATAAGTACGGACGTACGAGAACTAACTCAAGAGTTAAGAACTCAAGAGGGAGAATCATATTCTATTCACAATCATGTTGTAACGAAGACAACAAGCGCTTCCTGCATACTTACGAAGTCGTATACGAGTTGCCTCGTGTGTGACACCCGCCCCTCCCTCTGCCTACCCTCCTCCTGGACCCCTTTCGTTCTCTCTTCATATATACTACGGGGTGTCAAGAAATCAAACGAACTGTCTACTCCGTCACGCTAATGTCTCGAATGATTGTATGATCGTTATATTTGTGTCGTGTTCGGCTCGCTCGAAGAAACGTTTCTACTACGTTGTAAATTGTAACCAAACGATATCTGTTGAAATCGTTATTGTTTTATTATAAACGAGAGTAATTTATATCTAGGATCGTAGAAAAAAGATTATCTTTTACAATTTTCCTTTTCTTTTTCTTTTTTCTTTTTCTTTTTCTATTTTTTTTTTTCTTTTTTTTTTTTTTTTTTGTAACGAAATATACAAGATGACAATAATATCTTATTATATGTTAAATTATTAAATTAATAATTTAGGTATCTCAGTAGTAGACTTTTTTTTTATTTTTTTTTTTATTTTTTTATTTTTTTTTTTTTTTTGATTAAAATATTGAAAGCATCCGTGGCCGTTTTTAATAATTATACTGAAAAAATTCTTTTTGTGCGTTTGTAACTTTGAAAGGAAAAAAAATCAAATATATTTTTTAACCGCACGAAATTTCTGACGAAGCGAGAAATCTTTCAACAAAAGTAAAGGACAAGAGAAAAGAAATAAATGAATAAATAAAAAAGAAGAAAAAAGAGAAGAAAAATATTATTAGAAAATTCATTATTTTATTTTAATCGACAAATTTTTGTGCGATAACTTTTTTCCCATTCGAATTTCTAGTATCGAAAGGAAAAGTTTCTTCCTCCCTTTTTCAAAAAGCGCACGTGTCCAAACTTTTTCATTCAAAATCAACTTTTTGTTTCGGCATGGAAAGGAAGAGAGACGGATGTAGACAGACAGACAGACAACAGACAGAAAGAGAGAGAGAGAGAGAGAGAAATAGAAAAAGAGAGAAAGAGAGAGAGAGAGAGAGAGAGAGAGAGAAGGAGGCGTCGACAGAAAGGAGGGATTTTCGCGTCAGACGCCGGATATTAGCCTGTCGTCGTCGACGCCCTGAAAGGCGGCCTCGCCCTCGGGGTGAGCCGCTGAAAAAAAAAAAGGAAAAGTAAAAGAAAAAAGAATCCTCCATCGCAAACACCGCTCGAACTTCAAACGAATTACCTTCTCCTACCTCGATCCTCTCAACGTTTCTCCCTTCGTAGACTCGCGACTGAAAACCAAAGCAGCCAGGGACAAAAAGAGAGAGAGAGGGAGAGGGAGAGGGAGAGAGAGAGAGGATAGTCCCTTTTCGATATCCCTACGGACTGGAAAACAAAGTGAAAAGAGGCAGATGTCCTTTTCTAGAAACAATTTCTCCTATCATCTATCTTTTTCTTTCTTTTTTTTTTTTTTTAGCAGTTTAAAATGATAGAACACGATTAATGTATTCACACACAGACATAAGTCTGTGCACACATCTACAGTACGTACGAAATATAAGAAATATGTTTTTTTTTTTTTATATAAAAGAGTCAGATGTCTTTTTCTAAATACAATTTCTCGTAGTATCATTCATCTTTCTCTCTTTTAATAATTGAAAATGATAGAACACGATTAATGTATTCAAATAAAAATACGCATACATACACCGAGCATAAGGAGTATGTTTGCTATATAAAAATCTTTACATATATATATATCCGTGATTATATAGAACTATATACTACTTATATTATATAATGTATAATGAATTCTAAATTTATAATTAATTAATACTTCTATGGTACTTATTAATTATTTTAACTATTATTTTATTTCATTGTTTTGTTCTCTCTCTCTCTCTCCCTTTGTCTCTTTGTCTCAACCTCTCTCTCTCTCTCTCTGTTTCTACAAACGTAATTAGCAGGAGCCAAAGGGTGACAAACTCAAACATGTTTATCGTAAACACGTTGAAACCCGATTCAACACATAGAGAATCAGCCGTACATAATTACACACCAGATATATATATATATATATATATATATATATATATATATATGATCATAATGAGTAAGATAGAAAGAATGATAGAAATATGATAATAGCGATAAAAGAAACGATATTATTTTGTTAATTCGATTAACAAGGAGAAAAGAATAAAAAGAGAGAAAGAGAAAGAAAGATATAAATTATTAGTCGTGTGGATACAGTAGCAGGCTTAACCATCACTATATCTAATTATAATGTATCCCTGGTTAATCTATAACCGGTGGCATATAATTTATACGATGCAAATATCGCTTAGTAAGAGGAAAGAGGAGGAGGGCAGGTTGGATTCGAAATTATACGCTTTATTGTCGAGTGAACTCGGTACACCCGTAGCGAAGAGTTATTAACGATCATGTAAAAATGAAAGATAAGACTAGATCGATCGATCGATCATTCGATCTATCTATCTATCTATCGATTATTGATTATCGATTCTTCCCTCCTATATAATTTCGTAGCCGTGCGCCAATAATGTAATTTTCTATAGTTTTTGTAATTTTGAAATTAACACTCGTCGATCGATACTTTTCGACTTGTACTGATTGAAAATTGTGGATACGTGATTATCGTACCTACGAAGACGCCCTAACATAATCTTCGCTATGAGATCGATTTGAAAATCATAAAATCAATTAATTTTAAGAAGAGAAATCTACGTATTTTAATTTTCTTACGTTTTTTTTTTTAATAATCGACGAAGAACGAATTCGATTGGTTTTTATTTTCCCTTTTTTCTTTTCTTCTTCTTCTTCTTCTTTTTTTTTCTTTTTTTTTTCTTTTTTTTTTTCATCGAAGAGCAGAACGATACGATTCAATTTAATTAGGTAAACTGTACGCGGATGAATTGTTTCTCCCAATATCTCAATATTGCAATTTTAGTAGCCGATAGATTGATGGTTCAAAGGTCCTCTATTTTGAACCGTGCAATCTTCGTAAGCACTTTTTTTTTCCTTTTCTTTTTCTTTTCTTTCGTTTCTCGACAAAGACTTAAGAAATCAATAAATATCGAAAATGAGAAGAAGATGAAGAAGAAGAAGAAGAAGAAGAAAAAAGAAAAGTGAAAAGAAAAAGGAAAAAGAAAAAGAATATTCGAAGAACGGTCGAGAGATCTTGTAAAAGCGAACATCAGCTTATAGTAAGTTGGTTACAACGTAGATTACAACGTAGAGGCTTACTATCTACGTAGCGCAGATTAAGTGGTCTTAATGCTTATAATTTCCAACGTCCTCGTTAAACCTAATCAAAGATTGGCAGTAGAAAGCAGAAAGGGAGAAGAGGAAGAGAGAAGTAGAGAAAGAGAGAAATAGAGAAAGAGAGAGAGAGAGAGAGAGAGAGAGAGAAAAGGAAAGAAAGAAAAAAAAAAAGAAAAGAGGAAAATAAGCTCAACAAATGATGAGAATCATGACGGGGTGGGATAGGTGGATAAAAGAAGAGAGAGAGAGAGAGAGAGACTGTCTTTGTGTGCGTGGGTGTGTGTGTGTGTGTGTGTATATATATATATATGTTAGAGTACACATTTACGCGTCATTAAGTTAGAAGTGACGGAGGCAATCAAACGGATATTTGTGTGAATACCGTGCCACGAGTACAAATCGAGGATCGTAAATATACGTTATTGACGAGTGCACAGGATTATAGCACGAGGAGGCAAATTATCGACGTAATTCACGTATACATTACGCGTTCGCCATGTTGCTTTGTATCTCATCGAGAAGACCAATTATTATTACTGTTAGCCTTGGACGATGATATATAATTTCTATTCTCATGATATTGTCTGGGATCTTATCGGAGTCGATAACTTGGTTAAAAGAAAACAAATAAAAAGAATATCTTCGATGAATCAACGTTCTTTGTTTGTTTCGTTCGATTAAGGAAAAAAAAAAATAAATAAATAAATAAATAAATAAAGTTAAAAGAAAAGAAAAGGAAAGAAAGAAAAAAAAAGAATATCATTTTTAAATTTGTCCATTGCATGCACGAATTTCACTTAATGCAATTGCTCGGTTGAAATTTTCATTACTATCGCTCTTGTACTGTTTCTCACCCCCGCCTCCCTCTCCGCTCCCTTGAGAAATTTTCAATCGTTTTCGTTTTGAATTAATTAATCGCCGTGAGAACGTTTAAATAATAAGAATGAAATAATAACGCCTCGACAGTTCGGGAAATCCGTTCGAATGTAATTTCATGCGCATAAACATTCGCCGTCCAATTATCCGGAAATGCAATTTCCAGAACCAGAGTAAACTACACTTCTCTCTCTCTCTCCCTCTCTCTCACTCTTTTTCTTTTTCTCTCTTTCTTCTTCTCATTTCACCATTCTTTTTTTTTCTTTCTTTTATTTTATTTCTTCTCTCCTCTCGTTAAACCGCATTGAATCGGAAAGAAGATTTCGGTGAAATAGGCTCTGCTAATATCTACTACCTTTCCATTTATACTCTACTATCTCGATAGAGAAGCAATAAAAAAGTAACTACAAACTAATCCCTTCTAAATAAGTAAAGACATTTGCCCGATAAAGATCTATCCATTCTCATTGAAATTTTTATTACTTTCTTTCGTGAGGATCTTTCGAAAAAATTTTTTAACATTTTCTTTTTTTACTTTCTTTTTTTTTTCTTTCTTTTTTTTCTTTCTTTTTTTTTTTATTAAAAAAGCTTCGCAATTGTCGCTAATAAATAGCTTAATTAAATATCGTTTGAAAATGGTAGAAAGGAGAAAAAGAAAGAAAGAAAGAAAAAAGAAACAGAAAAGGAATAGAAAGGCATTGTTAATAAAATTTTTTTTCTCTTTTTTTTTTTTTTTTTTTTTTTTTTTTCTTATAAAGCTCGAGTTTGAATCGTTCAATGATACAGGAAAGAAATTCAACTTGATTTTTATTATTGTAGATCATTGATCTTCATCGATCTTTTACACGCATTGATATCGCGAGATTGATTTAATCACGATTGATCCAATTACGATTTTAAGTAGATTTAATGATTTGTCGTTCTTTGATCGAGATTTTATTGTTGAGGAAGGGAAAAATACTAAAACGAATAATCCACTTTAGGGAATGACGTGTATGAAATTCGTCGTGGTATTCGAATAACGAAGAGAAACTCTCTTTCTATCTTTGAATTTTAGATTCTCGATTCGTAGCGTAGGGAAGAGACACTCGTGTTAGCCTTTCAATCAAGGTAATTGCCGTTCGATCAAGTTCGAACCTGAGCCGATCCTGTCCAACGACAGCTTCCCTGACCGAGTTCGTGTTCCTCGAAATTGGAAAGCTCGTGAGCTTTCGCACTGGAACACCGATCCCGATCACAGAGTATTTACATGGATCGATTGCCCATGCGAAATTAACCCTCCTCATTCCACTTTCGTCTTCCAATTCCTTAACTACGATCTATAAAAAATGGGATATTTCGAAATCGACCGAAAAAAGATATAATAAAATATATTAGATATAATAATTAGATATATTTTTCTTTCTTTTTTTTCTTTCTTTTTTTCTTTCTTCTTTTTCTTTCCATTTTTTTTTTTTTTTTTTTTTTTTTTTTTTTTTTTTTTTTCTTTTTTTTTTTAATTTTTTTGCCAATAAGGTTTCGATTTTTTCCATATAAAAACGATCTGTGGTGCACTTAATGTTGACTACAAAAAAAATAGCGATCGTATATCGTTTAATCGAGAAAGTATTGAATGATAATTATACAGTTATAAATGGAGAGAAAAATTAATTTAAAGAGAAGAAAAGAAAAAAAAAGAAGAAAAAAACCAAAAAAAAAAGAAAAAAGTAAAAGGAGATAACATTTGTTCAAATCGAATTTATTTACGTTGGATTTATCTCGAGAAAGGAACAAAATAACTGGAAACGTAATATGGACGATTATTAACAAATTAAATAAATTTTTATATCTACGATTATTCGAGTGAAATCTATGCTCGTCGGTATATTTTAAACGCAACGTTTAAAACCATCGGCTTTTATATACATTTCATGTATAAAATAAAAGAAGAAAAAAAAAATGAAAAAAAAATATTGAATGTAATTTGCAGAACATTTTTTAATCTCCATCGAAAGTTTCCATGATATATTGAAAAAGTAACCCGAATATTATTCACGATTTCACAAATAAAAAATATTTCTGCGAATGGGAGTCGTGTTTACTGTTTCATTTTTCTTGTTTTTTTCTTCTTTCTTTTTCCCCCATCCCAAGCAAGTTTATTTCTGTTGCCAATATTTTTTTATCTCAATTTTTAAAAATCGCGAAACACATGCAATGGCTCAAAGTAAAACTCCGACACTTGGATATTTTTGCTTTATGAAGCGATAAGTAATATAGAGGACGAATTTTAAAATAAACGATTGTTCATTAATTTTTTTGAAAGCTATTTTCAATAACATACGAATTCATAAGAAACAAAAATAAAATTCGTAAAAAAAAAAAACATAAAGAAAAAAAAAGAAAAACAAACAAAGTCTTAAGATTAACTTAGAAACTAATATCAAATTAAAACTCGGACAATATTCTTATGCATATATTAATGTATATTGCAAATTATTTTTACTCCATCATGACATTTAATTAGTAGTTTGTCTCGACACCTTTTAAATCTATTCCACATCGGTCGGATTAATTTTGCAACATTTTTGACAAATTTTTCAATATTTTCTTATTGTTTTTTCATTTCGATGGATTTACAAAAACAAAAAAAAAAAAAAACAAAAAAAAGAACGTCTCTAAGACGTATTTATCGAATGTCCACGTGCACGTAAAAGACAACGGGATCATCTTGGTGGCGCGCGGTTCGGTGGCGGCGGATTATATATCGGCACATGCGCCCTGCCATTCTCTGTATCTTTCCTTGCGTCGTTGAAAAAGCTGATATAGCCGGCGGCGTGTCAAAACCATTCCTCTCGAGTCATGACGCGAATAGTACGGCGCGTTTCGCCATCGCGTTCGGTCGCGTACGTGTCCTATAAAGTTTCTTATTACACTTTAATAGTCTCGTAAAAATTCAAATTGATCATTAAACAAATAATTTACATGTTTTGTCTCTTTGGAAAATTAACATCGCTACGTCCATTTTTCTTTATAACATTTTTCACGTTTTAATGAAAAATTTCTAATACATCGTACGTCGTTGTCTTCGATATTATTATATCGAGAACGAATCGAGTTGGTCATTTTTTTTCTTTGTTTTTTTTCCCCTTTTTCCTTTTTCTTTTCTTTCGCACACACACACACACACATGTATATGTGTATATATCTTATAGTGCGTAAAGTGCGTGTGTATATTTTTTGTGTATCTCTACTCACCTCACGTTCGTACTGAATATTAAAAAATAATTTTTCGTTTTATCTATGGGTATAAATTTTCAAAAATTTCGAAAAGATTTTACGATCGATAAGACAGTGTTTCTGAAGGGATACTGAATTATTACCGGAGAAAGAAAGTCGTGTATTTTCTCTTCTTTTCTTTTCTTTTCTTTTCTTTTCTTTTCTTTTCTTTTCTTTTTTATATATATATTTTCTTTCCTTTCTTTTTTGCTTTTGGTTTAGAATCCATCACATTACGCTGACACATAAACGTGCTACAGGTAATTGCTCTTCTTCTTACAGCAAACTACTTCATTGAACTTTTGGTATTAGCGTTCATGTTTTTTTTGGCAGAGATTCGAGATGTTGAGAAAAGTTGGTTGGTTAAAGAGGAGAGTTTTGAATATATAAGGGGAGAATGTCGTCCCGTAAAGACTTTGATATTACACACTAATGACGCTGAAACAATTTAAATGAATGAGATGACACAACGTTTACGAAGATTAAATTGCTTTTTTTCTTTATCTTATATATGATAGATACAAAAAGCGAGGATAAAAAGAGAATTTATTTATTGTAAAAGAAATTGAACGAATTTTTTTTTTTTTTTGACGTTATTAAATTCCTCATTTTTTTATCAAAATATTCGATTTTTAATATTGAATTAGACGAATACATTCGACAAAAAAACAATTTAACAATGGGTATAAGTGAATTAACAAATTTGCCGGGAATACTTATGTAGTTTTCTAATTTAGCGTTTCAATTCGCCATCGTCAAGATTGATAAAATTATTGAAGGAGAGATTTGGGAACAACGAACCATATATATATATAGTAGTAAAAAAAGAAAAAATATATTCACACATACGGTTAGGAAATTAATTTGGAGTTTATAACGAGAGAGTACTAAAATACCTATCCAAAACTGGCTCTGTATGTCTGTCTGGTTTGTTCGTCCGTCCATCTGTTTGTCTCTCTCTCTCTCATCCTCTCTCTCATCTCTCTCTCTCTCTCTGTCTCTGTTTTTCTCGTTCTCTCCCTTTCTCTCATACGATACGCATGAGACTAAATATTCCCAACAAAACGAAAAACAATATTTCGTATCTCCGATTTTGGTGGCTTTCGAATTTTTATCCCAGTACGTTATATTCCTATGTATATATCTACGTTAAAACGTTTATTTATTTAGAAGAACATCTCTTGTTTCATCAATTGGAATTAAAATTTAAACAAACATATCTTTCTGTCTTCTGTGCGACGTTTGTATATATATATATATATATACATATATATGTATATAAACTTAGAAAAAAAAATAAATATACTAATATAAATATATACATATATACATATATACATACCTACATATCTCCTAATTGTTTTTTATAATTCACAAAAAAGTATATTAAAATGAAATTCTTAAGTTCAATTATTAAAGTCGCTTAAGACTGAATGAAATAATGAATAATAAAAGTTATTCAAATATCTTTTATGATCCATCGAATTCTTTACAGAGAGAGGATATCTAATACACTAGATTTTTTTTTTTTATTTTTTTTTATATCGTTTTACTGAATCAGACGAGCGTGGATATCGGAATGACGAGAAAGAGAGAGAGAGAGAGAGAGAGAGAGAGAGAGAGAGAGAGAGAGAGAGAGAAAAGTCCTGACAAAAAATAATAGAAAGAAAGAAATACGCGACTCGGCGTTGGTAATAATTTCAAACACGACGAATAGAAACGTATAAAAGAGGAAAACCCGTGAGGGCGAATGGAAAAATTTTGCGCTTACGGCGAAAATAGTGTACAGTAGAAAAGCGCGGGCGATTTAAACCCGTTTCTCTGACGTGACAAAAGAGAAAAATGGTAGCTGGGAGACAGATAGAGAAAGAGAGAGAGAGAGAGAGAGAGAGAGAGAGAAAAAAAGAGAAAGAGACGCAGACAAAGAGTAAGACGAAATAAAAACGTCGAGTAGCTTAGCTACTCTTCTACCTTCGATTCGTTCTATCTGTATCTCCTTTTCTCTCTCTCTCTCTCGCTCTCTCTCTTTTTTTTTTTCTTCTTTTTATCTGTCTCCCTTTCTCGTAGAGACTAAAAACGAGCTCTAAGCTCTTTAAAACTCTCCGGCGCCTACTGGAAAATCGGGTTTACATCGGCTCGACTGCCACGTACGAGCTTCGTTCAAAGTTTCCACGGCGTTTCCGTCCGGAAAAGGGCCACCCTTTCTCTTTCTCTCTCTCTCTCTTTCTCTCTCTCTCTCTCTCAGTCTATTTCTCTTCTTTCTCTTTTCGTTTCACCAGCTCTGTCTCATCCCTATACGCGAGATATTTCTCTCGTCCTTTCTCGTGAATATTTCTTTTTTTTTTTCTTTTACTTTTTTCTCTTCTTCTTCCTTCGTTTTCTTTCTTCTTTTCTTTTTTTCATTTTTATTCTTCTTTTTCTTTTCTCTTTTGTGTGTCTTTTTTTTCTTTTTTTTTTTTTTTTTCTTTTCATTTTAATACCTCTCTTTGTCTCTCCAACTCGTTTTACAGACTCTCTTCGCACCCTTCAACGAACTTTCCCTTCTCGCCTATCGCTATTACCGTTCCGTGAAACCACCCTTTAAAAGTACCATCTCTTTCGTCTCTTATCTTTTCAAAGCGATCGAGGATAAGAAAGGATTGTTGAAGAGAGGATACGTGCCGTTTTAATTGCGACGATCAAATTTTCATCATAAAAATCGTCCATCCTACGTTGGTTTTCTTAACGGTACTAATGATAATTCTTATCTAAAATATGTATCTCTAATTATGAATAATTTTAATTAAAATTCTTTCAAATAAGAATTTATTTTATTAACGTGATATTCGCATAGAGAATGTTTTGTCTAAGTTTTCTAATAAATCTATGTCGTCGTTCAATGATTTTCGTTTAATATATAACAATTTTTATCGTATAAATGACAAAATTTTATTAATATGATTTATCGCGTTTAAAACGTTCTATTCACAATTTCTAATAAATCTATGTCGTCGTTCAATGATCTTCATTTAATATATACAATTTTTATTTTTAAATGATAAAATTATTACGCTAATAATTTAAAGCAATAGTTTCATTCTGTGTAGTATGGTTTCTTCCTTTCCCTTCCCTCTTCAATTTTTTATCCTTTTTTTTTTAAACTGTTACGAGAAAGAAGAGAGAGAGAGAGAGAGAGAGAGAAGAGGAATGGTCGTTGATTGAATGAAGATAGCTATTCATGCTTTTAATTACGATCGATGGAGTACTTTTAATTGCACCAATAAACTTTCCATCGAGAGATCAGATATTCATAAATGAAAATCATCTTTGTCATTGTCTATCGTTATTTTCATCGATTAATATAGATGCATACACAGACACACACACACATATACACCTTGGTGTATTTATATAAATAAATATATACATATATATATATATATATATATATATATATAAGTATACAGACTTTAACATTTACAAAATAATGTTCACGTGTGTATGCTCACTAACTGGGGTGCATGACGATTATATTCTCCATTATCAGCGAAATAATTATAAAGTTCAAACAATGGTGTGCCTGGATTCTCGCAAAATATAGATTTCAACAAACAGTAACCTAACGAACGATCGTTTAATTCGAGGTTAATCGAGGGAATCGCCGTTATCAGATGCAAACATTCGCTTACGTGGCCAAACGTGTGAATTTATTTCTCTCGGCTAATTCGACGAGAAGACTGAGAGCGAGAATGGTGGGAGGGAAGGGGGGATGGATGGGTGCATTTGAATTGTCAAGCGTAAATTAGAATGAAATCAAATGCATTCGCATTGCTAATACATTAATACTCGTGGAAATAATCAATGAAAATGACGTAATTGTAAATTAAAAATTTCTTCATTAATTTCTATTGCTAATATCTAATAATTTATAGAATCTCATGTCAAAATAGATTATGAAATAACTTATTATTTTCTTTCGAAAGTATTCATAAATTTAATTGTTAAGTTTTCTTTTTTTTTTTTTTTTGTGGCTACATCATTTCAATATATAATCTTTTGTATACTTTATATTAAATCCACTTAAAATAATAATTTATACGAATTAATATTAACATAAATTTGCAATACTCGTTTAATGTATCTTCGAATCAAAGGAAGATAACACTTTTAAATGTTTCAATATAAAATATCTTATGAAACTTTATTTTCATTAATTATTTTGTAAAATTATAATAACATAAATGATTTTTCTCTTTTAGGTACTCCCAAGTTTTGATTATCGGAAAATTAAAACGTGAGAAGTTGTGTACGATCATCGTTTGGAAGGATAAAAAGTGAAAAAGAAATTAATGGAATGAATTTCGTCTAATGCCTGGTTGTCCATTAATGGCATAGAAGCACATTCTCTTTTCACCCTCCATTCATATTTCCTCTTTCATCTTTATCGAGAGGAGGGCGAGCCTATCGAGTGAGCCCCTATAAAGCACCCTCGACTCCATCGTCTTTCATCGTCATCGTCACCGTCATCGTCATCGACGTCGACGTCGACGTCGTCACCATCGTCGTCACTATCGTCGTTGAACAAAAGAGCTGCGTCAAGAACAGAAGGCTCAGCTTTGCTGAATCGTTGCTCTCCTCACCTAAAAGAAACCTGACGAGAGCATCCATCGATACTGCCCTCTTCGTTGTTACATCGCTTTGTTCTCTTCCTTCTTTCATCCTCATCCATCTCAACTTCCTTTTTATTTCTTTCTATACTCAAGAGGAAAGGGATAATTACACATCGAAAATCAATTTCGTCCGGACACCAAACCCAACCGGATTGAATTTATTGGCGAAACGAGCGATTTTTCAGGTGAATATAAATAAACTTTTTTTTATTCTTCTTTCCTAAGCGATTTGTTCATTTTTCTATTGTTTATCTATTTTATCTTATTGAACCTATTGCATATACACAGTATAATATATACAGTATATATATGTATGTATGTATATATGTATGTCGTAGATAGGTTGCATACGAAATCGTGAACGATAAAACAGTGACAAGCGATGATTAAGGGTAGGTTTCAGTCTAGCATTGTAGAAAAAAGGTTTTTTTTTTTTTTTTTTTGAAATTTTCTTTCTACAACTAAATATACAATTCAATATCTTTTTACATATTATATTTGCAACATATAAATTTTTCTTTTTCTTTTTTTTTCTTTTTAATTGATACATTGAAAGCATTAAATATTGACAACGTGCCGTTTTGAATAATTATGCTCCACAAATTTTTATTGAACGATGGGACTTATAGCTATATGCGATTTAATTTGGAAATAAAACAAATCAAACATATTTTTAAGTTGCATGAAATATCCGACGAAGTGTATTTATAACAAAAGTAAAAAAGAGAAAAGCATTTTTTTTATCATTTCAATCTTTGCATATTTTTGCTATTTTCCCTTCTAAATTAATGGAATTAATTTGAAATATATTAAATATATTAATGAATTTATTAATAAATTTCATTCCCTAAATAAAATTTGGCAAAACTGAATATATTACTCATTTTTCACTCTCCGCGAAAATATATATTCTTTAATTGAAAAAAAAAATTGATTTATATAAATCAATTAATTCTTGAGATATTTGTTTCATCAATTTGTAAAATTATATTTGAGGAAACATGCGTTTAGAATCACTACTGCAGATGAAGAAATACGTGCTATAATGCAACGAAAGTAGAAATGTAGCAGCTTATGGTTAAGGAACTTTGATAATTTATAGAATTTCAAAAATTTCTTTTCAACTGTATATTTTGGACACATCAAAGAAGTGAAAAATCTAAAGAAAAAAAAAAAAAAACAAAAAGAAAAGAAAAGAAAGAAAAATCGATTTTTTTACAGTTCAAAATTAAAAAAAAAATAAATACATTTTTCTCAACGAAATATAAAACATTGATTTTTCATAAATCAAACTCGTTGAAACCGACGATGACTTCGAAAACAAAAAAAAAAAAAAAAGACAAAAAAGGAAAAAAAGAGATATTATAATTCATTATTTCGTTTTCAATCGACAAATCTCAACATGTGTGGTAATTTTTTCTTCGCGTATGAAGGAAGTGAAAAACCTAAAAAAAAAAAAAAGAGAAGTAGAAAATCGATATTTCGAAAGTTTTAGAACGAAACATCCCCTTAAGCGATCCTGGGAGAGGAAATTTCGAATCGTTTGAAAGCTGTAGGAAAGGTAGATGAATAGGTTATAGATAATGAATATAATCGATAAAGGTTCTTTAAATGACGCGTTTTTCTATACGATCGCGCATATGAACTTTGAACTATATCTATTTTCAATTCTTAATCTCGTTAATGATAGATCATATTTCGTAATTTCTTTTATTGTACGTTCATCTACAAAGATATCCTGACTTCAAATATTTTTTTATCCCTTTTTCTTTTTTTTTTTTCTTTTTTCAATAATTTTAATAGGACTCGTATATTTCTCAGCTCAGTTTTTAGAAAAAAAAAAAAAAAAGAAAAAAGAAAATGTCGATTAAAGGCTTCTTTCTAAAGAAAGAAAAAAGAAAAAGAAAATTAGAAAATTGAAAAATTCGATTGCAAGAGGGAAACAGCGTATTAATTTTCTCACGGCAATATTTTTCGGATTTCATTCTCAAAACTGAAACAAAAAAATATAATGAGAGTATTAAGGAGAGATGTAAAGACGATATTGTTCAAGTTTGTTCGAAATACAAAACGTTCGGTAATTAGTATGGTATTATAAGAAACGTGACATGATATATCGCCAAGTTATAAAGGCGGCTAAGTGAAAACCAGCAACTTCGCGTCGGCAGCAGTATCCTTTTATTTCTTCTTAAGAGAAAAAAAAAAAGAATAAATAAATAAATAAATAAATAAGAAAAGTAAATTCTTAAACAAGCGTAAGCTCTTTTATGCTGGCTTATTTTCTTTTTTTTTTTTTTTCTTTTTTTATGTCGTGACTCTTTAAACATACATATCACGCATTTTATTTCAAATATTTATATTATCTAACTATTTTTATTATATTTCCCAAATATTCCCATTCTTATTATATTTTTTAAATACTTCTATTTTTCTTTTTTTTTCTTTTTTTTTTTTTTTTTTTCTTTTTTATAACTAATTCAAAATAGCTACGAACCTACGCTCCATCGCTTTTAATCAAATCGCAAAATTCGGACAAACAATTTTGATTCATCGAATAAATTTCCTCTCTCTGTTATTATCGTGAGCGAGAAAGAGAGAGTGTGTGTGTGTTTGTGTTTGTGTGTGTGTGTATGTATGTGTATACTATAGCAGGAGTTATAGGGATATCGATTAAGCGTTTGATGTTCAGCGACTTCACGTCAAAACGGTCAGTCATAATTTTCGCGGACGTTTAATCAAGCTACACACACTGCACCCGTTCATAATTCATACTAGATGTTGTTCTCCATCCTCCATCCCTCTCCTTTGCCACAATCAAACAATCACTTCTTCTCTCGTATAACGAACACGATTCGACTTCGTTTAAGTTTATCGCGATCGTAAGAACAATGGTTAACACTGTGAAAATATTTTCTATAATAACTCATACTGTTTATAGACGTATATATTCGTTACTGAAAAATAAAAAAGTAAAAGAATAATTTCAAAGGAATTAAAATATTTCTATAACTTTTTCCTTTCGAAGTTCTTACAAAAAAAAAAAAAAGAAAATCAAATGTCCGTTTATGCAAAACCATTTCATTAATTCACTCGCTCTTTTATTAGACGCCATAAATTATCGTATTTCTTTATTAATTTATGACATACATCATATAAGACGTAAATTTAAATTCCGTAAAAATACAGATCGTAAAAATTCTTTAATTGATTTATGAACTTTTTTATAGATCACGATCGTTTATTAATTAAGAATTTAGACTCGTTCTATCATTATAAAATATATCCTATAAATCATTATAAAATATATCCTAGATATATATATATATATACATATGTATGTATATGTATAAAGTAATAATTAAAAAAAGCGTTTGATCTTTGACACGATCATACGAATCCTTTAAAAACAATCCTATATTAATAATTATTCAAAGAGAAACTCGAATCACGATTCGTAAAGAATATTACGAAAGATTCGAAATCGTTATACTTCTACTTAATTATAGTAAACTTGAAAGAACAATAATAAAACGCAAACTGTTCGAGTTTAACGGAATAAAGATGAGAAAGAGAGAGAGAGAGAGAAAGAGTAGAAGAAATAGGCGAAAGGTCAAAGTTAGTGGATCGAAGTACGAATGTGAAAGCGCTTGCTCGCGACCCACTTAAATTCTTGAAAAAGCGGAAAGGAGTACTTCGTGACATGAGAACTCGCGAACATTCGAGAAATAGAAAGAAAGAAAAAGATAAAGAGGTGTAGGTGGGAGGTGGATAAGGAAAGACAGAGATAGAAAGAGAGAGAGAGAGAGAGAGAGAGAGAGAGAGAGAGAGAGAGAGAGAAAGAGAAGGTCGTCCGTTGGCACGACCTTGTCTTTCCTGTTATATCTGGCCAACCTTCGAGGTAAAACACTAGCGAAGAGAGAATGACGTAGAGGATTTACGAGCAATCGATCTTTCTCTCTTCTTTCTCTATCTTTTTCTCTCACACATACATACATAAAAACAGACGTACCTGTATATCGTACCTATGCTTATAAGAAAGAGAAAGATAGAATCGGGACTTTCGTGAATGAACACCGAAATAGACGATCGAATTATATTATCTTCGAAGGTTATCGTCGGGAATAAAAGTAGAGCGTAGAAAACTCAAGAAGGAAAAACTTTACTACTTCCTCTTTTTTTTTTTTATTTCCTTTTATTTTTTTTTCCTTCCTTTTTCTTTTCTTTTTTTTTCTTTTTTTTTTTTCTTTTTTTTTTTTGCAACTCTCTATTTGTCGGTCGATACGTTGTAGGAAGTTATAGTCGATAAAAGTACGAACATTATACTAACTATCGCAGTGACGGTCACGTTTGCATGTTTTATGGACGTATTCCGAGTATTACATATAATATACATACATACATATATATATATATATATGTATATATATATATATATGTATGTATGTATATCGAACGGATTGAAGACAAAGCGACGTTGAGTACAGTAATAAGGAAATGTATGTTGATCAATGAGCATTGTGAAAAGTTATGAACTTGTGATTAATTGTAACTAAACATAACGTGTATATAACGAGTAAAAATTGTAAATGGTTAATACAATTTATAAATTATATAACATATATATGGCGTAGAATATGTAAGAAGTAGGATATACGTATATAGACTGTATAAAAATTTGTACATATATAAGAAAGAAATTAGTAATTCGAAAGTTTTAATGTAAAATAGGAACAAGTGAATGATTGTTGTGAATTATTGTTGTTTATTACACACGGATATTTTGTTCGGAGATAGATCATCGATTTGATATTTCAATATAATGTCAATTTATCTTTATAGGTAACTATTAAATTACTTCTTTCATTTATTTTCCATTATCTTACACGATTATTCCTTTTTATTTTTTTACAGATTGCTGCGTTTACACGGCAAGCGTGTCCCATGAAGTCGACGGACGACGTTACGAGAGTAGTCGAGGAGTTGAGGTTCATACCAATCGACGCGAGACAAGGAGTTCGTTCGATGGGCGAAAGGTGAATATTGAAGTGAAAGAGAAACGAAGAAACGAGAAAAAAGTGGAAGAGGAAGAGGAAGAAGAAGAGGAAGAAGAAGAAAAAAAAGAGGAAGAAGAAGAAGAAGGAAGAAAAGGAGAGAGAAGAAGAAGAAAATTCGACAAGATGTATAAAATCTTACGTCGAGGTTCTGGACGTCTATTCGTCTTATGCGTTGTCGTACTATCTCTCCTTCTCTGTCTTTATTACGTGAATCAGGCCCAAGCACCGTCCACCGCCTCGTCGGCGGCCATTTTAAACGAGGAACTTCGATACGATCGAAGCTTGACATCTATCACACCGGATTACAGCGAAGTACCAGATTCTAGGATATCATTGGCCACTTGTCCTGTCACCGAATCACGACACGCTGACATCGATGCACAGCGAGAATTTGAGAAGTTCGATTTCCAGGTAAACGATCATATTCATTTACACATTATATAATCTTTCGCTATCTTTTTTCTTTTTCGTTTTTAAATATCCTAAATTGTGCACGAAACTGAAAAGAAATCTTGCGGAGGACAATTAAATCAAATTCAATTAGCAATTAAATCTCTGAACGATCTGTGACTACGTCACAATGGTATGATATTCAATTCATTCATCGTTTCGTTTATTTTCGATACGTCTTATTTATTGTCCAATTAACAATTGTCTCCGTAAATAACGCAATAGAATCAAAAATACGTGTGATGAAAGAATAGTTTTTTTTTTTCATTCTGATTAATTAGGATCTGATTCCTTCAGCTGGACTTTCTTTTCAGTTTTGCACAGTACATAACGGGGGAAAAAAAAATTAAAATTAAAATTAACACATGTCACAAAAATAATGTCACTTTATCAAAATTCATTTTGATATATCTTATTCAGAATATTGAATATTTAATTGTAAACGTTTGAATGTTCATTTAGAAAGAATACAAATTAGAATAACGTGTTCTAGGTTGGAAGAATCAATGGGTTTGATTTTTTATACCGTTGCTGATAATGATCGATTGACTTTTAACCCTAGTCGTGCCTATTGGGTTATAAGATACCCCGGACCAACTTTGAGTTCAGTTAAAACAATTTACGCATTGCATGATTCATGATATCATTTTTTTTTTTTTTTTTTTTTATAATGACAGAATTGGAAATGTGTTTTCAAAACAACTGATTATTATTTCCGAGGCTTCAAAGAGTATACAGAATTTTTTTTAAATCAAAATTATTCCATTCTGTATAAATGACACAGCTGTTCAAAATGCCTATGGTGTAGCGCACCCCAAGTGCACAACTAGAAATTATTTTGAGGTGTGCACAATTAGGGTTAATACATCTGTGTTGACGCACACATGCGTAATCTCAGATATTTACAGTACTATCTCCTAAATGTATGTCGACACACGTGTGCAACCTCAGGTATCTACAGTATTTTCTCCGAAGGGTTACATATCCCTATTGGATAATATCTGTCCCTAGGAATTCCTTGGATAATCATTAAGAAAACGAATAGATAAAAAACACATTACCACCTTTGTCCAAGTTTAAGCACTGTTAGTAAAGTACTTAGTTTTTGATAACATGTGTCGAGCCAAATACCTATTCTTCAAATATCACCCATGGGTCCACAAGTTTACCCAGGACAAAGGATCATACATGAGATTAGTTAAACATTTCGAACGAACTATCCCGACACACCGAATAGCAATAAAAATATCGTTTTCCCGTTCCAGATATTTTTTACTTAAATTCCTCCCTTTCCATTTACCTTTCCTAAATCATTAATGCATTTATGATTAATACGAAAGAAATCTGCGAACAGTCAGATCCAAGCATTCACATTCATTAATAAGACAACCAAGTTTTATCGATATCACTGGCTATGTCTCTCAAATGGAGATATCCAGGACAAACTAAATTGTAGCAGTCAAACCTTACATACTTCCAACTCTCAACATTCAAACCTCCGAGTCTTATTACATTAATGGTTATCACTTCTTAGAAATAGCCAACAAGATTAACTACACGTTACTTGTACTCATCAACGGTTGTATCATACTACGACAAATATACTATGATAACTACAATTCACATTATATACCTATTGTCTCGCGTCTATTTATGAGCTTCACAAGATCCTTCAAAAGAATTCACGTTCTCTCATTATTTTGCGGGAATGCGGCGAGCGGTATTTTGCTGACGACCTTCAATGATATCTTAGCCTAATGCTCTCCTCCCTTCTCCTCCTAACCCTTATTCATAGTGACCAGTTGGTCTATAATTTTGACGATTAGGAAGAGACGAGGGAACTTTTTCCATGCGAATCAACTATCATCGCTGATCCGATACATATCTAAAAACATTCTCGTAATTGCAACCCTTACCACCCAACAATCTATTTTAATATTTAACGAATATTGATTAATTTTTTTGTTTACAACTCCATTAAATTATTACAATAACAATGATAGAGAGAACATTTTTATCCAGCAATATTGATCGTGTAAATTACTCGATCAAGAAAATTTGTCTCCGTCGAAATGTTAAGGAGGAAAAAAAAAGAAAAAATCAAGGAGGACACCCATGTCGCCATCCTTTCCCTTCGATTTATCGACTCGAATAATCCACGAAAAACTTTCCCGTAACCATACTTTTTCAACCTAAAAGAAATATATTCCTTCGGTGATGGCCGGAGAGGACCGTGACGATTAATTTTACTTTCTACACGCCGCGAGTCTTGGTAACGTAGCTCGTCGTTACGAATGAACCAGTTTCATCGTTGTCTTCCAACGTTGGAGTTGGAAGAAAAAGAGAGAGAGAGAGAGAGAGAGAGAGAGAGAGAGAGAGGAAAAGAGGGAATGGACGGGAGGGGGAGGGGAGAAAGAAAAAAACATAAAAGAGAAGAACGAAGTACAGTCGTTTTGAAAGTACCGCGTCATTAGCCACGGAACTTTCCTTTCTTCCGGTCTTCACCGCAATGGCGGGGAAAGGGTCGTAAAGAGTGAGAGGAGGAAGAGGAGAGAAGGAGAAAGGGAGAAGGGGAAAAAGGTAGAGAGTGCTTCCTTTGAGTTTTGCTGATTTAATGGCCGACGAGTCGCTCTCATAAAGGCATTTTTCTTTTCCGCGACGATATTCCTTTTCTCGAACGAATAGAAAGAGAAAAAGGGTGAAGGGCGGAGGGAAAAATGATCGACTATAGTTACTCTTTACGTTATTCTTTTTTTTTTTTCTTTGCATTTCTTTATCTTTTTATTTATCTTTTGCGTTCTCTTTAACCGAAGTGCTTTATTATTTTCTTTTTCATTTGCTTATTCTCTTTCTCTCGTTCTCTTTGTTGAACGATCATATCTCATTCTTATCAATAGGATTCTCATCGACGTTAGACAATTTCAAAGAATCAATTTCTTGTAAAATCATAGATATTTATCTTGAAAAATAAAAGAAACAAAAGACGACGTTTATCTAATGATTCCGATAATTGACACAATCGATCGTTAAGAGATGGCAATGGGTAAAAGACATAGGGGATTAATTGAATGAAACGGAAGAAATTTTATGGAGTTCAATGAAGCATTAATTCAACATTAGGAAAGTGATAACATACTGTAGTTTCATGTTCGGCCATGTTGAACTAACCTAAAGGCACCGTAGTAATCTAGAGAGGCTTGCCAGCATCTGGCAAGTAGTAATATTCGGAATAGTCGAGGCCTCATAGCCTCTCTCTCTCTCTCTCTCTCTCCCTTTCTCATTCTCTCTACAGTACTGAATCGTTCATGAGCCGGTATTGCGATTTTGAGTGGCCAAAGACCGTTTCTGCTATTTCGCAATGGCGGCGAACTAACACGCTGCCTGGAACTATTGCAATGCCCTCGGATTTGACTTCAACGAGTCGATGACTATACAATCCGTACCAACGGATCAGAGACCGAGAAAGCTCTCGCCTCCAACAGGTACATGCTGGCTTACAATTGCAATTTCGAAGTCTGTTTGTGGCCTCGTAATGATAGCTTTTGTGAAATTAGAGTTTCCTTGAGTTCCGTTTCGCACTATTACCGACATTGACATATTTATTGCAATTAGTGATATTTATCGGTTCCATATTACATTCTCTTTAAAATTTTCTTAACGCTTCGAAAATTATCCCAACGATTATTGTTATCTCTAAGAGATTATTTATTCACGTCGCAATTATTTATTTCCGTCAATATTTGGAATCATATTAATCGCTATTATATCGATCTATTGATAAAACATGCCTATTTCGTTATCGTTGATATTATAATTAATAATTTTCGTGTAAAAAATGATTTACTCTTATAAATATTGTTTTATTGATTGCCTCGATTGAACGTTTATTATTTAAAGCTTAATTAATAGTAATTAATTCTCATTATTATTATTATTATTGTTATTATTATTATTATTAATAATAATATTATTATTATTATCGAACTGTGCCAAGCAATATATCGTGATTGATCGCAATGTAAAAATAATTTTATGTAGCTCGTTTAAACGTAGAGCGATAAGAAGGTAACCGTGGAATTTGATCGCGACAACACAAAGGAACGTTCCACTTACCAAGTTCGATCTTTCATTTCTCTTTGCCGGTTCGTAGCGATAGCACGTTTCTTCGCGCATGTTTTTCGAATTAAGCGATAACGAGAAATAGCTTCAATGTTACACCGATTTCGTTGCTCTCATTCTATCACGAGTTATTATGAGCCGATTTATTTTTCTTTTATAACGAATAAAACTAGCTCATTTCTTGTTGCGAACCAATTATATAAGAGATCTGTTTTTATACGATCGTTCATTTTATTTTCTTCAACAGAAATTTCTTTATTTTCTATTTCATCTAACAACATCCAAATACGTTTATTTATGATTACATTTTTTATAGTTGTTATTCTGTCCTTAATAATTATTGTAAATAAGAGCATATCTATACCCTTGAAAGTCCGTTGAACTTTCTCACAAGAGTAATTTATGGGTGCTCTTGAAAAATTCATTGGACATCTGCCAAGGGACAAACGTAGGATAAATAATATATGATACAGAATTTTGTCTGATTTTTAAATATCTTTTCATGTATGATTTACAGAATACATTTTATGTATGATTTACAGAATTTTCTTAAGCCGAATAATAAATATAAGAGATATTATAGATCAGAGATTTATTATAGTTCAAGAGATTTATAGATGAAAAGATTTATATGTTTATCTTCGATCTAGAGATAGTTATTTTTTCCCTCATAAATAATGCAAACACCTGGTATAAAGTATCGTCCATGAAATTATTTAAAAATATTTGAGACGAATATTCTGGACAGGAATATACCCGACCAATTAAAAATCAGTTCTGCTCTTTTTTCATGTTGCACGAAACTATCCTATATTTTATTTTTTCCTTAAGGCTGTTCATAATCTTTCGTTCGAAGCGTGTGTGCGACGTGAGCGACAAGTGTGGACAAATTATGAACTACGAGCGCAACAGGGGTATAGACCATTCTCACCACGTGCCCATCGTATTGATATATAAGCTTGTGTAGTTTATATCTTTCTCACCCATAACATAAGAGTCAGATTAGTGTAGGTTGAAGAATTAGCGTGTTAGTAGGCTACTTATATTCTTCAGTCTTTCATATTTATATTCTTCTTTGATGATAGCATGTCTTGCAGTAATCCGTTTTAAATAGAGCTCGCACAGTACCGGTATACATTTTCTTTTTTTTTCCTTTTTTTTTTTTTACGACAAATCCATAGAGAATAATAAATATAATTCATAAAATATGTTAACTAGTAATAATTTAAATTTACAACAAGAAAAAAAAAGATTTCGTCGATTATTTTATTAAAAAATAATAATTACGAATTTATGTTATATATTACTTCAATAAAAATCAAAGCATGCGTTTTTGTTTTCACATTAATTATAAGGTAGAATTTTTAGTGATATTATTCTTATGGTTTTCCCTATAGAACTAGTCCAGTTTATTTTATTACTATTATTATTGTCGCTATAATAATAATACATGGTGTAATAATATAATATAAAATACAATAACAATAATATATTTAAAAAGTAATAAATAAAAAAATTGAATGTAAAAGATATATTTAAATATTATATACATTAGATACATTCTTCATTATTATAGTAAAGTCAATGGTGATATGTTATTATTTTGAAATCAAGGATTTAAGAATATCTTATTTCCAATTGTTTTCGCATACGGATGAAAAGTCTAAAACTTTTTTCTAAATATTCTTTTATTTTGAGAAATTTTAATATGTACGATAATTATTTACTATAATTACTTACTAAGATTCTTTCGCTGATTCCTTCCTGGTGTTTTTTCAAGTTTCCGAAATAAAATGAGCCAACATGAGCTTCTCCTTTGGAATAACTTGAAAAACGATAAATTGTTGTTACATTTATCTATTTAATAAACAGTGACTTCGGCATAGTTGACTAGATCAATGAATCATTTTTCATAACAGATTAAACGTTTCGCAAAATCAATGAGTGATATAAACAAAAACGGAATAAAAATAAACGCGAGTATAATGAATCAATGATACGATTATAAGGCAGGAAAACAAGAAGTGATAACGAACGAAAATAAAACAAAAACAGCGTCTTATATTCGTCATCGTATCCTATTAGTATTGGGTATATCTGGGTAGTCACGTGTGTAAATTACCGAGGACACGATTCGTTGAGAACTCGCACAAAAAACCATCACACGAGGTGACTCATGGAAAGCTCTCGTAAAGGAAGGCAGATCTTTGAGAAACATCAGCGAGTGTGGACTGGTTATATCGTATTTATCTTCCTGGTTGAAATATACTCTTTCTTCTTTCGTTATTGTAAATCACCATCATCATATATAATGTAGGATGTACGTACATGATGTATATTATATTTTTATATATATATATATATATATATATATATATTTCTTCTACTACTTCTTCTTTCTATCATCATTATTATTATTATATATCATCATAGTAGAGTAGTAATAGTAGTAGTAGTAATAATAATAATATAAAGTAGACTAGTTCTGTTGAGAAAACCGCAGAAAATAATATCGCTTGGAGTTCTATTTCGTTGATAGTGCAAAAATCAACTCACAAGTTTGGATTTTTATCAAAATGATATATAAATATTTATGAAATACTATTTGTGAGAAAATAAACGACGAAATTATCGAACGATAATAAAAGTTGCCGTAACTTTTTCCGTATGAGCATTACAAAACATGTTTATGCTTGCATTTAGAATGGTTCGAATAATCCGAGATAGTGTCTGCACACAAGCAACAAGGTAAATCGGCTAGTTCATGGAAACAATATACGACCGCTCAAGCATGTATATGGTAATCAGTAGTAAGAGCTTCGTCTCTTTTACCGCAACTTTCAAGAGGCGCCACTATACGAAACTTATTTTTTCAGGAAATACATCATTGCTTAAGCTAAACTATGATTCTAAGCATAATTCTTGATCGACTTTGGCGAACATAGTCTTATCTTTGACGATGATCATCACAAACGAAAAGATTTTTGCAAATTGTTCAAAAAGAATCGTACCAAAAAATGCTATTTTTTTTCTTTTGGGAGAATAATTTATGCATGAAAAGAAAGACTGTTTTCAAAATTTGAAGAATCTAATTCAATCTTTATCTTCAAGATGAGATATTGCTCATCCGTTTAAACGTTTAGTATTAACTAATCAAAGATTATTTTAATGGTCGAATCTAAAAAAATTGTCTTTTAAGAGTTGCGATATCTATTTTATATAATTCGACGAAACGATCACAAATGTTATAATTCATAGAGATCAATGCGAGTCTCAATTAATACACTTATAGAAATACACGGAATTATAACTGTATCACAACTTAGAGATCTATATTAATTGCATCGTTTGTAATATTGTTGAATATAAACTTTATCTATGAACAAACAAATTGGAGAATTAGTTTTGCAGAATTAATTTAGTTCAAGACAAATGGGAACTATGCGCAATAACTATAGAACAGATTTCTAACACGTACAATCGAATATACTGGAATTATTTATCGTATCGTACAGATTTTATTCGAACAATTTTCCGACATCTTCGTCATGATAAAAATTATTTTTATTAAATTAAAATATACGAAAAAAATTGCATCCATCAAAATAACTTTTACGTTAATGCTACGACTACGCTGACGATAACAAAAAAGAAAAGAAAGGGAAAAGAAAAGAAAACAAAAAATAATAATAATTTTATTTAAAATCCTTCCTTCTTAATTATTAACACTTCCCAAGGATATCGATTATTGTACTGACCTAAATATACATAGATACATTTATTTATTTCCTTTTGTTCGAATCTAACTAAGAAATATATTCATTGCAAAGGAGACAATATTAATGCCATTAAAAAAAAGTAGGAAAAATAGAGAAAAAGGTCGAATGAAGAGTTAGCGAGATATCATTAATTATATTAACGATGCCACCAACGGCCTCTTGACGTAAGCCACTTTAATGACATTAACGTCACCCATAATTATTACTAATGTCGAGCGCGTACTCAACGAATAAGAGAGAAGGAGAGAGGAAGGAGGGAAGATCTCACCCGTTCATTCGGGAGTCGTGTGTCACGGCACATACATAGATCACGTAACGTTACGTGCTACGAGGGACCAAGAGGAAAGTAGACGTAGATATACGTTCTCTCTCTCTCTCTCAATCTCTCTCTTTCTCTCTCTCTCTTTCTCTTTCTCTCCCTCTTTCTCATTCGTTCACTCACGTATACTTCATATACGCGCGATTGTGTCCGAGAAAACACGTCGAGAGCACGGCCTCGTTCTCGTATTTCGGCTCGAATTCAAACCGAAAGCGACAAAATATGTATGTCGCGTGTCCCAAACCCCTGACATGCATGTATATAGTCAGAAGAAAGATGGAAAGAGAAGTTAGAATTGGGGAGGGGGGAGGGAGAAGGATATAGAAAGAGAAAGAGAAAGAGAGAGACTGTCGAGAGGTCGCAGAAATGTCAGTGAATAACGTAAACGAACGTTCCGTCGAGTATCATTTCACGTGAAGCAATGATAATTATTGAACGACACACACAAACACACATACATACATGCACTCATTCGTAACATGCTATTTAACATTGAAATCATTCAAGCTTATCACAGCATCCGTATTATTATATTGCGCTCACATTTCTATAAGAAAATTCTTGAATCAATCTTAATTAATATATTCTTCGAGCGAGTATTCATCAATTCTATCTTTCTTTTTTTCTTCTTTTCTTTCTTCCATAACAGCTACATTTTCAAAACGAACGTTTTTATTCATAATTTTCTTCTCTTTTTTATTTTATTCTTATATTTTATTTCTCTTACAATTAAATTATATGCATAGTTGTTAAGCTTGTTATATTAAAATTAACTTGAAAAAGTCGATTGTTTTCAAAAAAAAAAAATATTTATTCAATTAATCGAGAAACGATAAGAAAGTAGATAATACGAGGAATAATGTAATCTCGATTAAGAATTAACGAGGTATAAACGACGAACGGGAATTTGGAAGTTTTCTTTCGTGAAAGTTAAGAAAGCGTATTATATTATATTTCCTTCCATTCTCTCTCTCTCTCTCTCTCTCCCTCTCTCCTTCTCCCTCTTTTTTTCCGCTTTCATTTTTATCGCGATTGTTCACCTTATTACGAGATAAAAAGATAGAGAGGATTTTTCACCGAAGAGATTCCCCCACCTAACTCGTAAATTTACATGCCCGAAGATTTGTTTAGGTTCTTCTATCTTCCTCCTTTCCTCCCTTTCTCTCTCTCTCTCTCTCTCTCTCTCTCTCTCTCTCTCTCTCTCTCTCTCTCTCTCTCTATCCTACCATTCTAGTTTCTCCACCGCTCTCCTCTTTTTTCTTTTCTCGTTACGAAATGTTAACTTTCACGGAGGCTCCTTTTTTCCCACCCCTTTCACACTACTACCTACTCTTCCACCCACCTCCATCACCTCCCACGCTTCCTTTCTCGTCCATCTCCTTTCTCCTTCCCTCGCTCGACCTTTTTCTTTTTCCTCTCTCTTTCTTTTTTTTTCTTTTTTTTTTTTTTTTTTACCTTTTACGGTCCAGAAATTATTAATTCCGAGTAGCACGGAAAGCATTGTTTCGCGGGTCATTATTCTCTCTCCCTTCTCCTATTTTCTTTCGTGTCTCGACGAAACAATTAGTGTAGGGTGTACGTTCTCCCCCTTCGAGCGACGTAGGTACATATATACAGCTTTGGAGGTATCCTTTACTTTCTCTCTCTCTCTCTCTCTCTCTCTCTCTCTCTCTCTTTTTCTTAAGGGCAAAACGTCAGAATGCATGGCTACCTCGGTAATAAGTTAGAGACACTTCTCGAAGGTATTCTTGTGATTTGGTGAATCGTAGTAGCTGTTCTCGCGACGATGATCGTCATTCCTACAAGATCACATTAATAATAATAATAATAATAATGATAATGATAATTATGATGATGATGGTGGTGATGGTGATGATGATGATATATTACAATCATACAGTTGTAGGAATCAGTAATATCTAAGCAACGTATAAACAAACAGTTATAGATAAGATGCTTAACTATGATCCATATGAATTACTATCCTTAATCAGATCCTAATCAGAAAGTCTGAAAAATAACATAATAATAATGATAATTATAATGTTAATGATAATATCAATAATGGTAATTACGTTTAGCACGAGACAAAAGAAATTAATAAAGTTTCTAATTATTTTTTCAATATGTTAATAATAACTATAAATAATTAATTAAAACCGAATTAAAATTGAAAATGAACAATTTCGTATTTTATATTTCTACAAAAAAAAAAATATATATATATATATTGATAAATTCAACTATTTATATGAAATATGAAGAGAGTAATAAAAAAAGGGACGATTTTATATGAATAATTTGATTAAATATCTACACGTGTATAGACGATCTAATAAAAAATTAATAGATTACTAAAAACGCATGGATATATTCGAGCTTTAATATATACGCAGTCAGAGTCAAAAGAATCGATCAATAATATGGTCGATTAATTTTATAATTAGAAATCTTTAATGAAGCGAATTTTTTCTTTTCTCTCCTTTTTTTATTTATATATTGTTTTCTTATTTTTAACCATCCGCTTAAAGCAAAACGTCTCTATGAGCAATACAATTTGAAATTCTCTCTCTCTCTCTCTCTCTCCCTCTCTCTGTCATTCTTTCTCTTTCTCTTTCTCTTTCTAACTCTCGACATCGTCTATTGCTTCTCTCCGAACGAACGAATGAGGTAAAAGAGGGGGAGGGAAATAGTAGGGAGCCTTTCTTATACGCAGACTGCATTTCGCAATTTGCTTAAGCAAACCTTTCCAGAAATTCATATCCGCCCGTCCTTTTGCTTCTAACCCCTCTCACCCTCTACTTTGTCTCTTCAGTCTTCTTCAGAAGACATTCTCTCTCTCTCTCTCTCTCCCCCTCTGTCTTCTTTTTTCAGGGAGTAACGTAAGCTTTGTTTCTTTTTTCTTATTTTACTAGCTAATGTTTTTTTTTTCTTTTTTTTTTTTCATTATAGGCACTAATATCTGTTTTCAGGAAAAAGAAATGAATAATCTTAACTCGTTCGATCGAGTCGTTTGTTTCTTTGTACTTTCTTTTTCTATTTTATTTTTTCTCTCTTTTTTTTTTTTTTTTTCTTTCCATCAGAGATTTTTCAGCGGATATTTTTCAAGGGAATTTAAATCCTTTTACTGGCAAATCCCCAAATACCGTGGTGCATGCGAAAATTGTCAGGAAAACTAAAGAGGGTAATCCATTTAATTACTATTCTTAACGCTCAAAGTTTATTTTTGTTATGGTGAAAAATATCTTCGTGTGGTTCCTATTTCCTTGTCATGTTCAAAAGTAAAAAAGAAGTTTTATGTATACACGCATATACGTAAATGCATACATTCATATATACATTATACATATATGCATAAACACACATATCTACATACACACACACACACATATATACATTCATGTATCAACATATGTACGTACATTAACATAAAACGAACATAATCTTAAGACGAAGCTAGATATATTCCTCAAAGGATAGTTTTTTCCTTTATTTTCCTTACTATCATCTCTCCCTTCTTGAAGTTTTCCACCGTCGACGATGAGATTGCACGCTACGAGAAAAAGGAAAGGAAAAAGAGAAACAGAGAGAGAGAGAGAGAGAGAGAGAGAGAGAGAGAGAGCAAGATATATCGAAGAGATGCAAACGAGTAGCACGAAAGGAAAAGAGAAACGATGACGACGGCGACGACGGTAGCGGTGAAGAAAATGCTAAAGAGAGAATATAAGAAGGGGAAAAAAAAAAGAAAAGAAAGAAGAAGAAGAAAAAAAAGAAAGAAAAAGAACAGAGGTCGGTTTCTTTGAGATGCGCATTACGTTGAATCTGCTCTGATTTGTAGAAGCAATTCAGAAATTGCCCTTCTTTTCCTTCCTTCTTTCTTTCTTTACTCCGTAACATTTTCTTTATCTCCTTTCGTTTCCACCCTTGGTTCTCCCTTTTCATCTTTCCTTTTCTATTATTTTCATTTCATTTCATTTCATTTCAAATACATAGCACCATTGTTTCTGTGTCACAAATACGATTGTTCATAACGTTGCTACCGTACTCTCTTTTAAAAATTAGATATCCTTAGAATAATAACATTATTACCTTTGACATCGAATATCAGTGGTTCTCACTATTTCCCCTGATATACAATCTATTTCCGATAAATGTAAGTATCGAAGAATATAATAACATCGAATAAGTTGATATAATAACTTTGATTAATTTTATATTGAATTTATCCATTTCTTTGCGAAAATCTCAAACGAATGAAATAATATAATTTTAAAGAATTAGCAAACAGACGAGCGATCATTCGCGATCCGTATTCTTTTTCTTTTTCTTTTTCTTTTTTTTTTCTTTTTTCTTTTCTTTCTATGTTTGTCTTTTACTCTTTATCGGGAAGTTTTAACAGGCTGTATTAATTTACATTCGCTTTACTGTGATATCTCAAATGTTTCGCGAGATAATGTATAGGATTAAATCTGAAATTTTCATACCGAGCTATCCAACGGATTCTTATGACTTTTTCAACGGTAAAATATATAGGCGCTTGGTGGTAAGTCGGATGGAGAGATGGAAGATGGAAATGGCGGGTTGGGGGTGGAGCCGTGGAAAATATAGAATGTATGAGAGGATGAAATTCAACCTGGATTAAGTTTCTCGCGAACTTGAAGTTACGCCGAGACTCGACGCGCATTCTCCCATTCTATATAATAATGTTACTACGTACGTAGTATTTTATGTACAATGTGAATGCTATTGCTGTTTTATATAGATATACATGTACATGTATGTATATGTGTGTGTCTATATATATATATATATATATATATATATCCACATATACAAGTATACCCATATATGGATACCCATGTATTGCAAGTTACAATGAAAATGGGAAGAAAATGGTGAATCACAGTAAGAAACAAGACCGATTAATTTTCTCTATCTCTTATTTGAAAATTCACGACATACGTACGTTGTCCCTTCGTTAATTGAGGATTTTGCAAATTCAACGAGAAAACTTCATTCTAAGTAGTCTTATCGTTTTATCCTATCGTAGATAAAGAGATCTGCTTCAGTATTAGACTATTAAGAGTTAGTTGGGAATGGGAAAAGTAATGAGAATACTGGGGCCAAACAAATCCAATTAATTTTGCTAAATTAATTCGAAATAAAGTTACATCTACGTTTTCTAGTTTCTAATTCTAATTTTAAATTGCCCTATCGTTCAATCATACAAAACTTAAAGAAAAATTTCATTTGTTTCGTAATAAAATCATGTTCCTTTCTCTTTCTCTTTCTCTCTTTCTATTTCTCTCTTTCTATTTCTCTGTATCTCTTGAATACTCGACTTCCAATTTTCCGCGGCATGACAGACGTCGATTAAATCATGTCTGCGGAGCTTGAGGTGTAAACAATACGAAATTCAATAATTCGCACCTCGCGCCATTTTCAGCACACACCATCACGTGGTAGAGACACGTACATAGGGGGAAAGTCCAATATTTGACTCTGGCGCTTAGCTTGAAACTTTCTCGATTGTCGTCTCTTTCACGCCTCTTTCGTCGAATACATATATGTACACACATAGACGTCATAGAGTAAAATATGAAATAAGTTAGCATATTTTATTTCCTCCTCCTGGAATATATTATTTCTTAACCACGGAACAATATTTTTTATTTATTCATTTTCTTCTTTCTTTTTTTTTTCTTTTTTTATTTGCCATCGTCGCGACGACGTTTAAAATTATTTAATTTCGATCGTGAAAATCGTGAAAAAAAATGTTGATAGGTCCGTTCTAATATTAACAGACTTTTAATTTAAAAACTTATTCCATTATCCGAACTTTCTTTATCTTATCGGCACTCTTATCAACAATTAATTAATGATTTTAACGTTGAATTCTTATCTGAGAATAACGATCGGCAAAAATTCAATTTCTTTATAATAAATTGAGTCGGACGTGTATAATTTTCTCCTTCGGCGTTGTCTATTTTTTATTTTTTTCTTCTCTCTCCTTCTACGTTTGAAAGTTTCATTAAGTTTACGACATTTTAGTTGAAAACGTCACTTAGATAAGGAAGAGAGAGAGAGAGAGAGAGAGAAGGAAGAATCATTGCGCGTCTAATTACACTGGCGCACTAATTCACGCGGTTCGAAATGGACGCACCTTGGCTTTTGGTTTTCGCCTCCGGCCGCGTGTAACGAGCCGAACCCCTCTAATTGACCTCCGCAGGAATGCTTCTACGAAGCCCGTACATCAGAGGGGATTACAATACGCGGCTAACCGTGGACAAGCAACGTGGCGACAGGCAAACGCAAGCAGAAGCCGCATGCCACTGACCGAGCACCCCGGCAAATATCAATTAGCCTCGCTAATGAGAAATCTCATCGACTCTCGCGGCCGATCATTCCTCCTATAATATCGACTGGAAATTGAAGGATGTTCAAACGAGAATGTTGAAAAAAAAAAGAAAAGAATAGAAAGAAAATACATTATATAGAATTGTTTGGAATGAAAATTGTCATTGTTTAAAAAAAGAAGAAAAGAAAAAATAATCGATTCATTCGACTTGAATTGAATTTGAATTTGAAACAATATGAATGTCGAACTTCGTGGGAAGTATTATTCTTCGAAATGAATTCGGACAACTTACACGAAGGCGAAGACCAATCAAAATCAAAGTTTCACAAGTGCAAGAACGATAGAAAGAGAGAGAGAGAGAGAGAGAGAGAGAGAGAGAGAGAGAGAGAGAGAGGGAGAGAGAATTTCTCTTTGGATGTTACTCGTCTGACCGACTATCGATACTTACTACTTGCACCAGACGAACCATCGACCATCATATGAAACTTCTATTCGTATCGTTGGCCCAAATGTCAAATTATACTTTTACTATTCAAAGAAAACTTATTCGTTTTTTTTGTAATATTCAATCAATTTTAAATACCTTCTTCTCTAATCAATCTCAAAGAAAAACAAAAAGAAAAAAGGAAAAAAAATCACTGACATGAAATTCATAGAAATAACAGCGTATACGATGAAGTATTAATCATTTAATTTAATCGTCGTATTTTTTTATCAGCCTTTTTTCCCTTCGCTTAAATGAACGTTCTATTTTTAAAATTTTTCTCTCTCGAATTGATTTTTTTGTCACGCGTAGTCCTGAAGTATTTACGATTCCATCGGGAGATTTATTGAATTTGTAATACATCATAATAAACTCTTTCTCTCTCTCTCTCTCTCTCTTTCTCTCTCTCTCTCGAGAGTAGAGAAGTAAAAAAGAAAGAAAATTTCGAACGAATAAATTTTTTTTTTTTCGATAGAAAAGAAAAGATAGTTGAATATGTTATAGGCCAAGAACAAAGGCTAGTCGTAAGCTATATATAATCTTAGTTTTTCTTTTCTTTTCTTTTCTTTTCTTTTCTTTCCTTTTCTTTTCCTTCCTTTTCTTTTCGTTCATTCGTTCGTTTCTTCGTTGGTTTGTTCAGACGTAGACGTCAAGAACTCTACGTGTATCTTTTGGTCAATGTCGTCCAACATTTTACGAGCTGGACCACCCACATTTTATCTTCCTTTCTCAATCCACCCGAAGCCATCTTTTATTTTTCTTCCAATCTTTACCCAGCCTTTCCATAGACAAAGTAAATCGCGCAGGTTGTCCTTTATATTTTGGATATATAAGATGTATTTTATGATTCGAGAGTGTAGTAGATAAACGGAAGTATCAAAAAAAAAATTTTAATGATCGTTTATCTTTGAAAATTGATGTTAAAAGAAAAATTGTTACCTCTACGTGTATCCATCGATTCTCATCGTTAATCTCATTCTACGTAAAAATTTGTCACAATAAAATTGAAGATCATTCGTTATATATATATATATATATATATATATATATATATATATATATATATATATATATATATATTTCCATGGAAATAATAAATTTTCATAATACGAAATAGATTTCTTATTCAAAAATAATCCGCCGTTGTGATACAAATATAATTATCGATAATTATTCCAAACATCCTAAATAAAATCTTTGGTATTCTGATACAGATTGATACGGATATATGTAAATTAATAAGGAACATTTATTACGTAGAAATAAATTTTCTAAAACGTAAGAAGAACGATCACTATACAGATTTACAATTGCAAATTTTTAAATGGTACTTGCGTTTGTAATTACTTTATATCATATTTACCTTAACGTTATAATTTAATTTTCGATCTAGAAGTGATCCTAATCTATCGTAGAAGTTTTCGAAAGGTTCATAATTATCTCTTGCATGGTAGATAGATCTTCTCCTGTTTCGTTCCAGTGCACGGTACTGAAATCGATTTAGAACGGCGCCCCTTTGCATCCCTCCCGTCCCGTCCTGTTCCTCTTGCATTCTTGGCTCAAAGGGAGATATCTAGTGACGTCATCTCGCCTCTCATCCGCAAACATCCCCGAGTGTATCCGTTCGCATTTACGTACCTAGAATTCTGTCCCTGTGCGTTCATCCGCGTATCTCTCTGTTTAACAAAGCAGCCTCACTGTCGTACCACTTTCTGTCTCAATTAGCATCTACAAATGACCTCATTGAATTTAATACTGGTTGTAAATTCTTTATTTATTATTTACGTCATTATTCTTTATATCATATTATTATTATTACTATTATTATTATTACTATTATTATTATTATTATTATTATTATTATTATTATTATTATTATTATTATTATTATTATTATTATTATTATATGTAAAATACATTAATGCTCTACAGTCCGTTTAATATCTGCAAAAATTTACAAACCCGTGATGATAATTTACTTAAGTGAATATATTCGTACCCCGCGTCTAAGTTGAAATAAAATCTCTTAATAAAGTCACTTAATTAATATTTCTATTTTTTTTTTCTTCCATTCTTTATTTCTTTTCTATTAATTATTAATTACATACGAAAATAATGAACGTCTACCAATTTGATAATTAATAATTACACATACGTGCTTCGTCCTAACGCAACTCCCTCTATTGGGGTATCAACCACAGCTCTTGGTAGCAACCTCTTGGAAAGGTTTCGAGTTGAAAGTGTGGGAAAGAGAGTGCCTGTGAGAAGTGGCTTAGCCAAGTAGGGAAAAAAAAGAAAAGAAAAGAAAAGAAAAGAACGTTTTGGCACGGTCACGTACCAGAAGTGGCCACGTACGTCTACATTTTTTTTCTTTTCTTTTTTTTTTTCTTTTTTTTTTTTTTTTCTTTTACGTTGAGACACGCGTACGTACGTATGACTAGCCAATAAATATATACCTACGTGCGAAGGGATGCTTGGAGGGTTGTACCACGGAAGCTCTTTGATTCGTCGAGGACCACTTCCCAGCAGACGTTTCTTTTTGTTCTCACCACGATCACAGCTGGTCCTCGACACTCAACGAAGAATGAAAAGAAGAGAGAGAGAAAGAGAGATAGAAAGAGATTTTCTTTTGATTTCTACTCCTCTTTCTCTCTCTCATTGCTTTTCGTTTTACTTTTATCTTTCTCTTTCCCTCTATTTGCCTCTCTCTCTTTCTCCCTCATTGCTTTTCGTTTTACTTTTATCTTTCTCTTTCCCTCTATTTGCCTCTCTCTCTTTCTCTCTCTTTCTCTCTTCGTCGATCTGTCTACCTCTCTCTTTTCCTCTTATCCCTTCGATCTTTTATACGTGACGTCGAAAGTTTGTCGCTTAAAGCGAACGAGGGTGAAAGTAGGGAGTGGAGGAGGGGAAGGGCTTCGCCCTATCCTTAATCGGGTCTCCGATGGAAACATCCCCTCCTTGAGAACATGGACTCAAAACGTATTTCCGATTGCAATGTATCGATTACTCTTTGGCTTCTATCGTATTATGACTTCCCACTTCCTGTGGATCAACTTTCTAAAAATTCGAATTCTCTTTCATTTATTTCTTTTTTTTTTTTAACGTATCTATGTATATGTATGTGTACGAAGTTTTCCAATACACAACATGTATATACATATAATGAATATATATATATATATATATATATGTGTGAGTGTGTGTGTTCATTAAATTAATTAATTAATGAATTATTTAGATTTATTATCATTTATTTCGATACTCGTTGACATTTTTTTTCTTTCTTTTTATTGTTTTCTTTTTTATTTATTTCACCATCCATCATATATTTTCTCTCATACGGAGTTACTCGTTTTAATGCAATGTATTATTAGTAAGCCATAAATTTCATCTACAATGTATGCATGAAATATGATATTTTTCGCATATTTTATCGACCGATAACAAATTTCCCTTAGTAATATGGACAATGTTAGCACGCTCGATTCGAAGTATGTACGTCTAATTATTATTAATGGACGTACGTTTTCGATTGGTTGAAAAGTGGGAGAATAGTCTATGAAGCATGAAGCGAGTAGGACGAATTTGAAACGGCTATTTGTGGGAACGCGAACGGATTGAAATCTAAGGAACCGGAAGGCACCTGGGTTTATCTCATATACAGGGTGCCTTTTAAACACTTGATATAAATTCGAGAATTCATTTATTAAATATTTTATTATCTTTAAGCGTTAAGATTTATTTCGTAATTATATCTCTCATTGATAGAAACATTATAATTACGAATATTCATATATAAATTTATTTTGATATATATATATATATAACTTCTAATAAAATATACATGCAGTTTATTCGTAATACATTTATGCAATCGTTTTGCAATATGACAAATTGAAATTATTTAATTATATAATAATTGATATCGATGAAAAGTAATATCAAATTTTTGGTTTCGAAAAGTTCTTTTTTTTTCTTTTTTCGTTCAAACTTACAAAACACACCCTGTATATATTCTACCAACCAAGTGATATCATTTACGAATGAGTGCATCCTCTTCAAGGATACGTTTTCTCAAATTTATTGAACGCATCATTCCATTAACGACGCATGACGTAACATTGACCACATTGACCACATTCAGAAACCATATGAATGGTTATAAGAGTCGAACGATTAAATTTCATCGGAAAACGAAAATATACTTCAAAATCTATACAACCTTTCAAAAATATCGACAATAAAAATACTGAAATTTATCGAATATATACATCGAGTACATTATGTTGTTATTATTATTACTGTGGTTATTATTATTGTATTAAAAAGAAAAATGGAAAAGAACGTGAAATATTAAATGAAAATGCAGTTACTAAATATTTACTAAGATTCAAAAATACTGAATAAGAAAAGAATGAAATGATAGATTGTTTAATGATAATAATATTTTTATAATTATCTATACTATGTCAAAAAAAAAAAAAATAAAAAGCAAATATTCGATTTCAATGTAAATTATAAAATATCGTAGCTAATGAGAATGTCTTTTGCACGAGTTAAAAGCAAAAATTTCTTATAAGTATATTCTCCAAAAATAAAAAAAATAGTCTACATATCTGGAATATTTTTAACCATAGGAAAAAGATAATCGTATAACCACTGACACTCCTTTTTATGAAGAGATAGGATGAACTCCATGTTTTTTAATTAACAACAAATGTATTAGATTTTTCAATGATAACGAATAAAACGAAATTTCAGAATTGTAAAGAAAAAATTACAAATGCATACATTTTTATAAATACGTCGATATGATTATCTATTTCTATCTTTTTCAAGATGACAATATATAACTAAACATTTTTTAAATTCATCCCTCGTGTTTATCATAAATTATAATAAATGAAATAATTAAAAATAAAAGTCTCTAGACGTATTATTCGATACGGAAATTATTTAAACGAATGTTTCCTTCGTCTGTTAATGTAATTTGCAGAAAGGCAATCAACAATGATAAGAAATAAAACTAATAAGCCATTAAATCAAGAGAACTTGAAGATTAAAAAAAAAAAAGAAAACAAGAAATATCATAATATAAAAATATTATAATTCTTTTGTGTAAATAATTAACATTATAAACTTGTAAAATGAGATATAGATTCGATTGTTTGATTATTATAGAATTCTATGGATTTTGATATTAACAGTCTATCAATCGTTTTATAATACTTTACAAGCATGCTTATTGAATTATATTAATTTCTTTGTAATAATTCATCTATTATCAATTTATATATGATAAATCAAAAATATTGTAAATTACAAACTAGCGAAAAAGCTTTTAACTAAAACTTTGTTTTTTTTTTCGTTTTTAATCATTGTTATTGATTAGAGACACCGTGTATGACTGTTATAAATTGTTGAATAGTTGACAATTCTTATCATGTATGCAGAATGTACGTGGCTATTTATTCGTACGAGAACACAGAATAATAATATATGATGCTTTTTAGATAATAGTTAACATAAGTTGGTAATATCGATCCAGTTTCACTTATTTCATCAGAAACATACTGAAAGGTATGCAACAAAGATAAAAGGATAAAAAAGAAAAAACGATTTAATGGATAAAAGCTTATCGAAAGAATAAAATCATTGATTAAAATCGTGCAAATATATAATAATGAATTAGTGACACATTTTTACGATGTGTATTTTTTTTTTCCTTTGCGATCGTAACTACAGATAATTCCCTGCGATTCGAATATATATTTTTTTTTCTTTTTTTTTTTTTTTTTTTTTTGAATTATTAATTCCGATTTATCCACCACTAGATCGTTGATCAACGAACGTTTACGCATACGATGTAGAATTTTCTTCGTTTGAAAATTATACGTTAAGTCGATTATTACAACACATCTGCGATTTCGACGAATAATCTAAACGAAATATTGTTCAATAGTATTGACGACAAGGATGTATATTTGTCGTTACATTGTATCTCATCTTATTTTCCGTTCTGTATTTAATTGATTCATTAAATGATCACGACGGAATTATTAACTTTAACAATAACAAATTTATTGTTTATCATTAGAATAACAAGTGTAATCGAGTTGGGTATTTAAAGCGAATTTTTAAATGATATTCGAAGTTATCTGTTTCGTTATGTGATATAGATCGATTTAAAAATATTTCGTATTGTAATTTGCAGAAATATAATTCGAGCTGTGCATTTTCTCGATGAATATTTACGAACGTAGATGTAAATAACAATTCCTGATAAAACATCGGTGAAGGTGAAAATTTTTTTTTTTTTTTTTAGAAATTAGAGAGGAAATAAGAGGGGAGGGAAAAAAGGGGAAGCAATCAATGATTATTTATACATTGCAGATGCGTTTGGATAATTCGTCTTGAATGTTGAAATAATCGCAAGTGCAAGTTCTTTAAAAAAAAAAAAAAAAAACAAATGATAATTACTTCAAAAATAAGCTCCAAAGAAAAATCATGACTCGTTTGGTCAATGAGTTCACTTCTTATTTTTATCATCCAGCTTATTAGTTTCCAATGGCTCGTTTTATTCCTTTTTTTTTTTTCTTTCCTTTCCTTTTCTTTTCTTATCGTGCATCCAACGAATTCTCAAGAGTAAATATTTCGTTCAATGATATACGACATTCGCGATTTGAGAAAAAGTTTTACATATAAATAGCCAAGAGTGCGTTCGTACGTGCGCAATACAATAATAACGTAATAATAACAAAATCCAATGAATAGATTGGATAACAACGTTCGGAATACTTCATATTAAGATCTAACATGAAGATCTGACATTAAACTGAAATCCATCTAGTTTTTTTACTATTAGATGATAAAAAAAAAAAAAGAAAAAAAGATTAGAATTTTCAGCGATAGATAGATAGCTTCATTCGTTCGTCGTTAATATTTCGTACTTAAACGATATTGTTTTGCGCATTGAATAAATATATAAATTATTAAATAAATAAATAAATAGACATTATTGCAAATTAATTTTTAAAAGTTATTTTTACTTAAAAAAGTAAAACCTTTAAATCTTTCTGAAGATAATTTCTTCTTTTTTTTTTTTTCTTCTTTAATTTTATAACATTTTACAGGCTTCCCCCCCCCCTCCTCCTTACTTTAGGCATGTTCTGTGTGATTAAACGAATATATCCTTCCAGGTATTATCTAAGTAATTTGCTACTGCTTCCTTACCTTGTAAGGTATTCTATCCCCTTCCATAACGACATGCGCGTTATGAACGTACTTCTTAACGTTTCAAACTTTCGTAGTTTAATTTCATCGCTTGAAGATGACACATTACTGCAAAAGAAAAAAAATGTGAGTATAGTTAACACTGACGAGTTAGTATTATAATCTATCATTTGTACTGGAACAAGTGAACAATGTTAATATACAAACAATTGTTCATTCCTTTACAACAAACATAATCGTGTGCAGATATGATATTATTTTTCACATAATTTTCATCGTAAGAAAGCATTCATATATATATTTTCAATTGTATATTCATTATAACTTTGTATTATTAGTATTATTATTTCTATTATTATTGTGATACACGTGATTGATTAAAAATGGGATATCCTCTTTATTAACATAGCTTCTTAAATACAATGACAAATTTACTGATAATTATAATTAATATTTTCTAATTAATAACAAGTTCAACGATAATAATAAAATATTATAAATTAATCAGTGCAAATGTAGAAACATTAAATCAGAAAGGAAACACAAAGATTTGTTATTTATAAAAAATTATGAATATAGGAAAATAAAATTTCTTTTGGACGAATAATTTGCATCTAGTCAGTATTAAAACCAAGAATTTCTGCATTAATATAATGCTGTATAATTAAGGATTATCATATGACTTTTTTTCTCTGTTAAAATCGTTGCAGATTAAAAAATACCATAGCAAATGAAAATGACGACTGCATTAGCTGGAAAACAAAATTTCTATTAGTATAACATTTTTTTCAAATTCATGAATTATATTTGCAAAGAATTTGTTACCTTGGAAAAAGTATAATGAGATACTACGACCAATCCCTTTACAGAAAGATAACATGGTCTCATGGTTTTTATAATCAGTAGCAGTAATATTTTTTGCGTTTTCAATGATAACAAATAAAACGGGATTTGACATCTAGGGAAATTAATTACTCATAAATATTTAAGAGAATGGATCAGAAAATTGAAATTGAATATACTATAAATACTTACAACTGAATGAATAAATCAGTGTGCTCATCTATTAATTTCTGTCCCAGATAAAAGTAAACATATATTACGAACAGAGATCCATTGATATAACAAAATTTTCTTATTCCTTCATTCGCATTTAGGTTAAAACAAAGTATCTGAAATAACTAATAACAAATTTCTATGTTTTATACCTCGATGCGATATTTTTGCAATTTTTAATTTACGACATATATGTTACTTACGTAAATATAATCTACAATAATTAAAATCGACGCGAAGAATCCTTCGAATATATAAATTGTCTCATAAAACAATTTTATTAAATCGACAAAACTGGAGAAGTAAAAGAAATATTGTAATATTAATATTAGTAATTTGCACATATAATACGAATTTGCAATAATATCTTTATAAAATGAGATACCAACTTAAGTGCGTTATTGTATAATTCTATTATACCGACGATCCACTCGTTTTCCTCTTCCTGAGTAAACGGACGATAATTGTTGTATGAGGTTTTTTTCAAATAATCATTTACTCTCCATCTGTAATAATCAGCAATTCTGCAAGTTAAATATCCAGAAAAAATTGTATATTGAAAATTATTATTTTGTATCATTATTATTATCGATTGCTTACTCGATGATATTAAACAGTGCACAGGCATGCTGTATAATTGCTATGAACATTGAATAGTTAGCTACTCCTATCATGCAGATAATGCACAGAGCTATGTATTCGTACAAAAGTGTAGTAAAGTAAAACAATAGATTTTTTGTAAAATAGTCAAAACGAAATGGTAATATTAATTCAGTTTCACTTATTACACCAAAAACATATTGAAAGATACGTAATAAAGATGGAAATATCAATAAGATAATATAGATGTAAAAACAAACTGAAACAGTAAAGGCTTCAATGTAGATTTTGTAAGCGTAGCTTAATGAATTTCTAATACTTTTACTATGCTTATTTTCTTTTACTCACTTGCGATTATAATAGTAGATTGTCTGCTTACATTCGCATATTTTTTTAATATTATTAACTCCGGCTTGTCTGCAAAATCTATCCAATCACAATTAATACGACGCATAATTTTCTTCATCTAAAAGTTACACGATAAATTAATTATTATAACACACAAGTATGTCGTTTATAATTATTAAAAAATATTTGAAAAGAATTGCGGACAATTGCATCCTTCGACAATAGGTTCCAATAGCAAGACCCGAAGCATAGAGTAGGCAAGAGATTTTCCAATAATTCGGTGAGCAAATTTACTTTTGGTTCTGATGTGAAAAACATATAAATCTAAAGTACAACCCGTTATTAGTTATATCTAATAAATTATTTATATCTAATAAATAAGCAGTCATTTAAATTGTTCTTTGAAAAAATCTTTTTTTTTCATGAATTATATGAAATATTTATTCATTAATCAGGAAAGTTACCAATCGACCTAATCCTAGGAGTATTATAATATTTATAGAACAAATGTAAATCTGTTGTTCCAACGATGAATGGTATTCCCATAGACCGATCAATCTAAATAATCGAAGATTCCAAGCGTAATACCCGTTGTTGATATAGTCCTCTTCTTTTGAATGCATACTGCCGTCTGTGGTGAGTAACTATCTTTGATCGATTTCGAACCCACGTTTATAGCTTGATTAAATATTCTAATTGTCCCTTCTGGTAACATCTTAATAATTAAATGTAGGGGAGAACGTTTGGAAATTGTATCGAACTTTTTTATAGGGATACTTCACGTCTCGAACGTGTTCTAAATTTTTTTTCCCATAATTGACTATCGTATGTGTCAAACAGGTGTATGTTCCCAGTTGTTAAGTAATTTATTATTACATCGTTAAAAGAGTATTTTATCCTCTCCAAAAGGGACATGCGCATTATGAACTTTCTCCTTCTTATCGTTTCGTTCTCTCAGTAGTTTACTTTTGTCTCTTGAAGATAACGTATAACTACGTTTATAGAGCATGTTAGTGCTTAACACGTAAGCATTATTCTATTGAGATCTTGAAAAGTAAGTGTTGTTGTCAAGTTTTATGAAAATTATTTAAATCTTCTTTACTTGCAATATTTTATCTAGAACCATTATCACGTTTTCCATTTTTCCACCTTTATTACCTGTACAATTAAACAGATGTTTCTTTTCAAGTATTAAGTAAAATATCGTTGTCCCTTTAACATTCTACCATACTTTACCTCTTCAACAAAGATTATGCGAATTACTTTGTTTTCTTGCTATATACTTTTGTCTTTTGAAGATAACATATTACTTTTGTGAAATAGAATATAACTACGTGACGCGTTAGCATTCTATTCTTATCATTTGTCATGTAACAAATGAATAAGTATAATTATTCAATGTTAATATCATGTACAATTGTTTATTCCTTCATGGAAATTAGCTTGAATGTATAGATTTGTGTGATTTCTAAGACAACAGCCATCAGAAGGATTCTGTTCAAGTTCTGTTTTCAAAAGAATATCTTTTCAAGTGTAGATTCAGTATAATTTTGTTTTATTACCATTTGTACTATTATTGTGTACACATACATGACATATATCAGAATTATAACTTAACAAACATTTGAAATAAAATCACAAAATTGCCTATAGCAGAATTTTTATTTTCTGCAGATTGTCTTTTTTAACAGATATTTTTCTAAGTAATAACAAATCCCATCTTTGTAAGAAAATGTTATATAACAACAAATGTAAACACGGATATATATAATGAAAAAGGATACACTAAGATTTTTTATTTATGAATATTACTAAATAATGGAAAATAAAATTTCTTCTTAAACGAAGAATTTGCATCAATTCAATATTTGCAGAAAAAAAAAGCAAGAATTTATATACTTTTATAACGCAGTGTAAGGTATGATCATATATCATTTTTAATCGTTTAAAATCATTGCAAGTTAAAAAATACCATAGCAAATGAAAATGATTTCTGCATTAACTGCAAAACTAAATCTCTATTGATATGAAATTTTTCAAATATCATTAATTATATACAGAAAAAAATATGTTACCTTGGCAAAAGTATAGTGTGATACTACGACCAATCCCTTTACAGAAAGATAACATGGTCTCGTGGTTTTCATTATCAATAGAAGTAATATTTTTTGCGTTTTCAATGATAATAAATAAAAGGGGATTTGACATCTAGGAAAATTAATTACTCATAAATATTTAATTTTAATGGATTAGAAAATTGAAATTGAATATACTATAAATACTTACAACTGAATGAATAAATCAGTGTGCTCATCTATTAATTTCTGTCCCAGATAAAAGTAAGCATATATTACGAGCAGAGATCCAATGACATAACATAATTTTGTTAATCCTTCACTCGCATTTAGGGTAAAACAAAATATCTGAAATAACTAGAAACAAATTTCTATATCCTGTATCCCGATACGCGTTATTTAAAAATTTTAATTTTCTATAAATTTATTACTTACATAGAAATAATCTACCATAATTAAAATCGACGCGAAGAATCCTTCGAATATATAAATTGTCTCATAAAACAATTTTATTAAATCGACAAAACTGGAGAAGTAAAAGAAATATTATAATATTAATATTAGCAATTTGAACATATAATACAAATTTGCAATGTACCCTTATAAAATTAGATACCAACTTAAGTGCATTATTGTATAATTCTATTGTATCAACGATCCACTCGTTTTCCTCTTTAAGAGTAAACGGACGATAATTGTTACATAGTTCTTTTTTAAAATACTCATTTACTCTCCATCTGTAACAATTAACAATTCTGCAAGTTAAATATTCCTAAAAGATTCTATATTAGAAACTATTGTTTTGTATAGTAAAATGTATTATTATTATTGATTTCTTACTGGATGATATTAAACAGTGCACAGGCATGCTGTATAATTGCTATGAACATTGAGTAGTTAGCTACTCCTACCATGCAGACAATGCACATGCCTATGTATTCGTACAAAAGTGCAATAAAGTAAAACAATTGATTTTTCATAAAATATTCAGCACGAACTGGTAATATTAATTCAGTTTCATTTTTTACACCAAAAATGTATTGAAAGGTACGTAATAAGGATGGAAACATCAGTAAAACGATATACATATAAAAACTGACTGAAAAAGTAAAAACAATAATATAGTTTTAGTAATTGTATCTTAATGAATTTGTAATATTATTTATAATGTATTTTTTTTTCTCACTTGTGATTATAATAGTAGATTGTCTGCTTATATTTGCATATTTTTTTAGTATCATTATCTCCGGTTTATCTGCAAAATCTACCCAATCACGTTTGATATGATGCAAAATTTTCTTAATCTGAAAGTTTTACGATAAATTATCTATTCTAACACACGTGTATATAATTTGTAATTGCAAAATGTATTTGTAACAATTATATTAATACAATTGTAGTTTTCGACAATAGGTTGCAATAGCAAGATCCGAAGCATAAAGTAGGTAGAGTTGTTTCCAATGATTTGCTGATCACATTTATGTTCGATTCTAACGTGAAAAGCATATAAATCTAAAGCATAATTCGTTTGTTAGTAATATATAAAGAAATAGTCATTAAAATTCTTGAGATATCATTTTTTCGTCAATAATTATATGGAATATTTAATCATTAATAAGAATTATGATTACCTGCGGAAATAATGCGATGGCTAATATGATCTTTATAAAACGAACATAAATTAGTTGCTTTAACGATGACTGGTATTCACATAGACCGATTAATCTAAAAAATTGAAGATTACGAGCGTAGTACTCGTTGTTGATATACTCCTCTTCTTTCGAATGCATACTGCCGTCTGTGGTGACTAACTAACTTCGATCGACTTCGAACCACCTTCGTTACTTGATTAAGTATTCTAATTGTCCCTTCTGGTAACATGTTAATAATTCAATGTTAGGAAGAACGTTTGTATCGAAGTTGTATCGAACCGATAAAAAGCATTTTTTCATAGCGATTCTTCATATAAAATCTAAATTTTCTTCCCTATTGTCGACAATTGTATGCGTAAAACAGATGTATGTTCCCAACTATTAAGTAATTTGATGCTGCATTTTACATAGTAGGATATTTTGTCCCCACCACAAAAGACATGCGCGTTATGATCGCACTTTTTCTTACCATTTCATTCTCTCGCCGTTTAATTTTATCGCTTGAAGATGACACATCTAATACTGAAATACCGAATATAAGTATTTTACACGTGAGTAATATTCCTTAATATTCATTGGATTATATGTTAATAAAAATTTTCGTTTAGTATTCATGTGTCAACATTTGTTTATTTCTTCCCGTAAAATATTTTTATTTATGTTCACAAAAACTCATATATTTTTTTCATACATATTTTCTTTCTCGTTTTTATTGTGAATATAGAAATCGTTTGAGTATGAAATGTTATGAATTATTTTTTTAATCTTTTTCATTTTTAACTATACTCCATTTATGATAATTTGAAATATTACAAATTGAAATAGTTCTAAAAATATTTCTTATTTAATACGTTTGTTTTGCAAAGTAACATCCACGACCGTTACATGCAAATACTTAATTGTTAATATTCACTAATTGACCCTTTTATTGTGATCTTAAAAAATAAGCATTGTTGTTGATTTAAAAGTTTTTATGAAAATTATTTAAATCTCCTTTACTTGCAATATTTTATCTAAAACCATTATCACGTTTTCCATTTTTCCACCTTTATTACCTGTACAATTAAACAGATGTTTCTTTTCAAGTATTAAGTAAACTATCGTTGTCCCTTTAACATTCTACCATACTTTACCTCTTCAACAAAGATTATGCGAATTACTTTGTTTTCTTGCTATATACTTTTGTCTTTTGAAGATAACATATTACTTTTGTGAAATAGAATATAACTACGTGACGCGTTAGCATTCTATTCTTATCATTTGTAATGTAACAACTGAGTAAGTATAATTATTCAATGTTAATGTCATGTACAATTGTTTATTTCTTCATGGAAATTACCTAGAATGTATAGATTTGTATGATTCCTAACACAACAGCCATCACAAAGATCCTATTAAGGTTCTGTTTTCAAAAGAATGTCTTTTGAGGTCTACGTTCATTATAAGGTATACATTAATTATTATTTCTACTATTATTGTGTAGATGCAAGTAACCAATATCAGGATTATTATTTAATAAACATTTGAAATAAAATGACAAGATGGCCTAACAAGATTGCATAACAGAATTTTTCTTTTTGCCAGATTTTCTTTTTTGACAGATATTTTTCTAATTAATAGCAAACTCAAAGATTGTAAGTAAATACTATATGATTACAAATATATAGTGGGAAATATAAAATGAAAAAGGATACACTAAGATTTTTTATTTTTGAATAATACTAAATAATGGAAAATAAAATTTCTTCTTAAACGAAGAATTTGCATCAATTCAGTATTTGCAGAAAAAAAAGCAAAAATTTATATATTTTTATAACGCAGTGTAAGGTATGATCATATATATCATTTTTAATCGGTTAAAGTTATTGCAGCTTATAAAATATCATAGCAAATGAAAATGACGACTGCATTAGCTGCAAAATTAAATTTGAATCGATATAAAATTTTTCGGAAATCGTTATCTGTACACCTGCAGAATCTATATCTGCAGAACGTTGTTCTGTATATCTGCAAAAAATATGTTACCTTCGCAAAAGTATAGTGAGATACTATGACCAGTCCCTTTACAGAAAGATAACATGGTCTCATGGTTTTTATAATCAGTAGAAGTAATATTTTTTGCGTTTTCAATGATAACAAATAAAACGAGATTTGACATCTAGAAAAATTAATTATTCATAAATATTTAAGAGAATGGATCAGAAAATCGAAATTGAATATACTATAAATGCTTACAACTGAATGAATAAATCAGTGTGCTCATCTATTAATTTCTGTCCCAGATAAAAGTAAACATATATTACGAACAGAGATCCATTGATATAACAAAATTTTCTTATTCCTTCATTCGCATTTAGGTTAAAACAAAGTATCTGAAATAACTAATAACAAATTTCTATGTTTTATACCTCGATGCGATATTTTTGCAATTTTTAATTTACGACATATATGTTACTTACGTAAATATAATCTACAATAATTAAAATCGACGCGAAGAATCCTTCGAATATATAAATTGTCTCATAAAACAGTTTTATTAAATCGACAAAACTGGAGAAGTAAAAGAAATATTGTAATATTAATATTAGCAATTTGCACATATAATACGAATTTGCAATAATATCTTTATAAAATGAGATACCAACTTAAGTGCGTTATTGTATAATTCTATTATACCGACGATCCACTCGTTTTCCTCTTCCTGAGTAAACGGACGATAATTGTTGTATGATGTTTTTTTTAAATAATCATTTACTCTCCATCTGTAATAATCAGCAATTCTGCAAGTTAAATATCCAGAAAAAATTGTATATTGAAAATTATTATTTTGTATTAGTAAAATATGTCATTATTATTATCGATTGCTTACTCGATGATATTAAACAGTGCACAGACATGCTGTATAATTGCTATGAACATTGAATAGTTAGCTACTCCTATCATGCAGATAATGCACAGAGCTATGTATTCGTACAAAAGTGTAGTAAAGTAAAACAATAGATTTTTTGTAAAATAGTCAAAACGAAATGGTAATATTAATTCAGTTTCACTTATTATACCAAAAACATATTGAAAGATACGTAATAAAGATGGAAATATCAATAAGATAATATAGATGTAAAAACAAACTGAAACAGTAAAGGCTTCAATGTAGATTTTGTAAGCGTAGCTTAATGAATTTCTAATACTTTTACTATGCTTATTTTCTTTTACTCACTTGCGATTATAATAGTAGATTGTCTGCTTACATTCGCATATTTTTTTAATATTATTAACTCCGGCTTGTCTGCAAAATCTATCCAATCACAATTAATACGACGCATAATTTTCTTCATCTAAAAGTTACACGATAAATTAATTATTATAACACACAAGTATGTCGTTTATAATTATTAAAAAATATTTGAAAAGAATTGCGGACAATTGCATCCTTCGACAATAGGTTCCAATAGCAAGACCCGAAGCATAGAGTAGGCAAGAGATTTTCCAATAATTCGGTGAGCAAATTTTCTTTTGGTTCTGATGTAAAAAATATATAAATCTAAAATACAACCCGTTATTAGTTATATCTAATAAATGAGCAGTCATTTAAATTGTTCTTTGAAAAAATCTTTTTTTTCATAAATTATATGAAATATTTATTCATTAATCAGAAAAATTACCAATTGACTTAATTCTACGAGTATTATAATATTTATAGAACAAATGTAAATCTGTTGTTTCAACGATGAGTGGTATTCCAATAGACCGATTAATCTAAATAATCGAAGATTCCAAGCGTAATACCCGTTGTTGATATAATCCTCTTCTTTTGAATGCATACTGCCGTCTGTGATGAGTAACTAACTTTGATCGATTTCGAATCCACGTTTTTAACTTGATTAAGTATTTTAATTGTCCCTTCTGGTAAAATTTTAATAATTAAACGTAGAAGAGAACTGTTGGAAATTGTCTTGAATTGTAAGAAGACTTTTTTTAATAGCTTTAGCTTATGTAAAATTTTTATCGTGTTGTAAGATTTTACACACATCGTCGCAATTGTATATGTCAAACAAGTGTATATTCCCAGATATTAAGTAATTAGTTGTTGCGTCTTTAGATAGCAGGACATTTTATCCCCCCCACAGCTCCTCTACAAAGGACATGCGCATTACGATCGTATTCCTTCTGACCTTCTCATTCACTCGCAGTTTAATTTTATCGCTCGAAGATGATACATCTATTACTGAAATTAACAATCTTTAGTGTTTTAAGTGTGAATAATATTCGTTAATATTTATTGAATTATATCTTAACAAGTTAGTAGCTTGAAATATATACCTGTTTAATACATATAATTGCTGCCAATTTAAGCAACTGTGCTTTTGCGTCTTTACGTAGTAGGATATTTTATGCTCTCCACGAAGGACATCCACGTTATGAACTTGCTCCTTATTATTATCTAATTCTATCAATAATTCGCTCTCGTCAACTCGAAGATAATTCATTACTTTAAGGAAAAGAAGATTTTGTGTTTTACATGTAAGTTTAAATATTGTGAAGTATACTATAGGATTGACGTAAGTAAGTTAATATTACGTAAAAATAGAATGATTATAAAACGATTACTCTGGTTATATCGAGAATTATTTTCTTCCCTTTTTATCGCTGTCAATTAATTAATTGAAATAAATCGTCCGATTTGTTTTTGCTTCTTTTGTCAGTGACACCTGAAATTTATTGAATTCTTTCTCGTAGGATCTAACTACTTTTTTTTTTTTGACACGTGTTATATCGATTTCACGATTCTCCATTAGCTCTTTCCTTTTCTTATCTATCGATTTAATATCGATTCAATAATCGTTTCTATACATATGTATTTACATATATTTTACACAGAGATAATCCCCTGGAGTGGAATCTATATGAGACATTTTCTTAATTTTTATTATTATTGCACATTATGTATAATTTATAATTTATATACATATAATGTATAATTTTAATATTGCCTTTATCATTACGTCAGCATACATATATATATATATATATATATATATATATATATATATATATATGCTTACACATAATTTCATACAATTACATATAATTTTTTTTTCTTTTTCTTTTGTATTTAAAAATATTAAACGAAAGACTAATCATATATTCGTAATAAATATTTTTTCTCTGTTTATCACTTTGATTTTTTGTTCGTTTTTTTTTTTATTATTATTAAACTCAACATAAATTGTAAGACATTGTAGTGAATAAAAACGAAATTCACATTAACTATAATATATTAATTATAATTTAGATTAATTATAATAATTAATTATAGTAATAAATTATACTTTGCATTTACTATAATAATTAACTATAGTATTAAGACAAATTGTGATTAATGTAAAATAATTTTACGAATATATTCATGGACAAACTTTTACATTTTTAAAAATATGATGCGATACTAGGAATGCATTTTCTAATAACACTGATAAAACGATATTTAAAAAAAAAATCGTTTACATGAGCACACAATTAATAAACAACAAGATATTAGGTAAATATCACAAATATAAAAAATTGTATAAAATAATAATAATAATGATAGGCATATATTACGAACATAAATCCTATAATGTAACAATATTTCATTAATATTTCGTTCATACCTAACTTCCCTTAAAATTAAATTAACAACTATAATAACTGAATTATATATTGAACATTTACAATATTCAATTGTAAATAACGATATTTATATTTATTCAAACAATTGTACTTATTAGAAAAATAATCTATGATCAAAAAATGATTCGACGAGATATATTTTCTCAACTTTATTAACTCCAAAAAAAATTTTAATAACAAACAAATATAATAATGTATATAAATATTTATCATTTGCATTAACATATATTTATCAACGATATAATCTCGTATAAGTTTATAGGATACGTTATAATCTTATTAACGTATGGTATTTTATTATACTGATGATTCAACTTAGATTCTTTTTGAAATATCTTAAATTATAATCGATTTGAAAAAAAAATTCGAAGAAATTCACTTGAAGTAAAGATTTCTCTCGAAAAATTATTTTTCCCTTCAATGGCTATCCTAATGAATTATTTACGCAACTATTGAACAGGTTGTAAACATGTTATACGATCGATAAAAACATTGAATGGCGAGCAATTTGTATCATACGTACCAAAACGATCATTATATGCTGAATCAAGAGGATAGAGTTAATAAAGCATTTTATTTTTTGTTAAATTAGTCAATATGAACTGATAATGTCAATTTGCTTTCACTTATTACATCGAATATTATGTAGAATATCAAATGTAATACGAATGAACAAAAAAATATCAAAAAAGTTTTATTACATTTAAGTTTAAAAATATTCATTAAAAATTACAAATATGCTAGTAGAATGTTAGAATCTCGAATGAATTCATTTTAATATTATAATATCGCAAATCAGTAATATTTAAAATATATATAAATATTAATAAGGTCTAGAAAGGACCAAGACAGTATAGAAAGTATTAGAATAAAGATTCCAGAATGATTAAATTTTCCACAAATGGCGTACAAAATTGGCTTCTCGTGTTAATGAATTTTAAACATTAAGCGTTCAGTAAGCGTTCTAAGTGAATACAAATCGTTCAATTGATTTAAGACTCATCGATTTTTTGATAAAATCTTATAAATTTATTATTAGGGTATTTATAAGCTACGGAATAAAGATTCATTAATTGATTATGGGTCTTACAAAATTCTAAAATATAGGCTTGTTATTTAACTATCAATTTTATACGAAGAATTATTTATTTATTTATAAAATATTGAATGATTATTTGATTATTAATTTTACAGATTGCAAAATGCAGACTTATTACTTAATTGCCGGTTTCATCGAATAAAAACTTAAAAACTAAATTAAGGACTTTATTTTAGCTAATTATTGGACCGAATATATAGAACGACATTTCAGATTTTCTCTAATTGATTTCTTCTGATTTCTCTCTCTCTCTCTCTTTCTTCAAAAGCACCTAAGCGATCTCACCAACGAAACTTGCCGAGAACAAAAGCTTTTGGTTTCTATTGGATTTTAACAATACTATAATATATTGTATTATGAGACGAGGTTTTGGCTGGCGTCAAGATTCAAAGAATTTCTAGAAGTATATGTTTAGAAGAAAAGAAATTGAAGAAGATCTAAACTGTTTCATGTCTCTTAGAAGGTGATAGTTGAACGCATGAGTGACTTTAAGGATCTAAAAATTAGAGAGTGTTCGACAATGGCGTAATAGGATACCGAGAGTTTGTTTTGAAAATGCTGAAAGGCATCAGTTTATTTTTCGTTCTAATTGTATTCTTAACCTTCAGCAACCTCAAGAAAATATCGAGCGTAAATGTAAAAAGTACACGAAAAACGAACATAATCGATCATCAATTTTTATTCTTTATTTAACTCGTTTCAATGATGTTTAATAAGCTGTAAAAATCTATGGAATATAAAATACATACGCGATAAAAAAGCGATAAATACTTTTGTAAGAATAACAAAATGTTATTAATAAAATTGGTAAAAACATTTATATGAATATATTGATCGAATCCATTGATTCGAATCAATTACAAGAACATCGTATGTTTACAGCGATTGAAACATTTCAATTTTTCATTAAAATAATAACAATACGTTTATTCGGGCTCGGAAAAATTATCTGTAAGACATGGATTTTAAAATTGTAAAAAATATATTTTAATGATGTTGTCCCTTGCATAACATTTTTACACTTCGTGGCGTACCATATAACGAGGTAATAATTAAATAATTAACCAGGTGTTACTTTTCACCTATTAAATAGATTGCTGTTGCATATTGAAAGAGTATAGTTTTCTGTCAACCAATCTCTACCCCATAAGAGAACATGCATTGTTGAGTTTGCACTAGGGATTAAAAACAGTTATGATATCGGTTTCGGTTCTTGAAATAGTTATGAGAATCGAACAAATTTTCTAACTGTTATGGATATATCTAACCATTCTCGTCCGTATCCGGTGTCGGTTTTGGTTTCGGTTTCGATCCTTTAGAACCGATATTATATTGATTCCATATCAATTCTATAACAGTTATTTTTTCGATTACTATAGTTTGGTTTAATTTAATGTATAATTAAAAAAATATATTCTTTTATCGATTATATCTTTCTTTCTTATTGATTCTCTTACTCGCGTATTATCTATAAATTATTTTCAATGATCGTTCAACGTATACAAAATCAATCTTTTACCATATATGTACATATTTAAAACGTAGCAAAAACAAAAGAAAAAAAATGATTTTAAGAAAGAATTTTCGTAGAAATTATTTTTGAAATTAAATAATTGAAACGACCGATAAAAATTATTCTTAATTGAAAAATAATCTACGATAACTATAAACATTGTCAGTAATATTTTCATCGTATAAATTTCTCCAAATACAAATTTTATCATATCGACGTTATGTTAGTATATAATAAAAATTTATATTATTATTAATAACATTTACCATTAATATTGAAGAATGAAAAATACAAACATAAATGGCTTTATAGTAAATCCTTATAACAAAGACAATCCAATTATATTCTTCATTCTTCTTTATCGTTCGACAAATGATAGAAATCTGTTTTAAATCGAGCTTCATGCTACAGGATATAATGGAATACGATCAATATTAAAAAATATATGTTACATTTGGAAACAAAACAAAAAGAAATGATCTGTTTTTTTTTCTCTTTTTTTTTTTTTTTCTTTTTTTTCTTTTTTTTATATTCCCCGCCGGTTATATAACGATACTGTATAAAGCAAAAACGTGTTTGATTGGGTATAATAAAGATTGATATGAGTAACAAATAATTAACGATTCTCACAGTATTGTACGATCAATGTTATGTTAATGCTTTTTAAAAAATATTCAAGGTGAACTGTTACTATTATATTTATATATTTATTATATTAATGTTATTAATTATATCGATATAATTAATATTAATTATGCTTATCGGCAATTAAATCGAATGTATAAAGAAGGTTATATGATAAAGTCGAAAGAAATTGAAACAGTAATATTAAAATATGAAAAATCTACAATGAATAACTCGTTATCTATTGATCGTAATAATAATCGATAAGAGATTATAATTATTTTAATTATTTAATTCAGATGTAATGAACAATAACAGTACTATATTTATTTCATATTCTATATCATATCTGTATATTTTCTTTTTTTTGTTTTTTATTATAATTAACTCCTGCACAATATTTACCTCGACTCAATTATATTTAATACTTTTTACATTTAATGAATCTTACGATTTATTTAATCCAAATAAATGAATTTACAGGATTTCGTAAGGTCTTTTAAACATCGCCAAAATAAAAATGGATAGTTGTAAACGGACCTTTACATAATTATGGATTATATACATAATATTAACAAAACGAAAAGCAATAATTTTATAATCAGCAAAAAAATTATTTCTTTAATTATTATGCCATATACCAACTCTACAAACTAATTTCTAATCTTCGTTCGAGTTAACGATTTTCATTCATTAATTAGTAAGAAATGTTTATCGTTAAATGTTGACACTATTGTTAGCATTTTTTTTTTATATTTATTGAAATTAATGAATGCTAAAATGAAATGTAGTATATTCGTTCGTAATAATCGTACAGATGATTCCTTGGAAGATGATAAAATTATAACAAATATAAATGAATTTTAATAAATTTTAAATATTAACAATATTCGAATATTTTTCAAAATGTTTTTATGTCTTTCAAGATGATATCATATATTTTTCAAACTACTAAGAGAATTTTTTTGTTAAATACACTAACCTGTATCCTTTAATAATTAATCCGAATTTAATTATGGAAAAAAAAAAAAAACGAAGAGGAGATCTTTTACGATTTAATCCCTCGTGTGAAATTTTTATAATACCTGTTAGTTCGCTTCTATTATTGATTAATTATACATAATTAATTAGACAGATATTTCTTCTGAGTGGTCATGCGGTGGTTGAATATTGTTAATGAATTTTTAACTATTATTTCAACTTTAGCCAATGACATGAGCGTTGTTTTCATCGTTTCTATTAAATTAATATTTTGATCGTCTACGATTCAATTTTCGTAACTCGAAGAGAAGAGATCGCATAAAAAAAGCAAGAAAATAAAACAATAAAGCGATTCGCAGGATAATAAGTTCATAGGTGAACAATACGGATGTCCTCTTAAAGACATTAAATCTTGCACAAACAAAATCGTGTTATTCGTATATGGATATTACATGTGACAACAATAAATCAATGATGAAATAACATTTTTAAAAATATCTCTATATTCATATATATATATATTTCTTCGTGCTGAAAATTAGACAATCGGTTTTTTCAGTATGAAAATAAGTTTGCAGCGAATTCAGTCGTCTTTAACGACCAATTGTTTAACATGTCTTGTAAAATACCATTGCAAAAGAAAAGGAATTTCGCATTATCTGAAAATATAGATTTTTATCAGTAACTATTAGTTATTGTTACTGATAACAGTAAAAAAATAACACATTTATATTACATTGCAATTAATGAAATATTTCTTACGTTCAAAAAAAGTTCATGCGACGCTACCATTGTTCCCATCATGGAAAAGTGACATGGATTCATAATTTTCATTGTTAACAGGAGCAACGCTTTTTGCGTTTTTACGGATAACTCGTAAAATGAAACTTGATAACTGTACAGATCGATTTATGAATTTGTATTTAACGAAACGTGCTTTGCCCATTAAAAAAAAAAAACAATGTCAACAATTTTGATATTCTACATTTACTTACATTTTTCTAATAACATTTGTGTTATGATCAATTATTCTTTGTCCTGAATAACAAACGACATATGTCATGAATATACTTCCGATAATATAGATACAATTTGATAACATTTTGCTCTTGTTTCCGTTGAAAGCGAGTAATTGAAAAAACTGCAACGAAATTGCTAATGTAATGTTAATTAATAAGAGAAATTCATTAAACGATTAATTACTATGAATTTATTTATATATTACTTACATGAAAAAAATCCATAATAATGATAATTAGTGCCAAAATTAATTCGATTAAATAAGTTTTGTTATATATGGAATTTATTAGATTTACGACACTTTAAACGGCCAAAAAGAAAATACATTAATATCATAATAATTAAGAGATTAAATCACTGATAACTATGTGTCTAAAAATTTAAAATACAAACTTTATCGCGCCATTGTAATATTTTACGACAAATACAATCGAATTGTATTCTTTTCGATATGCACTTTCAGATCTAAAATGATACGATTTCCTTTGAATTGCTTGTTCTATCTTTATTCTATAAAAAAAAAAAATAAAAAGATATTAATATATATGTAAGAAAAGAAAATAATATTTTTTTTCTTTTTTTATTTAATATCATTCAATCATATCAAACGATATTTTTTTTTTTTTTTATTGATTACTCACGTGACGACGTTTAACAAAGCACACGTGTACTGTACGAATGATGCATACGTCGAATAATGTGTAACTCCAACAGCACATATAATACTTACCAATACAGAAAAGATCAAAAGCATAAAATAATAACAAATTTTATTTGTGCATACATAATCAATATTAAGTGGCAATATTAATCGAGTATCGTTCTTCATTACATCGTACGCATTAGCGTATAATATGTACGGGAATAATAGAAAAATAATTATAAGATAAAAGACAACTGAAATATAAAATAACTATCAGAAGAGATTATCAAAATTATTTTGTTACGCATAAATCAAAGGGATATTTGAAATTTATTTTTTTAAACTTACATGCGGTCATCAATGTACACAATCTATCGATTTTAGCATATTTTAGTATTACCATTAACTCCTGTTGATTCTCTAACATTAGCCAACAGGAACTGATGTGATCCAATATTTCTTTCACCTATAGATATCGAGCAATTTTTTTTTTTTTTTTTTTTTTTATAATATTTTATAGCTTAGTCAAACGATAATTTGATATATATATATATATGGAATACAAACTTTCATGATATTGTAGTTTAAACTCCAATAACAAATTGAGAAGCATAAATTCGGCAAAAATAACTGCATCATTTCGATGATCGATTCCACATTTGAATCGGATACGATGAACATAAATATCTTACGGATAAGTAAACGATAAATATTGATTATTAAATTTATTTAACTTTATAAAAGGACGGAAGATTTTCTATCTTCGATATTTCTCACGTCATTTAATTTACTCGCAAAATTAAATATAAAATTAAAATTTAATTGAAACGCGATAAAGCGTGCTCGTTAAAAATTTTAATATTTACCTGATATAATATAGTAACTATTAGGATGAAACTTATCAAACGAACTCGAACCAATCGTTTGGATAACTCTTGATAAGGCCATAATCCAACGAACATGAGTAATCGACGACTGGAAACATAATAATGATTTTGAAAGTAATCTATACTCTTTGAATACATAATATCGTCTGTCTGTCGTGCGACTATTGCAAACGCACATGACTCCTCCAGCCCATCTCCTACCCCTTTACATCCCACGTATGCACGTACTTTTTTATGCATATCTAATCGTCCCTCTGATAAGAGGAAACGTCATGATTGTACTTTAATACGAAAAAAAAAAAAAAGAAAATTTCTTTCATATATATCCCTTACGTAAAATCATTAAAAAGTCAAATGGTTTTCTCCCCTAAACACCGAACGCTCGTATACTTCTCATACATAAATAATTAAGCAAGTGTTTCTTCCCGGCAATTGACTAATGTAAGCTATTCCTGTATCTTACATAATGTAATACCCATCCCCTTCTATAGAGGACATGCGCGTTAGATTTCAATTACGACGAGTATATCTTTCATTTCTTATAATTCTCTATATCTACTCTGTATCTATGGAAAAGGCATTACAGTCCTCTCTTGAAGGAAAACTTTCGATTTATCGACTTGGGTGGTAGCGACAAAGCAGTCAATCGTTAACGGGAAAGAAAACCTTTTCTACAACAACCACCCCTTCTTTTTCAACACTTTACTATACATTGGTACGTATAATATCGTCTTCTATATTATACACTTTAATTTCTTTTTCATCGACGTACTTGATTTCTATCTTTCTTTCTTTCTTTTTTTTTCTTTTTTATTCACACATATATATATATATATATATATATATATATATATATATTTTTTATTCTTTTTTTATTATTTCACCTGAAAGTTTCGTATCTTAAATTTTGGAAGTCTCGCACGTGCACACCTTCAATAATTCATAGCACTTTCTCCTAAGGGCCACATATCATCATTGAGAAATATTTATCCTTGAGAACTCGTTGGATATTACTTAAGAAAATGCATAAATAAAAAATACATTGCCATCTTTGTCCGAGCTTATTAATCAAGCACGTAGTCTTCAATAAGGTGTCGAGTTAGGACAATAAATGAACAATAAAAGTAGACTCCTAGACAAAATGAGCTTTGAGTTTTGTCTGGCGCCTATCCTTCAAATATCAATGCAACACACGATCACCAGGACAAAGGACCAAACATGAGATTGTTTAAACATTTCTAACGAACTATACTGATACGACCATGACAAATAAGGACTATTGTTTCCCTTTTCAGGTACTTTTTACCTAAACTATTTTCTCCTCTTCCATTTCCCTTTCCTAATTCATTATTACTTTCGCGGATAATTCGAGAGAAATCAAAAGTCAGCTGCATCAAAGCGTTCAAATTCATCAGTAAGACAATCGAATCTTAGCAACGACACTGGCTATACCTCATTCCAAGATAGCCAACACAATTAATTACACGTAATGAAACAAGCGATAATTATATCTGATTTCTTCGAAATACATTTTATTATAATTTCAATTCGCAAAGTATTCTTCATCGCGCATTAATTTGGAACAACGCGGCTAACAACATTTTGGTGAGGATCTTCAACAGTTTCTAAATCTTGTTCCGGCGATTTTATTCATTGCAATCAATGGATCTACGATATTGACAATTAGGAAAGATTTTTTGTGCGAATCGATTATCATCGCTGATCCGACGCAAGAGATGGATCTGAACGCGCTCTCGTAGTTCCTTTTTTTTCCTTTTTGAATTCATTTGGTACAGTCCATTATCGAACGGCGAACAACGTTGCACGCTCTATGACAACGTTAATAATTTCGTCAATTTCGCGTAATCCGCAGGGAGTCTATATAATAAAAAAAAAAAAATAAAAAAAAATAAAAAAGGAAAAAAAAGGAAAATCCATATGGGTCACGAGACGCATCGGTATCAAATAATAGCGGTAGAGGGAGGGTGAAGGGGAAGGTATTGTCCTCTTCTACGTTACTCTCGAAACGGATAAAGATCCACGAGTCGTTTGCCCACTTATATATATTTCAAAGAAACGAAAAGGAAAAAGGAAGAAAACAAATTCTAAATCCGAAAAGGCAAAGAGATATAAAGTGAGATTCGAGCAACACTCGGACTTTTTCAACGGCATAAAAAATTTCTAAGAATAAACTAGTGAAGTTAGATTTCGCTAACGTGGGGAGGAGAGGGAGAAAGAGAGAAAACAAAAAAAGGAATAGTAGGAAAAGTGAGGAAAGAAAACTGCAGGTACACTTTACTTCCCTATGGAAAATTAGTTTCTTGCCCGAAGTCCGCGCACTTGAAGCAGTCTCATTAATTATGTAATCACGTTTCGTTTCGCGCGTGCCTCTTCTCTCCCTTACCTCCCGTTACCGTTCGTGAGAACAAACATCTTTCCATTCTCTTCTGAAACTATTTCTCTCTTTCTCTCTCTCTCTCTCTCTCATACACTCATCTGTCTCACGTTTCTCAGTAACGTTAAAGCAAGTTTTCCAGAAGAATGAGAGAGAAAGGTGTCGTAAAGTTTGTAGAACGGTTTCTACGAAACGACTCATTGAATTTTCTCTCCCCTTTCTTCTTACTTTAAGTTCTTCTTAACAGAGAGAGAGAGAGAGAGAGAGAGAAGTGATACGCAGGTGGAAAATTTGAATAACCAATTGTTGAGATTTCAAATGGGAAGAATAAGAAAAGAATGCGATGCTTCTTTCTATCTTAATAAGCTAAGAGTCTTTCTTCTTCTCTTCGTTTATTTATTCTTTTTATTATTATTATTATTATTACTATTATTATTATTGTTTATTCGTGTAATAGATCATAATTAACAATTACTATATTTCCAACATTTAATTAATTTGTAATTAGCAATGATGCAAACACACAAAACACATACATCTTGAAGTTAACAAAACCGTATGGAAACAATGTCTGAATAAAAAAAAAAAATAAAAGAAGAATAAAAAACAGAAAAAAAAGAAAACTATAATAAAGCATCAGAATAGAAAATAAGGAATATACGAAATTACTTTGAAATTTTTAATTTCTCATAAATCACAGAAACATGTTCTAGAACGATGAATAATCGCTCGGTACTATCCGAAGGTTAATTATCGTCGGATCAGGATACGATTTCCAGTCCAGCCCTACATTATTTCACAATATATATATATATATATATATATACATATATATGTAGAATTACTTTTACGTATATGTAGGTAATTTACACACGTACGTGATCGTACGTACGTGTTTACGAATGTGCGATCATAGCAATGTCACGGTGATTAATTTTATCGTGCGGTATTTCGTGTTGCTCTTGTAAAGAATTCTCCTCCCCCTCCAGCCTCCGCCCTACCCATATACAAATACATTCACATATATATGGGATGTTGAATAGGTCGGTGTGTTCGTTATCAAACTGTCGCATCGTTTCACCGATGCAAAGTACCCAAGCGCGCAAGCGTTAATTTGCGAAAACACGCTTTCACGACGAGTTGACAGCCTCTGGACGTTCACGTTTGCTACGTTTGGACACTTGGCACGACAGTTCCCTCTCTCTCTCTCTCTCTCTCTCTCTCTGTCTCTCTCTCTCTCTCTCTCTCTCCATTCTCTCTCTCATTCTCTTTCACTCATTCTTCTCATGCACAATTGTTGTCTTCGTTCCAGTCACGAAATTCGTTTTTCACCGCTCGTTGTTGTAATTTTATTCAGAGGGATCGATAAGTTAAGCCGCCAACCAACGTCACTATGATTACACCCGAGACAAAATTTTGTCATTTAATATTTTATATATCGTATATTTATTAATTCCGTATACGAAGAACATTGGATTCATTCAAAGTGCATAAAAGAAATTTCAAATTTATTTTATAAATTATTAATCCAGCAGGTGTTCCAAAAGGAACGAATGAAAAAGGAAAAGGGAAAAAAAAGAAAGAAAATAGAATGCAAAATTAAAGAAAATTAATTATGAGATACGAATGCAATCGATTTTTACGTTTATTATTATTATTATTATTATTAAAAATAAAAATAATAGGGAAACATTAGTTTCGGATTATTAATTCACTTCGTTCGTCTGTATTGTTTAGGAACAAGGGCAGAGGGGAAAAGAGAACCGGTCGTTAATCATTCGGCCTCGAAATATTTCATACGGAGAAAATCAATATCACGAAACAATTCGTTCGTTTTCTAAAGCTAATATTTAATTTCGTATCTTTTTCCACCTTTAACCAACCCCATAAAAAAAAAAAAAAGAAAAAAAAAATAGAAAAAATAAAAAGATAAAAGATGTATATAACAAATAATGAAAACATATTATTCGATAGAACGAATTTTACAAACGTTGATCAGTATGCGAGTTAATTTAATGAATTTTTATCACTTTAACGAAATCGAATAACACTCTCGGAAAATAAATGTTTTAACATATTTATTCCCAACATATGTGTCTACAAATGGTTGCGTACGAACTATAAAAAACCTATTTATAAATAAACATCAAATTTCAAAATATGATAAAATCTTATTTCTCAATCTACTGTAATTAACATATGTTATATATTTTTTTTTTTATCTATACCCACATCCGTGCAATTATATTTACAAATGTTCGTAGAAAGTAAAAAAATCTGATTAAAATTCAATGTATTGCTTGTATTATAACGAGTTATAAATAAAAAAGAACAAAATAAATAGAAAGGAAAAAAGAAAAAAAGAAAATATTAAGACATATTGCAACTTAAAAGCAAATAATTTTCATAATCAATCTAACTACGTACATTATGACGTAGTCATTTACGTAGATTCATAAATCTATCTATTTTTTAAGATAAACAAAATGTCAATATTTTCAATGGGGATTGAAAATTTTCTTTCGTTATTAAAAATATATCGAAGAATTCGTAAGCGTTTGAATATATAATTAAACGTCAAAATGATTAACCTTAATAAGCCTTCTCTAATCTCGTCATTGTTTCGCCGTAGATAAAGCTATTATTAGTGGCACGAGCCGGTCTCGTGACGTTGCTTGAACCTGACCCTGTCTCGTGTCTCGAGAACGAGCATGCACGTTCAACTCTCTCTTGTCTATATCGTGCTAGTTATTCGTCTATGCTCGTACGAGTTTTACAACGCTTTAGCCTCTTCGTGTGTGTATGTAATATAATAGATCTCGAAGTTTATAATCATATATATATATATATGTCAACGACTTAATTAATTATTATAGAGGCCAACGTCGGATCACTTTTCTCTTCGTTATTACAGAATGGCGATTACTTATATTTTTGTTTTCTTTTTTTATTTAAAAAAATATTATCTAACTTTCGTTGATTTTTATTAAAAGAAAAAAAAGAAAAAATTATTTATAAAAATGAAAATAAAAAAATAACTAAAGCAACGGACTTAGAATTTCTAATAGTTTTTTTCTTTCATTCTTTCTTTTTTTTTGTCCCATCAGATCGATAATGACAATTCATTATTTAAGTAAAAAACGATTGAAAATAACTTGTTCGTAAATAACAATAAGTCATTGATCTGATCGATAAATACCATTGTTAAGCACCGATTAATTCCTAAAACTACTCGGAGAGAGTCGTTTTTTATTTTTTTTTTATTTTTATATTTAATCGTCCTGCAAATGTGTTTTCCTTCTCTATTTTTCTCCCTTCATTCTCTCTCTCTCTCTCTCTCTCTTTCCCACTCTTTTTCTCTCCACCAAGAGGAAAAGAGAACATTTTCGATCACATTGAGCTTTCGCCTCGTTTGGCTCGCATTGCGTAAACGGCAAGAAAGCCCTAGGACAAAGGGGGAAGCTTTCAAAACGATTAACCGGCTGCGACGCGCTTGTAACTTCGTTTTATATGCGCTGACAAAGACAAAAGGGATGCTACCATTGATGTATGTGTAAGTAAGTAAAGTACATATGGTTGGTACGCGTGTGCTGCGTATGCAATAGCACTGCTAGAGGATGCATCGATAAACTTGGAATTCAGTTTAACAATAGCCGCTTTTTGAAAAATTTCTAGGTGAGAGTTTGTGGAACTAAACGATTCCTAGGAAGGGATTACTATTGGTAAAGTAATTAACGTAAATCTTACTTTCGAAAGTTCGTTATGAACTACTTTTAAAATCGTCTTCTTCCTCTAGTAATTTCGCAGATCTTATTTTCTTCTCTCTCTCTCTCCCTCTCTCTCTCTCTCTCTCCCTCTCTCTCTCTTATTATTTCGTATTCCATAATTCAAATAAGATGGATATACTCTAACGAGAAGTTTAAAACTCGCTCATTTATTATCTTATTAACAGTGGTTTATTACGTTGTTAGTTGTTTATTAAACTTTGTTATATAATCAAATAAAAATATTATTGGAATAACATTTTTATCAATATATTGCATACAATTAAAAATATCGACGATTAATGTTCAAACAATAAATCCGTAGATCGTTCGAATATAATCGAACTTTTATTAAAAATGGCGCAATTATTGAATGGATCTCAGAGATCAGAGAAATAATAAATTTCAACGAGAACGTAAATGTAATGTAACAACGTTCCATCGCGTTGTTTGCGCGATTATGGAATTAGTTTAAATATACAGATATACATATAAATGTAATACGAATTTTAATATAAGGATATGGCAGCTTTAAATGTCACTTCCCCCTCCGATCTCAGTGGCAGCGAACTTCCGTGCGCGCGGCAGCTTGAAAAATGAGAAGCTTAATTTCAATTTGCCACATCGTTCGCACGCTGGCGAAAACCTCGCGTGATTCTCGTGCTATCGCGACCTACGATAACTAACCTCTTTCCTCTCTCTCTCTCTCTCTCTCTCTCTCTCCCTCTCTTTCTCTCTCCCTCTCTTTGCTTATCTTCATCATCATCACGAAGTTATCGATTTGTACGAAACTAGCTCGAACAGGAAGAGGATAAGTTCGAAGAATATAAGAAAATAAAAGTGAACATTTTGATATCACTTTATCATGTTTAATTATTTATTCATTCATTTTTATTTCTCCTATTTTTTTTTTTTCTTCTTCTTCTTATATAGTATACGTTTAATCAATGAATTACCACATAATTGACCTTCGTACAAATCTCCATAGATTGATTCTACTAGGATCAATTCGCCATTTTAATTATCCAATATCGAATTTGATTAACACTTAAATGAAAGTTATATTTATTATTAATTTGTTCAACAATTAACGAAATTACAAAATAAAGAGAGCGAATTGAACTGGATCACTTTGACACAGTGAAATCGTATTTTTTTACTCAATCAAACATTATCGACATCACGACTGGGATGACGATCAAACCTATTACTCGTCGAACAAATTAAATGACGTTTAATCGGACGAAAATATCACTTTTGCAAAGAGAGAGAGAGAGATCACCATTTTCTCCTCTCTCTCTCTCTCTCTCTCTCTCTCTCTCTCTCTCTCTCTCTCTCTCTCTCTCTCTCTCTCTCTATCATTCTCTCGGTAAAAGAGGAAAAGAGAAACGAAATGGAGATATGCGTACGCAATATTTGTAGGAGTGTGTAAGTGGGCCCACTAACTGAATGGTTGACTGAAGTTTTTGGGGGAGGATTACTAGCGCAACGTCGACCGAATAAATTTCATCGACAGATCCGAACAATTGCCCGTCCAATGAACCGTACCACTTCGATCGAGTTTTCCTACTCACTATACTTCCATTCTTTTCTACTTCTCTCTCTCTCTCTCTCTCTCTCACACCTTGCATCTCTGTCTACCTTTGGATAAACGCAAGCGAATTTTAGCAAACGTCACACCACGAAGCTTTCGATCCGATAGAGAAATTTATGGTCGATTCGAGAACCATTTCGTTATAAATTACATCGATTCTTCTCGACGCATCGTATTTTCCACATAGGTATGTACGTACGTACGTATATATATATATATGTACGTATATATATATATATGTATGTATGTATATGTATATATATATACGTTAAGGTTTGTACAAAATGGCTACTATCAAGATCGTTCTTGCTAACTTCGTTTTCCCACAATTCTATCGATATCTTTCTCTCATAATCTTACGAATAAGTATTATCGAAACATTGACGTAAATGTGTTTAAAATTAACGATCTGGTATAATGGACTTTATCGGTTATTATTAAAAAGTATGAATAAAAAATATGAAACTTGATAAAACCAATAAAGTGTATTATTAAAACGTTGAACGACGATTTTTATTTTTCAATGTTATCGTTGCCAATGTTCTCTGGATTTTGGGATTGTGAAAGAGAAACGAAAGAATAATTACTTGTTATTTGTGTTAATATAACGATACTAAATTAATAAATAAAAGTAATTGATTGGGAAATATGCCACAACAATAAATGATCATTGTTGGGTTACTTTGGAAGTGACATACGAATTTTATAAACAAATCCATGTTGTCACGTCCAACGTAAAATACGATTTAAAAAAGTTAACAAAGTTTTTATTTCTTTTTAATTGAATATGAATAAATATTATATATTACAACATGAATGATTATATATTCAACGTAATGGTGTACGATTACAATGCATATAATATATGAAAGTTATATGATTTATTATTTTACAGGAAACATTGATATAATCACGTTATTATGCCATTATATGCGATTATAATAACATTATATATTATATATCATATACTATATTATATTACTATATATATTATGTATTCGCTATTGTTCTTATCTCGGCGATTGTTCTCGGTCAGTATTAACGTTTAAAAATTCAATATTTCCTAACAATTTGAACCTTTTATCTCGTGATAATAACAAACAAAAGTGTCACAAAGCGTTCGATTAGGAGGATAAAAGATTATAATCCCATATGGATGAAAGGTCCGTTAAATGGAGAAAAAAAGTTCGAGGATTGCCACACTAATTCTTCATAAACGGAAGTTTGCCAAATTCTTTTTTACTCGTCAAATAAAACCAAGAGAGAAAGTGAGAAGAAGAGAGAGAGAGAGAGAAAGAGAGAAAGAGAGAAAGAGAGATAAAAAGCTTTCAGAGTTTTTGAACCTCACTTGACTCCACTCAAACGGCACACAGCGTATTCGTACTTCTGGGATGCGTTGACTTTTTCATTTCGGATTATCCAGAAAGCGATCCTAACGATGGTGGCTCGCTCATGGAGGTAGAGGAGGTACGGATTACGTGTGCAACATCGATTGGATTAATTTCGTCGGCTGAAGCGAACAATCGGCTCTCGACTACCGTTTCCATTTCTCTCTTTCTCTCTCTCTCTCTCTCTCTCTCTCACTTTCAATGAGTGAAAGACAAAGAGAGAGAGAGAGAGAGAGAGAGAAGGAGAGAGAGAACAACGAGCAGCACTATATTGGCCCTATGGTCTTTCTCATAGACAAAGACCTCAGGTTAATAGACGACGACGTGCATTATTACGACTAATACGACCAACTAATACTCGCTTATCTATTTTCTTGAAAAAGAGAAAAAGAAAAGAAAAAGAGAAAAAGAAATGAAAGAAAAATCGCCGAAGACGATTAATCGGTGAAAATTCATGCACCGATATATTTACATACCCCTCGCAATTATTGACTTTTTAAACGATTTTTAACTCTTTCATTTCTGTTTTTATCGTTTCGTTTATCATACATGATTGTTTGAATTATCAATTGAATTAATTAGAGACATTTCCCGTCCTCATATATTCTCTGTTATTATTGATTAAAAATAATAAAATATCTCGTATTAGTGGCATATCTCTAATGAAACGTAAAACGATGGATTATTTACTATTGAAATATATTATTGAAATGAAATGAAATAAAATTATAATTAATGAAAAATATGATACGATGCAGAAATATTTAGTGAGAATAAATAATACGTAAGAAGGAAAAAAACGCACGATATTGCCGGTGGTTATTGATGTTTGTGGTCGGGACTTCTCCATTTTCGCAAACACTTACGTATCTTAATGGGTCTCGGCAAGTCTAGCCCGAAGCAGACGCCTTTATGTCTCGAAGTATTCCTATCTTTTTCCTCTCTCTCTCTCTCTTTTTCTTTTACTTTATGTCAAGTGTCTCTCGGTAGATAACCAACGCGTTCTTGGAAAAAGATCGTGAAAGTAAGATAAGATAATGAAAATAAATCTGAATAATCTGATCCTTTCGTTTCCCAAGTAACTCGCAATATTTTAATCTCACGATTATTTACAGAAATTAAAATATTGAAAATAATATTACATATTTACCCTTATTCAAACTCTTCGATGATATCCTACAAATACGTGTATATTTAATAGTATATTTAACTGTATATATAGGAATCGATTTAATGAAATAAATGAATTAAAATTACATACACGAATATTTAACTTTTCTCGCGATAAAGAAACAAATATATTGTTTGTTTCTTGTTTCAGTAAAAATCGCTTATCTGATCGGACAATGAAAATTCGTCATTTATATTCGTCGATCATCAACGATCAAAATGACAAATATATTTGTCATTTGTTTCCCGTAGTAAATAAATGGCTCTCGTTTCTTCAAATCGAAATAAATACTGTCACAATCAATAGTCACTGTCGCGGTCATAGTCATCGAGATCACTTTTATATCCCAATATTTTCAATGTCAATTAAATTTAGATTAATCTGACTATGTAGAAGCAAGTAAATTAAAATAATCCATGCAAATTAACGAAAGATGAATTTATATAATTTATTCGAAATAATAAAAAACAAAACGAAAGGAATAAGAAATAAAAAACAAAAAGTCTTTTGGAATATTATTTGAAGTTTGTAAAGTTAATAAAAACAAAAAAAAAAAAAGGTAAAACCAGCTACGTATGACTTTTGTAATATTCATTTCATTCGTATAATTTTTATATTCATTTCGAAACTTCATTAACGAAACTTATTTCGAGCGGTATCATTCGTTAAAAGGAAAATTTATTATTCGTGTAAAAAAAGGTTTGGAAACGAAATAATTTGAGTTAAAGTAATGAATTACAATGAGAATATATAACTTAATTAATGTATAATTAATTTTAAAATGATGCTTCGGGGAATAGAATGAAAGATCTGTTCGGTGTTTTATTAATAATTAAATTAGTTTTTTAAATTTCTCGATTTTTATTTTTGATACATTTTTATAACGTTCCATTCGTATGTAATTTTCAATATTTCTTTACAAATTCTCAGATTATTAACAGAGAATACTGATACGTATACGTAATGAATTTCTAATTTATATTTGAAAATTAATTTAATTAAATTAATTGTTTGCAATAAAAAAAAAAAAAAAAGAAAATATGGAAAATTAATATATATTCAACAGTTACATTAAAATAAATGTGATTATCTTAAAATTATGTTGTTTCTCATATAAAACAATAGATTCGTAAAATATTGGTCTTTATCGTGTTAAAGAATGATAGTATAAAAAATGCCATTCTGTTAAAAAATTATGTGCTAAAAAATTCGTTGTACTTCTCACTTCTTCATTTGCGTTTTAATTTGTTCGTTTATTCAAAGCACTTTATCCTTATTCGTATTATTTCATTTTAAATTGAAATAAATTTCATATGTCCCGTGTTCACCAAACGAAAAATTATTTTCGGTAAACGGATTGATATGAAGAAAAAAAGTAATTACTTAAAATGTACTAACTTAAATGGTTATTTAAGTATTTATTTTAAAAAGTACTTATTCAAATGAACGGTCATTTAACGGATCCTTCTTAACTTACGATTATATTAATTTATCCATGGAAAGATTACGATTAACGAATGTGAAGAAACATTTAATTTATTGTTACTATATAAAAGGGCAACCTTAATCAAAATTTTTATATGCAAAACGTTAAAGCTATTCGATCGTAAGACATTTTCTCTGTTGCTTTATTCATCTCATAATGTGCCTTTGCTTTCTCTCTCTTAAATTTCTCTCTCTCTCTCTCTCTCTCTCTCTCACTGTTTCTGATCTTTTCACTAAACGGAAAGCTCACTTTGTCGTTCTTTTTGCGACAGGCATCTGTAAGCTATCATCTCCTTTGTGTCGGCTCTTCTAATTTCTCCTTTTGACATCTTTTTTGTTCACGGAAATCAGACGAGCGACTACATAAAAAAGAATGAAAGTGTTTATCCATAATCGCGAGCTATTCTATTCTTTTTCTTTTTTGTCTTCGTCTAAAGAACAAAGGATATACATATATAAAGAGAGAAAGTGAGAAAGAGAGAGAAAAAGAGAGAGAGAGAGAGAGAGAGAACAAAGAAAAATGAGTGAATTTGAAGTTTCTTAAAAATTATTGTTCGAATTAATAATAATATTGTCAAAACTGTGTGCATTTGTTTTTTTTTTTTTCACAAGAGAGAAAGAAAGAGAGGGAGAGATTTATATACGAAAATTTAGAAGATTAATTTAAAAATAAATCTACGTGAAAGCCGATGTTTATCAAAGGTAACGCTAGTTTTAAAACTGACACTTTGAAATAGTCCAATATTCATTGTCTATGCACACACACACACACATACACACTCACGTACAGTCTCTGTCTCTGTCTCTCTCTCTCTCTCTCTCTCGCTCTCTTTGTCTCCTCTTTTTCTCTTCACTTTACCATTCGGGCTTTTGTATTAAGCATAGAATGTCTAGCTCGCATGAATATGCGTGACTTTCAAACGAGCAGGCTACAAAATTATTCGTTATATTTCTCGTCCGGCCGATCTCCGTGTAAAACAGAAAAAGAAAAAGAAAAAGAGAGAGAAAGAGAGAGAGAGATAGATAGATAGATAGAGAGAATAGATTTCATGTACAAATAAAAAATCTTGTTCGTAACGTTTGCAAATTATATCAGCTTTCTCTCTCTCTCTTTCTCTCCCTCTTTTCTTTCTCCTTTTAACTTTCGAGAAGAGTGATAAATTAAAATTCACTCGAAAATGCAAATGTCCGAATCACCGGAGAAATTGCGAAAGTTTGCTCTTGAATCGACGTCAAAGGAGAAAAATACATTTATGATAGAGAAAATTAGAGAGAGAGAGATGGCGAGACTTAAAAAAAAAAAAAAAGAAGAAAACAAAAAAACAAAAAAGAAGGGAACAAAAAGGAAAAAAAAAGAAAACTAAAAAAGCATCGATCGGCCAATATTACGTTCGTTTTTTAACTTTCCCATATCGGCGCTAGTCGATAGGCGAATTACGCGAACGGAAATTAGAAAACCTTCGAATTTTTGAAATAAATATCGCGGCCAATTCGTCGGATCGAACTAATGAAAATCTCGAACGAACGAACGGACTAGTTGACGCAAAACTTTTGAAATAGTTTTCTCATTCATTCGAATGAATTTGCTTGTTTACCTACGTGTAAGTGTGTGTGTATGTGTGTGCTATTCAATTTTTATGAACCTTTCTCTTTGTCCTTCTTCATTTCATAACTTTAATTCGTACTATTTTTATTACTCCATTCATTTTACCATGGTAATATGTATGCATAATATTTTTATAGTTTCATCGTACTCGAAACATTCTTCTTTTCTTTTTTTTTTCTTCTTCTATTTTTCTTTTTATATCTTTTTATACTCAAAATGAAAAATTATGTCTGTTATTAACTTCCAGCGTTCTCACTGAAACGCCCATTAAACAGAATTAATTATTTACGTATCAATTAATAACATAATTAAAGTTATTGCAAGTAAAAAAGAAAAAAAGAAAAAGAATAACAACATCTCGAACTATTTTTATTCTTAATATATAAACCATTTACAAGCCAAATTAGTTGAGCCTACTTTTTGAATTTTTCAAAAATGTCAAACCACTTGATGGAGTTTTCATTTTTTATATTCACAATAAATTCCCCTAATTTCCTTAATTTAATATCATTAAAGGATAAAATTCTTATGTCCATCGAATAAAAAATAATTTACTTCGGAAGCCAATTCGATTAACTCCATATTCTAATGTGAATCATTTAAAATAATGCAATTCGCAAATGCAGCAATAAGGTCTTCATACATTCTACAATGTTTATTTGAATTTATATTTTAAAGAGAATTATAAAAAGCAATTTATATTATTTCATAGCGTTTCTTCACATTTTTGTTTTATGGAGTTAATAGATTTGACAAATGTGAGAGGATCATATAATCTTATAGTACGCAAGTATGGACGTTGAAAATCGACGATGCCACAGAATCCAAAAAGATTCTTCGTCGAATCCGCAAATAGAAGAAGAAGAAAAAAAAAACATCTAACAATCCAAATAATCTCGACGACGCGAAACATCGTCGCCGTAGTGTCCGTACCCTTTTCGACTTGGCTTGGCTCACTTCGTGGCCATAATACGGAAATACAAACTTTTTCTATTATCCGCCCGTAAAACTTTCCATCGTGAAGCTATCGAACTATTCGATATATTATAGCTGCTGCTGCTGCTGCTGCTGCTGCTGCTGCTGCTACTACTGACGGTACTGCTGCATAAGAACTTTTATTTCGAGATTTCTCTTTTGCCATTATTCGTTGTCCTTTTTCAATCTTTTCTATCCTTTTATATTCTTTTTTATTTTTCTTTTTTTCCTTTTTTCATTCTCTATCTCCGAAATGTCTGATCTTTTTCTTTCGTTCGTTCTAATAATAATAATAATAATAATAATAATAATAATAATAATAATAATAAAAATAATAAAAATAATAATAATAATAATAATAATAATAAAACATATTTTTAACTGCTATTTATAAAATGTTGAGAAAAAGAAAAGAATTTGTTTTCTTTCTTTTTTATCTTTTAATAATTTATATATATTTATTATATATATATACATGATCGTTTCAGATAACAATAATAACAATCTCCAAATCAATACATATTTATACATACAAACGTATATACGTACGTGTATATGTATGAACATAACATGTTTTTTTTTCCCTTTCGAATTTGTTAAGCTTTGAATTACGTGCAAAACATCGAAAAAATATTCCTAGGGGCAAAAGTGCTTGTTGTGTTTCGATCTCCCTCTCATTCTTTTTATTCTTCTCTCGTGTCGTCCTTGCTTGTATTTTTTAGAAAAGGAAATATTTGCGACTAGACCGGTATGTAGATCTCGTATCTCCCAACACTACAGAGCTAGGATAAGCGCATTTTCTTGTTCGAATCGAACAACGAACGAAAATTAACAAGTAAATTAAATAACTCAGTAAAAAAAAAATTCATGATGATAAATGCAACAAATTCTTCGTTTCATTTTATCATGAAAATGTTCTCGTCGTTGACTTCGATATTTAAGATTCGCATCATTGCGTTGATTTCAATAATTTTCGAATAGATACGCGTATTTAATATTTTGCTTTTGCTTATTTTATTTATATAATCGATATCTTATGTTTATTAACATTAATACTTATTATTCATTCGACTGGCAGAAATTAGAAAAAAAAGAATACTGGTAAAAAGAAATTAATCCTTCATTAAAAATAATTAAATTCCATCGTATAAAAAAAAAAAAAAATAAAAGAAAATTGCATTCTAGACAATAGACTTATTTTTTTTTACATAAACTCGCCAGATTTTCAATTGTACTTTCAGTTATTGAACACTATGTATATATACATGAATATATATATATATATACATATATATATGTGTATATATATGTATATGTACATATATACATGGAAGTCTCGTGTATGCCGTAGAGAAGCCCCAGGAAAATCACTGGAACCATCGATTTCCATTTGCTCGTCGTATTTTCGATTTCTATTAAGGTATATTCCCAGAGTGCGGCTGGCTTTCCTCCACCACGTGCAATACATGCACTTATATATCTAACGTAACTACATATATGTATATAAACGTCTATGTGTGTGTATATACAATATATATATATATACGTCTTCGAATGAACACACGAGGGGCTTGTGCTTCAGGGGGTAAGTAGGTGAATAGGAAGGGAGAGTTAAGGTCGGCAAAGGGGTAGCGAGGTACCTACAACGTTGTACGTGACCCAATTGAAAAGTCGATATCATGAAATTCAACAATGGAAAAAGTGGCTGAATCTACTCTTTACTATTCTCACTTTTAACATTTCCTTATTTACTACCCTCGTTTATCGATTTTTAATATTTATCATTATTCTTTACATAGACAAAATATATATATATATATATTTAGAATATTTGTGGATAATAGTCATAGGTATATTATAGTGAGTAGTATTATTCTTAATCGATTTCTTTTTTCTTCTTTAATTTTCTTCTTCCTTCATGTGACGAGAACTTTATAAAATATATATATATATATAATATATTTTTTTATAAAATAATAATATAATATATATATATTTTTTTTGTATAATGCATCTTTATTTAGATAATTATTTAAATAAATGAAAGACACATATGTATCTCTAGATTTTCATCCTTTATATCTCGTTTTTTTTTCCATTTGGTTATTTTTATTTTACCATCTCTTTCATTCCTCGAAGGAACGTTCCAGGCCCCTCTGATCCTCTGAAAAGCAACTACATTGATAGGCGGATCCTCTTTCGTACCACGAGAGGATAAAAAGGTGTTCTTCCAGCCGTGTTGCTGCTATTCGATAGATAGGAAGACTCCGAAACTCGAAGAATAGAGAGAGAGAGAGAGAGAGAGAGAGAGAGATGAAACTCTCAGCTTCTTCTCTTCTTTTCTACGTAAGTTGAATTCGGTAAGACGTAAGGTTTTCTTTCCTTCTTTTTTTTCCTCTCTATCGAACGATTCAACTCGGACAAGACTTTGTTGTACCCCTTGGTGATGGTTTTCCTTAAATCGAAATGTCCAAATTCAAGAAGAATTTTCTTCGAACGAAGGCGACGTTAAAACGTTGCAAGTCTTCCCTTTGTATCCCCCTTTTCGATTTATTTAACCATCATTCGTTCAATCAATATTGTCACGCGAAAGAGTTTTTTTTTTTTTAAAGCAACAAGAAAAGAAATAAGAAAAAAAAGAGATATATAAATTACAATTGAACTCTGGTATCATGTCAAAGCAAAGATACATATATATATATAAAAAGAAAGAAAAAAAAAGAAAAATGAAGAGACTTAATAACGTACAAATAGAACTTAATTGATAATTAAAAAAGCATATTTAATTACATGGGCAAAAAATACCTTTGTTTCTTTGTCTAGTTATTTTTTATAGTCTCCGTTTTTCCTCTGATCCAAAAACCTTTTCCTTTTCTTTTCTTTTCTTTTCTTTTCTCCTTTTTTTTTGCTCTCCTCATCACGCGCACATACATACGTACATACATACATACATTCGTATGTATACTCCATCTTCGTTCAAAAATAGTGGAAGTGAACGCGTGTAATTTAACCCTCGCAGCTCATTGAAATAGAAAAGTAAACAGGTCTCCGATTGATAAAACGGTAAACGTAAAATTAAAGTGGATGATTTGCTCGAGGCTATGCATATTATACAGAGCGAACGTACATAGATCCACGTTTTCTCGCATGTAAAACGTTCAAAACGAAAAGCTCTTACCCTTCCGACGTCCTTGGAAAGAGTCGAGAAGAAATACGATGTCGACGTTCCCTCAGGAGAAGAGGATAGTAGAAAGAAGAAAAAAGAAAAAAAAGAAAAAAGAGAGAGAGAGAGAAAGAGAAGGAAACGTCCTCTCGAAAGTCTTTTATTTATTTATCGTTAGTCGAGTCGACGACGACATCGAGCACCGAACGCCGAGCTCGTTCATAAAACTTGCACCCTCGTTTATCCGCGAATATTCACCCTTTCTACCCTCCGGCTAAACTTTCGAGGACATCTCATCGTCCCGCAACGATTCAACCATTTCTTTATCTCGCACGGAAAATCTCGTTTATTTCATTTGAAATCTCATAATTATGTGACATTAATATCTGAAGATTAATAATTTTTCATTTCTTTTCTTTTTTTTTTTCCCCCTTCTCTTTTTTCATTTCCTTTTCTTTATCCTTTTATTTTTTCTTCTTTTTTTTCCCTTCTTTTTTTTATATACCATAGTTCAATTTATTAATTTACTCTTTGTTGTTTACAAATATAAAATTTCCTTTCGAAAGTATCAAAGCTTCCTCGAACTTTTTCAAGAAACATTTCTCTTCATTCTTTTTAAATGTCGTTTTAATCGTTTCGATATAAACGAACGACATTATCAATAATGAAATATTTGTAAATGTTTTTAAATTTCGACGAAACAATTGATAATGTAATATTTGTGATTAAAGGAAAAGTTTATGGATTTTGTATTAGATTAATCACGATGGCATAAATAAATTCGCGTTCTCGATATCGGATCGCGTTAATGGATGGAAACCTTAGGAAAGAGGAAAAAAAAAAGCTTTTTCAGTTGTTCCAGAAACCTCAGTAGAGGATTAACTATAGCTGTATCTGTGATATTCGTATATATATATATATAAAAGTAAATGATCAAGTCTAGTAAAAAAAAAAAAAAGAAATCTTTTTCTCTTTCTTCTTCTTATCGAACAATATTCCAATAGTTTTATAAGATTTTTTTCACGATATGTATAAATGCATTCGCATTATCGCAAACTCTAATATATCTTCAAGGTCTCCGAGCATAGATATAGTAGACCTAAGGTCGAATTTCTCCTAAGCGCCTTAGAAGCTTTGTCGTTTCAAGTTCAAGATGGTCGACGACGACAATCCCCTTATTCCCTCAACAAGGCTGTTGCATCTTCGTCCTCGATTCGTTCAATCGATCATAGAGAAATACACTTTCCCTTTCCCAAATATCTTTCCCAAATAATTATAATAATGTAATTAATAATTTATGATATAATAATGTAATAAAATATAATTATTTATGTATATTACGTTATTGTTATAGTAATAATAACAATAATTACGTATTATTATTATTATTATTATTATGAAACGGTAAATATTATTATACAAAATAATTTGAACTGATTAGAAAAGTAACTTGAGGAAACAATATTAAATCAAAGACAAATTGTTATTTTAGAAATACCTAGTTAGTTGCAATGTATATATACATGGTAAAGAAATGCATATGTATATATATATAGAGAGAGAGGGGGGGGATGGGAAGATGAAAAAAAAATCACCGACACATTATTTTATATCGGAAAGTACCCGAACGTAGAGTGGAATTCGCTTCTGGCGAGGCAATGTAATCGGACGAATGCATCGCAATGTGCGACGGTGGTGGCTGCCGTTGCAAATCATACATCGTGTGCCATGGCGTGGCAAATGAAATTTATGTCGGCTGCATAATGCGTTTTTGCGGCCACGCACTTCGGCCGAGGTTGGCTTTACGAAGTGAAATCCGCTGCCATTTTGTTGACGACGGCCAACTCCATAACATGCATATATTCCATAAAAATTTCGTTGTCGTTGTCGTTGTCGTTGTCGTTGTCGTTGTCGTTGTCGTGGTCGTTGTCGTTGTGATATCTATGTCAATGATCGCTCATTATTATTCGACTCGGCAAACTTTTACGATCTCGTTCTCGCTTCTTCTACCTTGTGGATAATGTATTGGGTAATTGGAGAAAGTTTACATTGCTTTTTTTTGTTCTTTTCTCTTTTTTTTATGTCCTTTTTTTCTTTTTTATGTATCAAATGTTAAATCGTATTCAGAGCATTACTCAACGATTAATAACTTTCGAAAGTTATTAATTAATGGTATACATTGATGGAATACTAAATAGAAGTTGTTGCGATAAAATAACTTTTCAAAGTACTGAAAATGAATAGAGTCCATTAATGGAATATAATATATATATATATATATATATATATATATATATATATATATAAAAGATAGAAAATAAAATTTAAAAAAAAGAAAAATTAGAGCACGCGGAAAAAAATCATCGAAAATAATCGAAATACGTTTTATATGAGTTCAATAAAATTCATGGAAAATTTGTCCGTGTTTCGTTCTTCAGTCGACAATATCATCCTCTCTTTCTCTCTCTCTTTCTCTCTCTCTCTCTCTCTCGCTCTCGTACGATTTCATTCAACTTAATTCGATTTGCTTTAATCCAATCTCATTTGATTTCATTTTGATCAATTTAATAGCTCAGCAATCGAGCTACCCATGTTCTACCGGGGATAAATTTACTAGAACATCATTAGATCGACGTACGATTAATTACAATGAAAATTACTGCCATCGTCCACGATCGAGACATCGTTCATGTAATAAGGTAGTTATTACATCCTACGAAAATCAACGAAGTACGAGACTACAAACAGAAAAATAAAAATCTGCTGATGATCGTATGTGTGATATTAAAAAAAAAAAAAAAAAAAAAAAAAAAAAAGAGAGAAAGTAAAGGAAAAAGAAAAGAGAAAGCATTGCAGAAACAAATAGGGGGGGGAAAAAAAAGAAAGAAATAAACTCGACAAAAATCTTGATAAGACTATCAAGATCTTGATAAAACAAACAAAACTCAGATATAAAAAAAAAAAAAAGAACGATAAAAATGAATTTGAACGATATTATTATAATATAAATAATAGTAATGTAAGAATAGTTATCAATAGTTTTATAGATATATATATATAATAAAATCAAAAAAAAATTCGTCGATGTACGAATTATCTCTTTTTTTCCTTTCCAAATCGTTAAGCAATATTTTCATTTTGCATATTTAACGATTAATAATTACAACGGATTATCTTAAAACTCTAATCTTACGATACGATGTGTGATCATTTAAA
>NC_140814.1:8532500-8805000 GCF_050613455.1 Vespa mandarinia | reverse complement strand
ATAATTACTCGACACTATAATATTTTAATTTATTATCGACGATTAGAACATTATTTTTATCAAAAATAGAATTGAAAAGAGTCGATTACTATTAATTTTGTTAAGATTAGGTTGAAAAGGGAGACGAAAGATCGATCGGTCCAAAGGATGAATCCTTCGACGGATAATCCCAAGTGAAAAGGAAACGTATAAGGGAGAAGAGAAATGCTGTAATGGTGGTTCGATGGAGCAAAGCTTTTCTATGTTTAATTAACGTCGGTAGGATAATCTCCCCACGAGAAAATGTGGCTGATCGGTAGATAATCGACGAGCCCTTTAGAAAGGGCCCACAGTGAAGATCTCAACGTTAGATAGAAAAATGTCTGCCATCGAGATTAACTCTCCTATCCAATTCTCCCTTCCACTTTCTTTCTCTCTCTCTCTCTCTCTCTCTCCCTTTTGCATCTAATACCAAGACCGTCCTTTATTTCACGATTAGCTCCGAGCAAGAAAGAGCTCTGATGATTACTTTTAGGACGACAAGATCCGTCGGAGATGTTTAAATCATATTAATATTACTCGAGATTGAACCTCGAGATGAGGTCACTGGAAGGATAATCGACCCTGGCGAAGATTCTATAATTTATTAATTATAAAAACGAAACGATGAGGTTGGTTATTAGTTGATTTTTTAAGAAACTTCTAGATTAATCAATTTCAATATTATATATATATACGATAGAAATAATTGAATATGATTCTGGATTTAATAAAAAATATATTTCCTAGTGAATATATCTCCTAGACGATTTTCATTTTGTCCCTTATAATCAAGTCAAAAAAAAAAAAGAAAGTAAGGAACAAAAAAGAAAGAAGAAAAGAAAAAAAGGAGTGGGGAAAAAAAAATCCTAAAGAATAAATTAATTTCTCATTTCTCTCCTCTGGCCCCTTCTTCTATCAGATAGCATTATCGAAAGATATAGAAAACCATTAAAAGGTAGAAAGATTTTAACCCGAATATCCGAAAAGATTATCGAAAAACGCAAAGCCATTATGTTGTCACATTCGATTCCACGAGGAACATGAAACGTAGAGAAGAAAAATCCCTATGTCATGCAACTCGTCGTGCTAACTCGTACTCTCGAAAGTTGGTACTCCTTCTTCTCTGATGCCCGAGTCGATCGGCTTTGTCCTCTTGTTAATCTCACGCCGTGGTTTTCCATCAACCTGAATGCTTTACCGTTTACACTCTACACCCTGGCTATCGTGCGACAAGAACAGCCAGACTTCCGGTCTTGAGAGCTCTCTCTCTCTCTCTTTCTCACTCTCTTTCTATCTACCTATCTCTCTCTCTCTCTCTCTCTCACTCTTTCTCTCACTCTTACATACCCTCGGCTATTCATTCGCAGTAGCTCGAACCTCCTAGCTAACTTGGAATGTATTTCCATACATTTCCTAGCTTGCTAGCCCCTATCGTAGCTATAAATCATATGCTTCGTTCTCACTCCCTCTTTCACTCTTTCTCTTTCTCTCTTTCCCTCTCTCGTTGTCCCTCTTCCATCCCTTTCGTAAGCTCGTAGTACTTGTAAACTCTTTCCATCTCGCTCACTCTAACATAATCCGTAAGTCCGTTTCTTTCACTCTTCCTCTTCACACTTGAAGACCTACGATCTCTCACGTCTACTTGTTCGCTTTAAGCTTTAGCAACTTTGCATTATTTATTTCTAGATGCTCTCCGATTTCTCTTCCCTTCGATTTGTCTTCCTTTCTTTCTTTTCTACTACTACTACTACTACTACTACTATTGCTACTTCTATTACTATCACTTCATCTTCTTTTTTCTTCTTCTTCTTCTTCTTCTTCTTCTGTATATTTTCGACGTAGGTGATGATGAAGTTGACGGTGATACTCATAAATTCGGGCGGTGTCTTGAACGACGATAAAAGCAACGATATTTATCGTCGTCTATAAGTCAACGATTTCGAGTACCAAGAATCTTCGTGTGTATATATATATATATATGTGTGTACATAAGATATGTATATGTATATGTATATGTATATGTATAGCCATGTCGCATTGTATTCCAAGAGATATTTTTCAAACTGGCTTTAAAAGTTGCAATAAAAAAAAAAAAAAAAAAAAGAAGAAGAAAAGAAGACGAGTCGTACTTCACTTTTATAATAAACCCTATTTATATAAATATTGAAAAAATTCGAAGGATCATTTTTCTTTTAGTCCAAATTTTTCATTATATTTATAAACTTAAGTGTTTTGGTTGAATAGCTGGAAGCCATTAAAAAACTAACAAATGTATCGTTCTGTATACCTTTCAAACAAACCAATTTCGAAGAGCATCAATTCTGCAGGTTGCATTCGAGTTATGCGAAAATATCGTCCTCATCGGATAAATGTTTATCCGGGCGCAGCCATGAGTGGCAAACAGAATCAATATCGCGATCACTGTTTTGTGGGACGCAAAGCCGACTGACCAGTTCGTCGATTACGCTCGTTTTTATCCACTCCCTTTGACCTTTTTATTCCTTTTTTTTATTTCTCTCATTTTACCGTTTTACCCTTTGAAATGTTCCCGAGTTAAAAGTTAATGCGATTGCGCTGGTACGCCATTAAAAGAAAAAGAAAGAAAAAATAAAACAAAACTCCGAATTTACAATAAAAGAAAATAAACAAAAAAGAAAAGCAAGTAAAACAGTAATATCGAAAAATTACGTAATAATGAACGATAAACATTCAAATATTGTGAAAACGATTGTTCAATGTAAATAAAAATAAAAAAAGAGATACTATAACAAAGAATAAATTTAGAAATTTTTCTTTTGTTCTTTTTTTCCTTCTTTCTCGTCTAAAAATGTTTACCGTTCTTTTTTTTCCTCTACTTTTACAAAACTCGGAAAAACTTTTTCGTCAGAACTGAAAGTCCAAATAAATATTTAAAAGAAAAACAAAAAAATTGAGATATTGACAAATTTTTAAGATCTTACAGTACTTCATGATTGATGGACGAATCGTAACACTGGGAATTTTTTAACGTAGTAACGTCATAATATGATTAAAATATATACGGTAGAAGAATACGCAGAAGGAAAATGATATCCTGTTGGTGAAATTCCACTTCCCACAATCCGCATCCACCTACAAACCCTTCCCTCCCCCTTATCCGCCCCTTTTAACTCCCACTCCATTTAGCACGGCTTTACCTTCGAGGGCTTTGGGTAGACCCGTAGCGAAGAGGGCGAAAGCGTTGCAATTTGATGCAAATTAAATCGTCGCTCATGCGTGCTAATTAATTAATAACCAAGCTTATTTTAGCGTGCTGTTGCGAGATGTACGGTAAATAACGTGGATTTTCAACTCTCGTACATTATTCCTATTCTCTCTCTCTCTCTCTCTTTCCCTCTCTCTCTCTCTCTCTCTCTCTCTCTCTCTCTCTCTCTCTCTCTGTCTCTCTCTCTCTCTGTCTCTCTTTATACAAATTAAGTATCTGGATAATACGAGCTCGACCTAATCGATACCGATTTCATCGATTGTTCGACGTTAAGCCGATTTTACGTGGCTGTACGTCCACTTCAGAACGCATTATCGCCACCACGAATGAATAATAATTCGTAGAAAGTAATATTTGCGGTGAGTGAAAGCCGGCTAATATGTATTACGGTGTAATATGCCACGAATCAAATCCCATCAAATGGGGATCTCGTTGGAAAGCTGATTAAGTTCAATGTAGACGTTAATGAAAAAGAAGGGAAAATGGATAGGAAAAAAAAAGAGAATGAAATGAAAGATAAAGGAGGAAAATTGAAGCAAAATTAGAGCAAACGTGTCAAATCTTGTGAAAAAATAAATATATATATATATATATTTCTATCTTATTCTGACTGCTCATAGACGTATTTATCTGATATGACACAAATTTGTAATATCGATTGTTTTTGATTGAACTAATATTTTGCTAATTATTATTATCAAAATTGAAATAACATAGAAATTATATATTATAAAAAAATCGAAATAAATATCAATATATTTTTGATTTTTCTATTCTACGCGTAATAGGTTAAAAAATGAGACTGAGATTTTCTTTCTTAATGATTAAAGGTAATAAAAATATATTTAACAACAATTAACTTATAAATATATTTCTACTAATCCTAACAAATTCTAATAAAAGTGAATTCTTTTCGAGTCTACTGCCAAAGTGTATGTAACGATTTTTTTTAACTCTTGACCTTTTCGAATTATAAAGATCAATATAGTTTGTTTTTTTCTTTTTCTTTTTTTTTTTTTTGTATACATATAATTTTCTTTTTGCATATTTATATATATTCTTCTTTTATTTGCAATCATAATCATATCTGATAAAAAATTCTTGCTATGTAACGTTAACGATTAGCTAAGAGATTCATACTGTACTGTAATTCATACTTTACATTCCATTCGTCTATTTTAATGAATTAAAAATCAATCGTATCATATATTTTGACGATTTTTCGATTTTCAAATTGTAATATGAAAAACCATCTTTAATAATACCAAAGATAGCAATTATCTCGTAAACGGTGCATAATAATAATTCTTTTACTATATATAATTTCCATTCGCTAACGATCATTACTGTACTATGAAATTATAAGTGTTTACTTAAAAAAGAAAGAAAAAAGAAAAAAAAAAAAAGAACAAAAACTACGTTGATCTTCATAACGTATAAAAACGAGTAAACAAAAAATTTTCACGTGTACTTTCATCGATCGCGAGATATTTCTTCGTAAATCTATAAACAAATATCAAATTCAATATAGGTATGTAATTATATATGCATATAGACATTCCGCTCGATGCGGGAATGCACCGTGAAAATTTAACGATAATCGGAAGTAACAGAGTATACGAGGTTTATTATCTTGAGACTTCTATGAAGCAAAACGTAAAGGATCTTCAAATTTCAAGATACTCAAACAACTGCTTACCTATATATATATATATATCTCTCTCTCTCTCTCTCTCTCCCCCTTTCTCTCTATTTCTATCTATCTCTTTATCTCTATCTAACTCTCTTATCTCTCTGTCTGGCTCCAACATATATACACATTGTGCATTCCCCTATAGATTCACATATATCTGACAAGAAGAAAGATAGAAAGTGAGAGAGAGAGAGAGAGGGAGGGAGAGGGAAAGAGAGAAGAAGAGAGAGATAGAGAGAGAGAACACCGGTAAAGGATTTCTCTCTGTGTTGATTTAACGTGTGTAGTAGCCAGCTGAGGATCGGATTCTCCGTGAATTCCAATTTCGTTTTACCTCATTACTTCCTATTCTCAGGACCAGAAACAGCAACGTCGCGTCAGTGTGTAGCCTCCATGTTCCCAGATATATTCTCTCTCTCTCTCTCTCTCACTCTCTCTCTCTTCCTCTTGTTCTCTTTCGCTCTCATTCTCCTATATCGTATAATTCCATTTTCGTGCCAGTTCGCTATAAGTATAAAAGATGAAACGTCACTGTTTTTGCGTTACTCTTTTCTCTTCTCTCGTTATCAATCATTATTATTAAAATATTTTTCAACAATTATAATATTTCAAAATTATTAACGAAGAGCCCATCTAATCGTTTCGATATTAAGCTATATTCTTTTTTTTCATGACGAATTTTAACGACGAAGTTATCATTTTATTATCAAAAATCGAAAATTTTGAGGATTATTAAAATAAATAAAAAAAAAGAAAAGAAAAGAATAAAAAAATAAAACACGCACGCAATAAAAGAAAAATAACACACGAAGCAAAAACAACGATATCTTTTGAAAATATTCTATGGGAAGAATAAAAATGGATTTTGTTCTAACAAAAAAAACTTTATTGTTTGAATAATAAAATAAACGAACCTGAACATTGTGCACGTGTGTGTACGGGCAGTGAGTTGAAATTTGGAAGGGGTGAGAATAAAGGATGAGATCATGGAAGCAATTTTGATGGGTTGAAAAAAATATCGTAGAAAAGACAAAAGTTCGGCGAAGCGAAAGTAGAAGGGGATTCCTTCACCAAGTATCGAGAAAAAATTCCTTCGTAGGGGTTGGTCAAGCTCCTTGGGATTATTCGATGATATCTCGTTGAAAAAGAAAGAAAGAAAGAATGAATGAAAGAAAGAAAGAAAGAAAGGAAGGAAAGAAGAAAGAATGAAGGAAAAGGAAAGAAAGAATAAGAGGGAGAAAATAGTACGACGGGATTGAGAGAGATCCTGATTTTGGTAGCACCCTCGTCCTTTTTCCCCTCGAGGGAAGCGTTAAACCGTATCGAATCGTATAAACGACGATCCAACCATGCTTTCCTTTTTTTCATCTCTCTCTCTTTCCTTCTTCATGCTCTCAATTTATCTTTCTCAGAGTTTACGAATCTTTTTTCTCGAACCTTTTTCCACGATTATGTGCTTTCCACGTCGAACGATTCATTTGTAATATTCAAACCGATGAACGAGCTTTAACCATTCTATCTAAGATCTTGAACGAACAATTGTCAAATTATAATTTGATCCATGTAATCTAAATTTTAGATAAATTTAAAAAGTAAATTGTAATAGTTAACAGTTTATTATAAAAATAGATGATTGGTTTTCTCTCTTCATCCTTCTTTCACTTTTACATCTGTTATTTCTCTCTCTCTCTCTCTCTCTTTTTCGTTCTCTTGTTGCAACGAATCATACTAATCTTCTCACATTACGCATTTTTTCCATATTTTCCGAATCCATCTATCCAAACTCATACACGTTCGTATTTACACATGCTCATACACCTACAGCTCTTGTATAAGTATATTTTATACATATTATTTTATATTTTACTACAGTAAATTTTTATTAATAATAACATACATAAATTTCTAGACTTATACTATATTATATATATTTAATATGCAAACCACAATCATTTGATGGTTATACGTAATCGATAATATGTGGAATGTGAATCAACAATTCTCTATCGTGTATCTAAAAGAGAAAGAAGAAAAAAAAAAGATGGAAAGAAGGTGATTTATTGCACGAGACTAAAGTTACTCTTTCAAAAACTTTTAAGTTAATCTCAAGTATTATTACAATCAACATCATAAGCTATCTACATCAAAACATTCCTCGTTTAAGTAAATGAACATTAATACTGATGGCAGTTAAAACACAAACCTGAAGTTACAATATTACTGAACAAACTAATTGTAAACATTCTAAAATAGGTTCGTGTTCACTCATGATTAACTTAAAAAAAAAATAGTATTATCAGTAAGACACATTGACAAGAAGAAACAAAACTTATCAATAAAAATTAAACTCTGGAATCGAGATATAAAAATTCTGTCGCAGCACATCGTCCCACTAAATGTTTTATTACATGTCCACGTTCTTTTTTCTTTTTTTCTTTCTTTAAAAAAAAAAAAAAAAAAATGTTTTCAATATATCAATCATATCTATACTTTTAAAAATTCTCTTTTCGAACTGACCGTAACATTTTAGTAAAAATGATTTCAACTACCTATCAGTCTATTGTAAATTTATTTCGACAAGTTCTTCACGCTCGTCCGTTAATAAATTGCCAGAGCAATGGGTGATTAACTACACGATAAATATGGTTGAATAAACAAAAGTAACGTATTCGTAAACGTACTGAAACGTAAACGTCAATACGACATTGATGTTGTATGTTAGTTTTACGTTTAATTTGTTGGCTAAAATGAGTTTTTCTACCACGAAAATAAAAACAAAAAAATCGAATCCCGGAAAAGCCATCGTACAAATCCTGAGACTATGTTATCCGTTTCACGAACTATAGACAGAGAGAGAGAGAGAGAGCGAGAGAGAGAAAAGAGAGAGAGAGAGAGAGAGAGAGAGAGAGAGAGAAAGAAAGAAAAAGAGAGAGAATGAGAGAGAGAGAGAGAGAGGAAAGTACGACCAGGGGAATAAACTTCTAAGTAAATTAATTACCAACGTTAATTGACTAGTTTACATTCATTGCTTAATTCGCACGAGAGTTCGCGGAAATCTAGTGACACGCTTTAATGAGTTTAACGAACTCTTGGCCCCTATCTCTCTCTCTCTCTCCTCTCTCTTTCTCTCCCTTTATCTTTTTATCTGGAACGATTTTTCTTTCGCTCGAAAACAAGCTTGTACGATAGTAGCAGGAAGAAGAAGAAGAAGAAGAAGAAGTTAGTAAGATCGTAAAAATTCATTTCGAGTCTCTGCGTCGACCAAGTCCATAAAAATCCACATCATAAAACATCGAAACTGATTTTTCTAAATTAGGAGAATAAAGTCTCGAAATTTATTAGATTTTTATCGAAAGGATAAACCACAGAATTTCTTACCGTTCTTATACATGAATGGTTATATTTGAGAAAGAAGCTCGAAGTGAAAGATGAAACAAGAAAGAGAGAACAAATTTACTTAACATACGTGCAAAGTAAATTTTATATATACATATATATATATATATATATATGTATATATGTGCATGTGTGTGTGTGTGTGTAAACATTTTCGTTCCTTTTTTTTTTTTAATAAAATTTAAGAACGAAGGCTGACGAATTTTCTTTATTTTTTTTCAGCCATCTTGGATGCGAAGTCGAGAATATTGGGACGATAGTTTCGAGGCACGTTACGCTGAACTCAGGAAGGATACCACGAGGCCACCTTTGAAGGTAATACTTATATCTAAAAGCTGTGAAATAGACTATAGAGAATCAGCTGCATAACTTAATCGACCTAATTAATTATCGAGGTTACCATCGACGATATAAATTGTCTTCCGTTAGATGATTCCTTTTAATAAATGCCTTTAATAAAAATCCTAAAGGATATTCTATATTAAATACTATTTTTTTTTCTTCTTCTTTCTATTACATTAAATCGATCGAATTAAAAAGGTAAGAACAAAGATTCGTTCAGATCGTATGTGGGATAGGAAAGGGAAGAGGGATAAGTATTTCAGTATCATCGGCAATGATATCCCACTTCTACTCGCTCGCGTTTCTTTTTATTTTTTGGCAGAAACGAGTAGAAAGATAAAGATAAAAAGAAGAAGGAAAAGGAAGAAAAAAAAAAGAAAGAAGGAAAGAATTCTAAAGGGTTTTGCGTATATCGCTTATAAGGAAGAGTTTCCACTTAACTCGCGTCAAGGGAGACAAACGACTCGGAAAATATCTCCGAGTTGGCAACGCCACGCGATTACCACCACTACACAACCGCAAGCAACTGCTACTACTACTACTACTACTATTACTATTACCACTACCACTACCCTTAGTGTCATTCTCTTCGGGGTATGTCTCACCGAGTAGTAGTAAGCTCTACATGCTCGAGCTTTTCTTTGTCGAGGCATTAACGCTAGCTTGAAGATTTACGACTCCATGCAACCGTAACATAGAACCCATTGTGTTCCCGTATTTTTTCATTTCTTTTTTTTTTCTTTTTCTTTTTTTTTTTTTGTTTGCTTTAACAAAAATTGAACAACCCGGTGAGTATCTTCGGAAACAAGAAGAAAAGATTTTCTTAAAAAATTAAAAAAGAAAAAATAGAATAACTCCACGATCGAATTCAAATCTATTTATTCGTATTTGTCGATAAATTTTTTTCGTTCAGCTCTTTTTCTTCTTTCTTTTTTTTCGTTTTCTTTTTTTTTTTTTTTTTTTACGAAAGATTCAAATCTCTCTTCTTTTTACTGTGAAATTACGATCTTACGGATACACCTTATCGTGGCTGCCTTGTGCCAAAGTGGGCGGATAATTACGCGTGCGAAACGAATGCGCCGCATCCGTATAGGTAATCGTGCGGAAAATACGGAATGTGTAAAATCTGGGATTCACATTGTTTCCGAAAGAACAGCTCGCCTTCTGGTAAACGCATCCTTATTTATCTCTCTCTCTCTCTCTCTCTTTCTCTATATATCTATCTATCTATCTATCTATCTATCTATCTATCTTTTTCTCCCTTTTTCTCTCTTTGAAGTTACACCGAGCGTAAGTTGACAACTTATTCGAATTCGTTTCCTCTTTGTAACTTCGATATCCAGTGGAAACAAAAAAAAAGAAGAAAAAGAAAAAAAAAACAAAGAAAAAAAATAATAAAACAAACATTTTTGATCATTAATATGAATACGATATAAGAACAAATAGATAGATAGATAAAACAATAATAACATGTGAAAGCTTTAGAAATTTATTTCTTCCATTCTATATATTTTATCTTTCAAATTCTTTGTCAAATTGTTTTATAAAAAGAATTCATAAATTTTACATCCAGCCAGAATGAATGATAAAACTTTTATCATATTTAAACATTCCTATATTAAATTATTCTTATAAAAATAAAATACCTATAGTTAGTGTTCGGTACTTCAATAAATAATTATCGATCACAAGAAAATGAACTTGCTTAAAACTGGCAATAGATATTTTTAGATATAACCGAATAAAATTCATAATATGTAATTATCAGTATTAATCTAATTCCAGATCTTTCAGATATGATTATTCTTAATCATATTTCATAAAACGATCTTACGTTTATATTTTTTTAAAAATCGATGTTCCGATAAGAACCGATTGATTTTTTTATTATCAATGATATCAATCGTTCTGATAACGAAACTATCGTTAAAATTTTCAGAGCATCTCGTATATATTGAAAACAGGAATTCATCGTAGTTAAAGTATATCCGACAACAAACGTTTAGTCAACTTCTCGAAACCGCTCGAGTGGCGAACCAATCGGTTTGCTCGTAACTCGTACAACTTTGAAGGATTTGGTCAATTCATCTCTCTCTCTCTCTCTCTCCCTTTCTCTCTCTCTCTCTCTCTCTCTCTCTCTCTCTCTCTCTTCCTCTCTCGCTTTGATTCTTACGAAGAACAAACGTGACACGAGACATTCACTTCCCATTTTCTTTCTTCTCTCTCTCTCTTTTTCTTTCTCTCTCTTTCTCTCTCTTTCTCTCTCTTTCACAAGATCAGTGCAAACAGAGTTTGACAAGTTCGACAATACCGGCTCATCAGGCTATTGTCGTCGAAATACAATGGTGGGCGGTAGCCCTTTCGAAAACGTTCACGACAATAGCGCGCATGTCCACGATTTTGGAACGGAATGCATCCGATGCACCTTCCATTTAAATCCCCTCCCCCCCTCTTATTCTCTCTCTCTCTCTCTCTCTCTTTCTTTCTCTCTTTATCTGTCTATCTCTCTTCTTTCTTCTCGTTTATGTCATCTCTTCCTTCCATTCCGTCGTCTCTTCTGTTGAAAACCACGGAGCATCGTGCACGGAATGCGTTAACGCGTCGACGAAATTGCGCTTATCAGCTGCCACCAATGTCCGACAGTTCGAGCCAGCTGACACCGCTACCACCAACCCTCCCCCTCCCTCCATAAGTAAAACTATCGACCTTTTTCCGTTTCTTCCTTTCGTTCATTCTTCGACGATGATATTATTTAAATAAGAGATTTTATACGAAACCATTCTATCCAATCGATCTCTTTTTCTCTCTCTCTATCTCTCTTTCTATATATTCGTTTATCCTTTTATCTGATTGTTCCTACCATCAAAAAGATGAAAAACAAATAATCTCATGGGACTGCTTTCGCACAGGATGACTCATTTTAATCCGAAAATACATTACGAGTTTGTAAAATTATTGCTACGAAACATTGATACAGATAAGATATTGTGATAAAATTCATTGATGGTAGTATAATAATAAAAAGGAAAAAGAAGAAGAAGAAGATAAGGAAAAACAAAGTATCGAATAGTAGACTCGATGTTTAAAAATTATTTTAATTTTTTACTATTATCTTTTTCCTTTTTTTTTTTTTTTTATTTTTTGATTAAATTAAGTCATCTTGCAAATAAGCGTGATTTTCATTTTATGATAAACAAATTCTGTTAAGGATAGTATAATTGTAAAAAAAAAAAAAAACAAAATAATTTGGTTAGATAGAATGTTAAAAAATTGAAATAATTTTTTATTTTATTAAAAATCTTTCGTTTTTTATTTTTATTTTTTTTTTTTTTTTTATCATAATAAATCACCCAATAATAAACGAGATTTTCCATCCAACGAGATACAGAATAATCTTTCGTACTTTTGTATTATCATCCGTACTTCTTCTTGTCTTCCGTTCTAATTAAGGAACTCGTAATCCTGATAATTATGACTCAAACACGGATATCAAAATGCTAGCAAAATTGTGGCTTCTCCTCGTGATATTCCCGATTTATACAAAGATAATTTATATAAAGTAATTATAGGAACGTATGACCCGTCTACAAATTAGATTATCTGTCGGTGATAAGATGATTTTCTCGTTCTTTCACGTCTCCTTTAACTAAAATTATTGTAAAATGTAATAAGAGAAGATCTTTGGATACGGACCAAATAACTTTAATCCAAAGCTCGTAATTTTATGATGGGTTGCTTGAAAAAGCAAATTAGTTATTATAACTAATTTTATGTTTCTCATGTTTTAACTTATATTCTTCATAAATTTCTTTCAATTCTTTTTTCAATTTTCTTCTTTTTTAATTTCACTCTGTTTTTTTTTTCTTCTTTTTTTTTTTCTTTCATCAATTCCAATCACATAGAAAAAGAAAAACTTCTCTATTATAAGCCAATTCTTTCATATTTCAACATTCGAATATATTTTAAAAGATATCATTATTAGATTATTAAAGTTACAATTCTATCTAACTCAATGTTTCATTTCTAATTTCAATGTCTCCACTTCATAAAGAAAATTAATTGCATTTAATTGTTCTATACAACGATACACGTAACGCGTGTTACACACTCGAAGCTTAACGTTTGTACGTATCTGCGCGTACATACGTACAATACATACGTACACAGTGTATACATAGATAATACGTACGTATAAAAAGAGAAGAAAAAAAAAAAAAAAAAAAAGAAAAAAAAGAAAAAAAAAGAAAACAAAAAAAAACGAAAAAAAAGAAAAAAGAAACGACAAAAAAAATACGTATATATCTACATACATAGAAATAACGTGTGTATTTCGTTATTCCTCGTTGAAAAACCCTGTGGGTGAGCAAGCGACGCTGGAAATGTTTATCTCCGTACACAATCCATTACACCGACGCGCGTCGGCGGTGCGTTATTTTTCTTTTTCATCCTCTCCGAACACACGTAGAAAAACAAACCTTTACCCCTCCCCTGCTACCCCTACTGTCCTCATTGTACGTTTTAAAGCGGTGTAATGTACATACACGGACATACGATAAATATTCCAGCAGCCTTGTAGCCTCCTGTTAAATTTCATGACTTCGTTGACCCGAACAAACAATAGCTTCGGATGCTTTTTCTCTCTCTCTCTCTCTCTCTCTTTTGGATTTTTTATATGGACAAAATTCCACAAAAACGTTTTAATAATCGCGTTTCGTTCACAATGAATGGGATAATCGATGAAGCGTTTGTTATCGCGATTTTGTCGCGTAATCGTCGATGTGTGTAATTAAAGGGATGTAAATGTATGTAGTTTTTTATCTGCTGATAGAACAATTTCGTTTTTATAAAAATTTACGCTCGTTTCAGAACGAATTACATCGAGAATATATTAGGGAAAAAAAAAAAGAAAGAAAAAATGATTAGATGGTTATCGGCTAGATAGATAGTTATTTATGCGCATATAAAGAACGTATTTTCTTGAAAATACAATTGCGAATGAAAGTATTATTAGTTAGTACTATAATAGTTTAGTACTATTTAATTAATTTTTAAAACTAAAAGTTTTCTAATATTATTTCGATAAACATGAATTAATATTAATCGTTAATATTAATGTAAAATTAAGATTTACCATGATATTAATGTTTAATTAAGATTATCCGTGATATTATCCGTTCGTTAACACTATATCAACATATCTAAATAATTCAGAAAACTTTTAACTTTTTGTAACTTTTAACTTTCTAGCGCATAAGTTTAAGGTATAAGTAAATTAATATTTTTATATAGAGCATAAAAAAAATTCCGTCAACTGGCGTAGTCAAAGATATAGGCTTCTATTAAAAAAAAAAAAAAAAAAAAAAAAAGAAAAAAGTGCACTTGCATTTTTTTTATGCACCGATACACGAAAGTATGCACATTTAATCTGTTAATTATACCCTGAACTATCTGAAGTTGACTTGTTTGCACAAATTTTTACAATTTCTAACAGAAGATTTATTTTTATTAAAACAAATTTATAATGATTTTTCTTTCTGATAAAACGATATCATTATCATTTCGTCAGATATTTGCAAATTAAAATATTATATAATACAAATCATAAATTTCTTTATAAAAATAAAAATTAGTACGAAAGTCCATAGTTCGAACTTGATTATTGTGTTTATCAATGAATCTGATAATGACTATCGTCCAAAATTATAGGCTTACGAATTACTATTAAACTTAAATTGATAAATTATAGTATATAAGCTTTAATTTTATAATCATATATTTACTATCAATTAATAGAAACTTTAAATATTGTAAAAGGTCCATTGAAAACAAAATCATTGATGTACAATTTATCGTTTTTGTACAATTTTATAATTTCCTTGCTGTACGAATACTTTCTTCGGTTAGTGTATATTATATCCTTCAATGTCCGAATTATGGCAACGAATAACCTTGTTAAAGAAGATTGGGGAATATTGGTATATTTACGATGTCAAGACGTGTGCGATATAAAAGCCGAACGAACCTTGTATAAGAAGAGAAAGAAGAAGAAGAAGAAGAAGAAGAAGAGAGCAGGAGGAAGAAGAAGAAAGTGTTCCTTCTCTCTTTCACCCTGTAACATTTCCGTGAATAAGACGTTATACGTCTACGGTATATCTGTGTTTACTTTAACGTTATATCTACTTCATTATTATACCCGGCATCATCTATCCAACGTTGGGATGAAATGGAAGTGGAAAAAAATATAAAGCGTTTCACGAGTAAACTTGTGATAAATATAAAAATGAAATAAAAAAATATATTCGACGTTATTTCATACATGATTATTTTTGAAAAACGTTCTAAAGAAAAGTTACGTATAGGTGGGTTTAAAAAAAGAAATAGGAAAGATGAAGAAAAACAGAACGAGATATAATAAAATCATTTTTTCAGAAGAAGTAAAGAAAGAGGGGTTCGTAAAACTCGTAACAAAGTAAAACTGTTTCGAATTTATTGGGAAGAGGGAGAGGAACACACACACACACACACACACACACACATATATCGCATGCGCACAATATCGACGTTTCCATTGTCCCTGGAATTAAACGTCGAAAAGAAAATATATTCATCCTCGAGGGCAAATAAAATAAACTTGCGATGAGATTTAATTAGATGGATCTCAGTTGCTATCGAATAACAGGATTCGTAGAGAGAGAAAGAGACTGTTCGCAGAGACGATTTCAAAAAGTATCGTGTAACACGTGATAATTAAATTAGACGTTAAAGTAAACTGAAAAACTTTTAATTACTTTGTTATTATAATGATTGAGGGAATTAATTATTAATAAATCGCTTGGGACATGTAATTGAAAGGTTAAAATAAATTATTATTCGGTGATGTGTCGTAATATGAAAAATTAATTAACATATAAATCTCCAATGATGAAAAATAATTTCACGTGAGTTAACGTTTCATTGTGTATTCTAACGTTCTCGCTTAAGAGAATCTCTTTTGTAAACGAGGGTCTTTGAGAGGGTTGCTTTTCGAAATTCCGATATCAAGGTTTGTGTTATTACACGCGGTTTCCATAACGGTTAAGGCCAATAATAGTGATTCCGTTGAATAGCAGGAAAGTTACGGTAAGCGCGATGAGAAAGCAACGAGCCGAGAAAGAGAAAGAGATGGACTGAGGTTAAACAGGCAAGAGAGAAAGAGAATCTCTTCTATGTTTAGGAAGGTTAGAGGAGAAAGGTAGCCGAGGGCAAAGAGCTGAAGGTGTATTAAAGGGCTACTACGACCCTGCACCACGGCTGGCTCATGCATACCAATAAGCTCAACACGTATATACACCAATCCTTCTCTCTCTCTCTCTCTCTCTCTCTTCATCCTTTTACGCAGTCTATCCTCCACACTAGGCGTCTTCCTTTACGTATCCTAGACCTGACTTATTAAGCGTGTCAGGACACGGGCCTTAACCAATTAACACAACTATAGTACACATACCTATAATAAAGTTGTTGTTTCCTTGATAATAATTGGGCTTGAAAATGTTCATTTATTTAGCAAATATACTAATTTCCTCGAAATAAACGAATTATCGTTCCATTGTCATCGATCAATAATATCTATAAACAATAATACATCGTAGGGTAGATAGAAATGAAAAAAAGAAAAATGAAGGACACGTACGAGTCGGCACAATTCAAACTTGATTGTTTAAAATAAAATGAAATTTATTTGTTGGATTCATTAAAATTTATTATTATTCAATGAAATTTATGTTTGTTATTGTCATCCAATGGTCATTCAACTTTTTTCTAATACTATCAGTATTACCAGAGAGCGTATCATATAACTACAGTTTGAATGTTAAACTTCTCTCGAAAGTCCGAGTTTCATATAGATGTGCACGTACATGCATAGAGAAATATACAACGCAAGCGCATGTCTATATGATACACAATGCGGATTCGTTCGTAAACTATGCGCGGCTTAGCGTGCTGCAGCTTCCACGTTGATTATGAGCGAATGGATATCGGTTTACTGAAATCCTTTGCAACGAGGGTTCTCATGCCTAACGATATTGTCAATCGGTCGACATATTTCTCGGGATTAGCCAGATGAGAATCATCCCGATGATTTCGAATGGATATTTTCCAAGTGTCTAATATTCGATACGAATCGTTCGATCTTAATTTTGTTACAATTGTTTCCATTCATTTTTAAATTCGTTTAATCCTCCAACCAAAATCAACTCGATTATTTAAACCTACGTATCAAATACTTATTTTCTTACAAAATTACTTATTACTATCGATAAAGGGGAGAAAAAGAAGAAGGTAAATAAAAAGGGAAATAAATGTCCAAGTGTTGCGATACGAAATAAATGGATATACGTAGGAATACGTAGACATGAAGAACGAATTATAAGAAAAATACTTTAAATGGGGAAATGAGAATACGAAATATCTACGACTACAGGAGAGAGCTTTTGTTAACGAGAATTTCATTTTCCGAAAATGAGAGAAAGAAATAAAAAGAGTGGACTGGTATCGAAGTGGACGAATGAGAAGAGAAGGATAGGTGGGAGAAGAGGGGGAGATAGAAGGGGGAAAGAGAGAGAGAGTTTCGTACGAAATGGCCATTCAATTTGTCCGCACGGTGAACGTGGAATCGAATTAAGCCGAACGAATTCGATCAGCGGCTGCCAATTCGAAATCTCCGCGAAAATTTCGAGCTGGTCGCGACGCCACTTGCTCTTTCTCTCTCTCTCTCTCCCTTTTTTTGTGTATACCACGTCGCTTTTCACGTTCATTGCTGTCGAAGTAAGAGAGAAAGAGAGAGAAAGAGAGAGAAAGAGAGAGAGAGAGAGAAAAAGAGAGATAGAAAGAGAGAGGATTGGACGTCGGTTAATGGTCGTTATATCTCTTGCTCTACGTTCGAAACTCTCCTTTCAAAAGTAAAAAAGAGGAAAAATAATAGAAAGAAACGAGAAAACATTCAAGTCACGAATTTCGAAATTCGAAAAACTTGTTTATCTCTTATTTCTTCGCTCTTCTCTTCTTGTTATACTTTTACGTTTCGTACATATCTCGAATTCTTTTGTAAAATAAATTAATATACATGGACAAAATTTACTTCCTTCCCCGTGAAACTAAAGAAATCAATGACATTTATTCCGTATCGTATAATAACATATACGATATTTATTACGATAGAAATTAAACATATCTGAGAATCACTGCTACCTGTAAACTGGTTACAAACCAACGCAAAAGACCCTGATTAACGAGAATCGTTCCAAAGCTTGGGATTAGAACGCTGATATCGAACGTTTGTAAATAATCCTTGTGTTGCTGCTCACTGCCACCGATAGCTCGACGAAAACACAACGGATTAAACCGAGAGAATCGCATTAATCAGATTCGTCGAATGTTGTACGCACCTAGCTTTGCGATTGTCCTCCGCGCTCTATTTTATAGTTTTTCTATGTTCAATATGGTTGGATTAAACGTAATTATTCCAACGATTCTTTTATTTATTATCGAAATAGGAATTAATGGTATATATCTTAACAATAATTTCAAAAACACGAATATAACTGTAATTGTTGTTGTAAAATAATAGAAAAGCAAAAATATAAAATTGTCTATATCGTTTTTAGGTTATCTTGGTGCCACATAGTCATACAGATCCAGGATGGCTAAAGACATTCGAGCAATATTTCCACAGTTCGACGAGGAGTATATTAAACAACATGGTCTCGAAATTACAACAATGGCCAAACATGACGTTTATCTGGAGCGAAGTGTCCTTTTTATCACTTTGGTGGGACAGGTAAGAAGAAAATAACTTTTAAATTTTAATAACGAATAAAATGATGCTTGAAAACGATCGATAGGAGCTAACTTTCAACTTGATATGTCGATACAACGAAATACAGAGAGAATGAGAGAGAGAATGAGTGAGAGAGATAGATAGATAGATAGAGAGAGAGAGAGAGAGAGAGAGAGAGAGAAAGGCTTAGTAGAAAATAGATCTCCTCAGGCAGGCTCTCCGAAGCTTTCAAACTCTCTTAACACACTTCGAAGGTATCCTCGAAAATGGCCAGACATCCCGACGCTAAAAGCTCTTGCTTCCAGCTCCCTCTATGTACCTACACGAAGCTATATACACTACCCTATACATAGTATAAAGAGATAAAGCAAGAGGGAGAGAGAAGGAGAGAGAGAGAGAGAGAGAGATTTCCCCAAGAAATCATCCTGTATGCGTAAACATGATTACGCTGTTAGAGAGCTTCTCCGATAATCCGACGTCGTCTCGGCTAAATGCTCAAGGCTCTGAACTACCACTGATAAGGCGACCGCCATGCCGCTAACCGGATTCCTGGATCGCAACTGGCATCATCACTACCACCACTAACAGTTCTGTTAACAGTATCACCAGTACGTAGTAGTAAATACAAAAGGTCGAGGATACTTGCGTGACGAAGATAGAAGGATATCTGTTATTTGTATTGATAATATAAACACACGTACGTATCGTCGTATGCCCATCAAAATGAATTTCCTGAAAGATGAAAAGGTTACATCGAAGGATCATTTATTTATATATTATTTCTAATAGGTCTGACTGTTTTTCTTTTTCTCAAAGTTCTAGTTAGATCTAATAGAGAAAATATATATATATATATATATATATATATATATATATATATATATATATTACATGTTTATGATATGATTTACATGATAATATTTATAATATATTTTATATTAATATATATGTATATATGTGTGTGTGTGTGTGTGTGTGTGTGTGTGTGCGTGTGTGTGTGCGTAAAAGTACGTTGAACTCGCACGTTCGAAGAACATTGTTATAACAGTGGTAAAGGATATCCAAAGATAGTAATGGATGAAATATCTTAAAGTACGCATCTTTAAGTCTGTATTTATATAGACAATATGGTTGGTAGAACAGTAAGGAACGAGTAATGCCTCGAAGAAGCTTCGTCGTAAAGCCTTTAGCCATTAAAAGAAAGATATATAATACGAAGAATGAGAGGGGCTTTTTGAGTGGCTGTTTAAGACGCCGAAAGTGGCGAAAAAGGGATCTTTTATTTTTTAATGATCGAGAGAAAGAGAGATGCATAGATATAAAATAAGGAGAGATAGAGATAGAAATGGAAAGTATAGAGAAAAACAGGGAGAGAGAAAATGACCGGATGAAAACAAAGAAATAGTAGAAGCATAAAAGATAAAGAATGATCGGAAAGTAGAGAACGTTCACCATTTTTTCTCCCTTTTCTTTTATTCTCTTTTCTCTTCTTCTTTCTCTTCTCTTTTCCTTTGTGAATTGCCTCTTGCCGAGAGTACAGCTGATGTCGTTCTCGCTAGCGATAGGGAAGAAAGGATATCCTGGAACACGAAAGGGATCCCTCGGGTTAGTCGTAAGCATCTGACCTTCTAGTTCATGCTGGAGGCCATCGAGCATGAGCGTGAGAAAGAGAACGAGAGACAGAGAAAAAGAGAGAGAGAAAGAAATAGAAGGAAGGAGGAAGGGATAGGATATGAAATAACCTACAGTGACTTAATAACGTGTATAAATTTTCTCTCTTGTTCTCGTATATACGAAGGAATATCGGTTTTTTGTTTTGTTTTTAAATAGTAGATTTTGATATTGTTTAATAAATATATATTCTCTATGTATATTCAAATGAAATGGATCTTGCGATTGGAACGACTTGATTTCATATTTCATATACATATATATATAATCCAATTTTCAAACATTTTAAAATTGGAAAAATTTTATCGTTTATTTTTTAAAACAAACTTTACTAACAATTAATATAAATATAATTATTAATACTAATTTTTTTTTTCCTTTGGATATCGATTAAATCGACGATGTATCGAAGAAAAAGAAAAAGAAATACTCACTAAATTATTCTATATTTTTTTTTTTTATTATTACCATATAATAATGAAGATTAATAAATATTCTTATATTTTGTTTGTCGATCGATTACTTTGGTTGTTTTATTACAAAGATGTCTGCTATATTTATTTCTTTTCTCTTTTATTCCAAATACAGTGCTCATCCTACGAAGAAGGCGGTCATAAAGAGATTGGTCAAGGATGGACGTCTAGAAATGACTACGGGAGGGTGGGTGATGACGGACGAGGCAACTTCTCACATTTATGCTATGTTGGATCAATTGATCGAAGGTGAGTCTTAAATAAATGTAGAATACACATTTTTAATATAATTATTCTTAGGTTAAACGAATTAAACGATAAAAATGTAACGATTTAAATAATACTAGTGAAAACAAATTTCGTTTCTCTTTCATATTTTTCAAGAAACAAATCGAGTCAAAATTCGATTTATCCATTTTACAAAGGATCAAAGTAAAATATTGAAGCGAAATCTGAAAATGAAAGAAGACGGAGAGTTTCCATTCTTTTCTCTTGCATAACATGGAATCGACTAAAGGTTTGAAAGCAAAAAGCGGAAAGATGAAAATAGAAAAAAAAGAAGAAAAAATTAATAAATAAGAAACAAACGATCTCTTTTTCGAGAACGCAAAAAAGTGCAAAAAAAAGAAAAGTATTCTCCCTCACCCAATATCAAGGAATTTTGAAATATTACTTTCAGATTGTGAAATACGTATGACGATATTTACGCTTGGTTGTATCTCTCGAGTTAGAGGTGAGGGTTCAAGATGTAATAACCTTTTTCTATGATATCAACAATGGAGAAAATAAATCTTTGTCTTATAAGAATGCATCCTGGCAGCATTAATGGTAAAACCAAAGTCAGATTAAAGAGAGATTTTCTTTCGCTCTCTCCCTCTCTCTCTCTCTCTCGCTCTTTATTTATGAAACTGAAGCTGGAGGATCACCTATCAATAAAAAAAATATAAAAGATTAAAAAAAAAGGAATTATTAAGTCATTCTAACAGTAGGGAAAAGGATAAAAAAAAATCTATTGTTAAAGAATCTATTGTTAAATCTATTTCATTTCGAAGGAAATTAAATTCTTTTCTATAATTTTATGACATGAAAAATAAAAACGAATCCGTTAACAACATTATATGAACGAGCAAACGGCGTGAAAGAGAATGGGGAAGGAGGAAATAAATCTTGGAAATCCGTAAAAAAAAAAAGAAAAAAAAAAGAAAGGAAGGAAGGTTAGCTCGTTCGGTACTCCAAGGGAAGCCATTTTTTCGACGGCGATAAAATCCTTCGTCCTTGGAAACGCGATGTCGTTAAGTCGATCCCAGCTTCCTTTTCTTTCGACGTTGTTCTCAAGGATGCCGCAATCGTAGTTCTTTAAGGATGAGAATGAGAGAAAGAGAGAGAGAGAGAGAGAGAAGATGAAGAGGGGTATGTGTTCTCCTTATTACTCTTTTTCGACGCCCTTTCCGCGATGGAAGCGAGAAAAATCTTTATCTTCTTTTTTCTTACTCTCTTTATCTCTCTCTCTCTCTCTCTCTCTCACTCTCACTCTCTTTTTTTATGTCCTTCTCTACCACCACTCGAAACTTCCTTCTGAACATTGGAGATCCTTATTGCTTCCGTGCTCTTCTCGTCGTAAAGAATAGAACTGCTCAGTACGAGCTAGCTAACAGGAAGAGAAAATACGAAAAATTTAATCCTTTGTGAATTTTTCTTTCGTAATACGAAAAAAAGTATGATTTTCATTTTAATTGAAACGATATATACATATGAAATATGGGAATTAAAAAGTTTCGAATCATGACGAACTTTTTTTTAGGTCAAGACGAGATAAAAAAAAGAAAAAAGAGAAGAAAGAAGGAAAAAGAAAATTATTATTAGTTGTCTTGTGTAAAAACAAAACAAAAAATGAAAAAAAAAAAAAAAGAAAGAAAGAAGAAAAAATTTAGGAAATTGCAAGCAAAGAGGAATTGCTACTACTAATATTACAGGGCTAAATTCTTACAGATATTATTTCTCTCTCTCTCTCTCTCTCTCTCTCTCTCTCTCTCTGTCTTTCTCCACGTAATACATAAGAGAAGTAATACTCAGACACATAAATTAGACAAACGAATAGAGAATGAGAGAGAGAGAGAGAGAGAGAGCGAGAGAGAGGAAGGAGCGAATTTTATGTCAACCATTTCCGGTTGTCATGAGACACTATGCATATCCATGCATCTCTTAAATATTAGAACACTAATCTCATCCTCGATTACAAGGGATTTAGGATCATTGACCCTTTGGAACCTGTAACTTGTAATTCAATCAAAATCCCAAAATATTATTTTATCGATATAAAAGGATTACTCAATTAATGACCAATAAACAGATGAAAATTAAATGGTAAAATAATCAATATTTATTCAATTATCTATGGATTGATTAAAGACAAATTATTTTCAATAAAAAGTTTCCATGCACATCTTAAAGATATTCGAATTATTGTCCTTAAGATTTTTGTAATAATATTGAATCGATCGAATTAAAAAAAAAAAAAATTTACAAGCATCCTTTTAACCTTACGAAATAATCTTAAAAATAAAAAAGAAAGAAAGGAAGAAAGAAAAAAAGAAAGAAATACAATAAAAGAAAAATGAAAAGGACAAAGTAGAAAGAGGTAGAGAGAAGCATTTTATCGCGGGCCTAGTCGTTTCTCGACAGTGGTACAAACCGTTTATGGACAGACATAATGGTAAAAACACGACACTACCAGTTGGACCTCGAATATTTTCATAAAGACCTTTCTTTTTCTTTCTCTTTCTCTCTTTCTCTCTCGCTTTCTCTTTGCCTCTGTCTGTCTCTTTCACTCTTTTAAAAGCATTCTCATTGCTATAATACGCGATTCGCGTTAGCGAGAAGATCAGAAGTACTACGAAGTTTTCTCTCCTGTATTAGTGCATATCTCTATATGTGTTTATTTGTACATGTCTATGGGTTAGTGCAATCGAGCTGGTGGAAAGGACCTCTTCTATCCGTGTCATTTGCATCGAAATGGCAAACGACGGCTCTCGCCGTCAGACATGGCGCCAACGTTATGCGAAATTTCCTCTGCCTATTTTCGCAAATTCAAATTTGCCAATTTCCGGCGTGTATCGTATCGTATCATACCCCTCTCTATCTCTCTCATTTTCTCTCTCATTCTCTCTCCCTCTTTATCTATCTATCTCTATCTCTTTCACTCTCATTCTCTGACGCATTCAAGTTAGAAATGGCCATTGTTATTATCCCTAACACCAACTCGTATTACTATTGTCTTTAGAAATAGAGAATTGTTATTCTCGTGGCTTCCAGATAGACTCTCTTTAACATTGTAGAAAATTGGAAAATGTTATAAACGTTGAGATTCATTCGGAGAACAGGTGCGATCGTTTTTACTCAACAATAATGAGAATCATTTTCTATTGATATTCGAAAATGGCTGACTTACGAAAATGTCGAATTATTTTAAATCATACAAAATTCAATCGATCCTTTACCATGTGAAGTATTTCAATGCATTCTGAATTCTTTTATTGTTTGATATTAAAACAAAAAAAGAAAAAAAAATTGAAAATAACATAATGGTAGTCATAAAATGCAACAGACAAAAGAAATCGTAGAATAAAATCCAAAATAAAAGACAAAAATTGAAGGGGAGCACTGGTGTTACGTTTTTTAGCTTTCGCATCTGTGAACTCAACAAATAAGCGAAATAACGATCCTCATTATTTCGATTGCTGAAACGAGAACTGAGAGAAAAAGAAAGACAGAGAAAGAGAGAGAGAGAGAGAGAGAGAGAGAGGGAGATAGAAAGAGAGTGTGTGTCGTATGAAAGAGGGTGTAAAAATAGAAAGAAGAGGGTTGGTGAAAACGTAGGGGTGGCGAAAAATCGTTGTGTAATCGAGTCAACGTCGGTAACGAAGGAAAAGAGGGGGTGTGATTACGTGGCTGGAAAAAAACGTGTGCCGTTTTACGAGGGAACTTGGAAACGATGAATACACGGCTGGAAGATCACAAGAAACGAGAAATAGGCTAACAGACAGAATAATTCTGCAACACTCGGGAGACAATATAACTGTTTTACCTCGTTCTGACTTTGTTTTTCTAAATATATATGTATGTACGTATACATAGTGTAAACAACAAATATCGCGTTTTATCTCTTATCATTTTTCGAAAATATCCATGATCGATTGTTTTAAAACGAATAAATTTTTTTTATTCACAATTTCATTTACAGATTTATACGTGATCGTGAAGATTCTAAAATTTCGTTAAAAAGTTTCTTCTCATTATTCCATCTCCGACAAAAGATTTCTTTATGGATCAATTCTCCTTCGAACATTTTAGAAAAGTGTCTAATCTTTCATTAGTGTTATTATGCAAGAGCAACTTCTAACAAAAGGGAAAGATACAAACTTATTTATAACATTAAGAGCAATGAAACAAAAGGAAAGAAAAGGAGAGAGAGAGAGAGAGAGAGAGAGAGAGAGAGAGAGGAAAAGAGGTTCTTTGAAATGAATGAGAAAAGAAAGTTCAGAATACTCGAACTTCCTTTCTCTTTCTTTCCTTTCTTTCTATTCTTTCTTTCTTTCTTTCTTTCTTTCTTTCTTTCTTTCTTTCTTTCTTTCTTTCTTTCTTGGTTTCTTTCTTTCTAACTTGAAAACGAAAAAAGAGTACCAACTCCAAATAAAGTGCCGGCTACTTTGACCAAATGTAATTAAGCTTTGAACTGCTGCATGGATCAAACCATCTCCTCCTTATTCTTTCTCCTTCTGTCTCTCTTGTTCGTTCCGCTTCCTTTTCTTTATATTCTTCTATCAAAATGAGCGAATTCTTTTACGAGAGGGAACAAACGGGAGCTAAGTTTTTCTGCTGCTTTGCATTTTTTAAATACAATTTTCTTTGTTGAACCAAAGGAACTTAAATGAAAGAAATGTCTTTCTCTCTCTCTCTCTCTCTCTCTCTCTCTCTCTCTCTCTCTCTGTCTCTCTCTCTCTTTCTTTGTCTCGGACGTGACCTTCGTCATTTTTAATCCAAACGATCCAACCGCTGAAGTGAAATTAAAAGATTCTTCTTGTAAGTAAAAAAACCGGCAAAAAGACGAAGAGCGATGACGATTTTCACAAAATGGAAAAGCTCGACGAACCTTCAAATAATTTATTTTAAGAGAATTCAACGATTGTTCAAAAGTTTATCTGACTTTGTAAATCTCTCACCGATTTCTTCTTTTCGTCTTCGAATTTATCATTCATACGATTATAGTTCTTTTATTATACACTAATATGTTTCTTAAATTTTCAACTTCGTGAATCTATAAAACGAGAATATAATGTCCAAAATTATCATTATCGGCGATCGATAGATCCTGAAAAATTATAATGATCTAATGATTTGACAATTACAATTTATATAATATTTTTTATAAACTATAATACTAGAAAAAGAGAGAGAGAGCAAAATGTTTATGTGTCAATAAACTTTCCGAATACCGACCAAACCCGTCCAGATCGTTATCCGATCCAATTCGAAATTAGGCTAACTCGTAATCTCGGGTACCCGCACATCCTTAGTTATTAGCTTTCATTGGTCAGCTAAATGTTAGAAGGTAATGAAGGAAGATCTAAAATAATTTCATTCTTGTTTCCTAGAAGCAGGAGGCATCAAATTCTTTCATTACGTCGTTCCACTTAACGAAATTTCAAAGAGAATTTAAAAAAAAGAAAAAACGTCGTTTTTCGGTCTACTGCATAGCAAGATCTCTCTCTCTCTCTCTCTCTTACTTGAACGGAGCCGAATCGTTTAGTATTTCTCGGCTGATTAGATCCGAGCAGACGATCGTAGAAAATTGCTGGAGACATTTTCTCCTAGCAAAGGAAAAGAAAAAAGATAGAGAAAGAGAGAGAGAGAGAGAGAGAGAGAGAGAGAGAGAGAAGGAACGAATCGCGTGTTAGTTTTCTTTCACCGAACCGTCTCACGGAAAAAGGAAGTTTTCTCCCTAAGTAAGGATTCCTCGGGAAATTGTCGTGGGATCCGGCGACATCTCATTTCGAAATCGAGCTAGTCACCAGGCATTCTCAAGTACTCGACGGGAAAGAGATAGAAAGAGAGAGAAAGAACATAATATTCTCAAGGGTATATCGACTAGCACGTTTCGATCAGAGGACTGGATCTTGAAAGAAGAAGATCACTAGAGAAATCCTCAGAGAATCAACGGAGCTGGGAAAACGTTGCTTTTTTTTTTTCTTTACTGCAATCAACTGCCAAGGCTTTTTAATATCTTTAAATTTCGAAATTGTGATCATAAGATTGCTGTCTATCTTTATCTCCTTCCGCTATCATTTTAATACCAATAGTTTTTTAATTTGAAATTATTAAATGACTACTAACGTTTCAGTAATTAAGAAAAATGACGTAGATGAAAAATCGAGGAAAAATAAATTTTATGATAAAATAAATCGGGTCGATTTGACGAATGAAAATTTCATTTAAAGGTTATAAACGATTGAACGTTATCGAATCACCGGCGGGAAATTCGAACAGGAGCAAGAGACGCGGTAAACGGATCGGCATAATTTACGAGCTCGGTCGCATCTCATTCTGATCGCACCTGTTCGATAGGTGGAAGGGTAATTTATTAGCCTCTGCACAATCCCAATTCGACGTAAGGACAATAGACCGTGCAGACTGATAATGGCATATGCAATCATCGAGAGGATAGCGAGCATCGGCCATGTTGTCATTCACAAGATGGCGACTGATCGTTAATTTGATATTCATAAACTCATACAAAACGAATTTAACAAAATCAAATTGATATTTATTTAAGTATTACGGTAGATAAAATTTTCATTAAATTAATTTATGCGTATTTATAACTTCACTTTATTTATCATAATCACAAAATGATTATTCGAATGAATTATTTGAATGTGAACTTTTATCGCCATATTGAAAAATGATGTTTATCATATATAATTATTGTATCTACGCGAGAGATAAAATAAAGAACCAATTATTAATAAAGACGTAGATTAAAATCCAATTATTTTTCCGCACGCGAAAGTGATTACTTCTCGCTTTGCCTAGAGACAGTGCCACGGGAGGTTCATAGAATTAGTGCAGGTCGCACGAAAGTGCAGCGGCTTTCCGGTAACGAGTCAGAGAGAGAGAGAGAGAGAGCGTTAGCCCAGAAACAGTAGTGGTTAGCAGAAGGAGCACGAGAGTAGAACTCTGCTAGCGCGATAACTTCGTTAATGCACACATGTCGTGTCTAATGAGTTATAATCAGTCGAGCACCGGCTGAGTGTAGTTTAATGGTTTGTTCGCTCGCATTAGGCCCTACTATCACCCTCTCTCTCTCTCTCTCTCTCTCTCTCTCTCTCTCTCTCTCTCTCTCTCTTGCTCGCTCTCTCCCTCTCATCCACTTATCTCTCTCTTCTCTCTCTTTATCTTAAATTCGCATGAAAGCATACTACTTTCAAGCTTATATGTAGTATAACCTGCTCTCCGTTACTGAAATTCAATGAACGTGGGTCTCTCTCTCTCTCTCTCTCTTTCTCTCTCTCTCTCTCTCTCTCTCTCTGTTGAGTTTGTTCACATAACAAGCACGAAATATACGGTCGGATGTTGCATTGAATTTTTGAATTTTTTCAATAGGAAAAGACAGAGAGAAAGAGTACGTGACCAGAGTCTACACTATATACGTATACCTACCTCTCGTTATATTTAATAACGAAGTCCACTTTTAATAACGAACTTTACGTATACTACGTACAAGAGTATTAAAATGAACATGTCCGTTTTGCTGTAAAATGATAATAATATGAAAAGGAGTCCTCTCTCTTGCTCTCTTTCTCCTTCTCTCTTGCTCTCTTTCTCCCTCTCTCTCTCTCTCTTTCTCTCTTTTTCTCTCACCTTCTATATACGTAGATACAATATACTATGAAAATTAAAATCGGTTAGAAATCATTGATAAGAATACCGCGTGCATTTATTCATTCGTAACAGTTTTATTAATCGATTCGAGGGTGGAAAATGAACGTAACGGGTGCGAAAGTTATTCGTGTTTTTTATCAGCGATAAATGATACACATGAACGAACAACCAGTTAATTTAATTCGCCATCTATCCCCCCACTCTTTCATATGCAATTTTCTTTTTTCTATTTTATTCACGCACACACACACACACACACACACACACACACACACGCATATATATATATACATCGATGATCGTTGAGTCGCAAAGTTTCAACGGACCCCGAACGAAATGATTTATATTTTAATCGATTAATCGCTCGAAACTTTTTTTTTTTTTAATTAAATGACTTTTTTAAATAACTTTTATTTCAGCTAAACAAAATGCTCTAAAATTTTTAACTCTATATGAAGAAATTAGAAATGCGAGGAATTAAATGAAATATCGTTTGTTGTTATAATAATGATAATAAATGTGATGACAATGTTTTTAATTTTTTCTTACCTTTACTCTTTCTCTCTCTCTCTCTCTCTCTCTCTCTCTCTCTCTCTCTCTCTCTCTCTCTCTCTCTCTCAGTGGCTCTCCTTTTCTTTCTCCTTCGAGATTACAGCCCTCAGGCCGACCTAATTTCGCAACAAACAATCTCAATCTGACAGAAGTTCCTGAGACTCGTTACAACTGCTCTCGCCACATGTTTGCTTTGTCCAAGCTCGATAATTTAACGGGACGCTCTAATTAGATCTCGAGGTATTCCGTGATATTACGAATGAGAGAGAGAGAGAGAGAGAGAGAGAGAGAGAACAAGAGAAGGAAGGAAGGAAATGAAGGAGACAAAGAGAAAGGTACCATTTCCCCATATACATATTGTCTCACAGATTCTGAAATGTAAATTTTGGATTGTGACGTGATCACGTGTTGGACTACTAGATAACACACGTTACGAAACTAATAAGATGCACTCTCAGAATTTACTGCATTTTACTTACACAAACCATTGTCCTCGAACAATTAATTTCGCTCTTTCTCTCTCTCTTTCTCTCTCACATAAACACATATACACACACATACAAACATACAAACAGACACACATAGTGTGTCTCTCATTCACATACTCTCCATTTCTTTTACAAGTCAAAAAATTTTTCAGCTTAAACAAATCATTTCTCTGTTAAATAAATTATTAATATGGTCCTGTATATAATAACACGTTCCATGATAATGGATTACCGTAATTAGAGAGAAAGAGAGAGACAGAGAGAGAAGGAATTGTCAAGGACTCTGTAGATAGTAAAGGACAGAGGTTGGGATTGAGAAGGGGAGGGGTGGCATAGCATGTGCTACGGCAAATGACGCATCCACACAACCTGGAAGCATTTCTCTGCAACCTATATTAAGCCGTAATCTTGGAGAATATGATAGGCGACACACTGTCATTCCTTGCTAACGCTACTGCTCCTAAGTCTACTCATCCCTTCCCATGTAACAACTTTTAACCCATCTGCGATACATTTCTCAGACTCTCGGGCAAAGTTACCTAGATCTGTATGCATATATCTATGTGTCAGGGAATATTTCAATGCGCGAGCCAATTCTGTATGTTACATCTTTTCTCTATTCAGTGAAACGAGTCAATGTTTAATGCGAATCTTAAGATTTGCTTTAACCTCTTTTTCTTTCTCTCTCTCTCTACATCTTTATCCCTTTTTAAGTCGTTATAATCTGAAACTAATCGATATTAGATTGAAACTTTTAAAAAGTTTTTGTTGGTTATTTTCTTTTCTTTCTTTCCTTTTTTTTCTACTTTCTTCAGACGTTTGACCTGCTAGAAAAAACAAGTCAAGATTCGATGCAACGATGTTTTAAAATCATCATTAAGATAACATTTCGTTATCCTTCTCATTAAACTCCGTCAAGATGAAAATTAAATTAATTCATTTTTCGAAAATAATAAGAAAATTTCCAATTCACAATTTCTTTCATGATTCTTCGTACTGAAATACTTTCTTAAAGTAGAATTAATATGTAATCGGATAATTATCGCAATAACTAATCCTTGAAGTTGCGAAACCAAGACCTTCCTACTACATTGGTGCGTTCATGCGTTTAGGAACATGCACGCATAGTACCAACCGTGAAATGTATTCTGGATTCTGTGGCCACGGATCTGGATTAAATCCCACGTGTTATAGCGTGTATTGGCGAGAAAAGGATAGAGAGAGAGAGAGAGAGAGAGAGAGAAAGAGAGAAGATAGATTTGTTCACTGATAAATCGACCAGACGATTATGTTCCTGTCGTCTCTAACCAACTATCGAATTTTTCATCAAGAAATGTAAACGTCGTTATATCCAAGATACTCGCATCGAAGTTAATTACGTTCGAAATCATTCGAAATATATTTTTTTATTTTTCTTAACATCGTAAGATCCATTTGTGTCGACAAATGATTCATTTCACATGCGAAAGATATTACTATCAATTGTATCGATTTTATCACTACGTAAGATAACGAGATTATTCGATTAAGAATTTAATTATAATTAATGATATCTCATTTTTTCGTTACAGAATAAATAATCATGAAGTTCGAGAAAAGAATTGATTAAAAAAAAAAAAAAAAAAGAAAATAAACAAGTATGGGAGATAACCGGATAGCGATTCACAAAAAAATCATAATTGATTACGGACTCTTAATTCTTTCATACAATTTTATTAACGAAGATCCAATACGAGCTTTACTATGACAAATATCCATGATTATTCGTATAGTAAGGTTAATTTAATGAACAATCGAACGGATATAACGAAGACATAACTTCTGATATCCTCTTAATATTCCTTCTCGTTGTGGATAACATAAAGGGCAGGATATATCGTTTAACCGTCGCAGACTTTGGGGTGATTCTGTTAACCCATCTCAACTACCCACCTCCCCCTTCCCATCTTCCACTCGCATCCTGATCTTCCTGTGGGATTAATTTCGTGGTTTCTCTCGTCGTAACTTCCTGTTCTGTTTCTCTCTGTCCCTTACTCTCTATTGAATTATATGAATTATATTATCGATATATTAAAGACATTTAATTTATTAACATTAACGAATATGTAATAATATAAATTTTTTCTTTTTTTTCTTTTTTTTTTTTTTCATAAAACTCTTCTTTTCTTTAATGATTATAGGATTATAGATCGTATGAATATTTTCAATCATGTTTATCTATTATTCATTTATTCATTTCTATATTTTTTCGTCCATATATATATGTATGTGTGTACATATGAATGATACATCCAAATGTACATACATATATGTATGCATATAATAGCAACATTTTCTGGTATATCAAGTCGGACAGTCGTGGATATTCCTTCTCAATGTGAAATTGATGTAATAGAATCGTGTACTTTGAGTTTCCGACTACGCGATAATTATGCACCTTGCCTCTGTTCGAAATAATTAACAGAGCTCAGAAATATCCTCCGCCAGCTGGCCCTTCTGACATATTCGCGATATAACAGAGTTTCTAAAATAATTCGCTCGCTACCTTCGTGTAATTTAATCTTTTTCATTATATTTGATAATTACATAAAAAGTAATTATATCTAATGCGATAGTTCGATTTAATAAAATGAAAATAATATCGCGAGAAAAGGAAACAATAATTTTTACTTTTAAATTGTCTTTTATTATGTCTTGTTAAAAAAAAAAAAAAGGAAAAAAAAGAAAAAAAAGAAAAGAAAAGAAAAGAAAAGAAAAAAATTAAATCCTAAAAATAATAGTTTCAATTTAAATCGATAAATTAAATCCGTTAAGATTTTCTATTCGGTAATAAATATGAAGATTATAAAATATAATATTAATCCAAGTGGAACAAAAAGTCAATTAATAAATAAATATTTGATCGCTAAAAGGATCGATTCAATTACTTTTGCAGGACATCAATGGCTGAAGACGAATCTAGATGTGACCCCGGAATCTGGTTGGTCCGTCGATCCATTCGGTCATGGTGGAACGATTCCTTATTTCCTAAAAGCTTCTGGAGCAACTGGAACGGTAATTCAAAGAATACATTACGCTTGGAAACAATGGTTCGCGAAGAAACAGTACGGTGACTTCATTTGGCTCCAACCATGGGATCAGAGTGGTAATGCCGACATGTTGACGCACAATCAACCCTTCGACATCTACAACATCAAACATTCCTGCGGACCGCATCCACATGTTTGTCTCAACTTCGATTTTCGTAAGATACGAGGCGAATACACCGAATATTCTGTTAGAGCAGTTGAAATCACACCGAACAACGTCAAACAAATGGCCGAATTACTTTTGGAGCAATATTCGAGAACTGGTTCTCTCTTCAATCACAATGTCGTATTGATGCCTCTCGGAGATGATTTCAGGTTAGCTATTATTGGATTTATTCGTAAATAATTATCTTTACAAATTGATAAGTATTAGAATAAAATGGCTATTATTTATGAATCAAATCAATATTTTTTATTCTCATCTAAATCTCGTAACTTTCCAACGACAATTATATATTTACAATAATAGTATGATTGATGTGCAAGTTACATACATACATATATATATATATACACATTCTTCCATCCAGGTACGATCATGCGATCGAATGGGACCAGCAGTATACGAATTACAAAATCCTCATGGATTACATAAACAGTCGCAAGGAAGAATACAACGCCGAGGTAATCTTTGGTACCCCGAAGGATTACTTTCAAGAAATTCAAAAACGCGTAGAAAAATTTCCCAGCTTGAAGGGAGATTTCTTCGTCTATTCGGATATTTTCAGCGAGGGTAGACCAGCTTATTGGAGCGGTTATTTTACAACAAGACCATACATGAAGATTCTCGATCGAGAATTGGAAGCTAATTTGAGATCAGCCGAGATACTTTATACCATCGCTTTGAACGTAGCGAAACAATCGAAAAAGGACATAAAACTTTACGAGACGTATTTCGAGAAACTTGTGAAGGCCAGAAGAAATCTTGGATTATTTCAACATCACGACGCTATCACGGGAACTTCGAAATCATTTGTAATGAAGGATTACGCGTTGAAACTCTTTGAATCAATCTCCGACACTACCAGCCTGCAGAGTTTCGCGATTCAATCGTTAGCCGCTACAACTAACAAACCAAACTCTGTCTACGTCCTGGCGGAATCTGATAGAGACAGCTATGAAAAACTCCCAAAGAAGATACCCATCAATATGAATGGCCAAGAGACACGAAAGATCGTTCTATTCAATCCTCTTGCTCAACCAAGACAAGAGGTGATCAGTCTAAAGGTTACCTCGTACAAGGTACGAGTGTTGGATCCACAAAAGAACCCGATACCTTATCAGATAGCACCGGTGATGAACGCTACGAGCATTACGCACGACGTTTACGTTCTCCTCTTCGTGGCTGAATTGAAACCGCTTGCGATAGCAACCTACCATCTGCAACAAGTGGACAAGGTCCCTATGGACGCAATATCTACGATCTATTGCAGTAGATGCGGTAAGGACAATGTTTTCACGATAAAACCAATGCAGATTGGGGACGTACAATTGGAGAATCATAGAATGAAATTGCTCTTCGATGGTCAAACCGGTTTTTTGAAACGTGTTGCAAAAAAATCGACCGGTAAGATAATGCAATGTGCCGTACAGTTTGCTGCTTATCCATCTGCACAATTCCACAGTGGTGCTTACCTATTCATGCCGGATCCGAATCTACGTGATACGGACAAGGACGTATTGGAGGCTTATACGCCTCATCAAAAGATTTATATCGTCAGTGGCAGTCTAAGTTCACGTTTGACGGTCGAATATGGTAAATTATTGACTCATCATGTAGCGATATATCACAGAGATGGTGGCTTGGGCGAAGCAATATATCTCAGAAACATCGTCGATTTTGAGACACCACCGAAGAATCGTGAAACCGAGATGTTTATGAGACTTCAAACTGATATAATGAACGGTGAACCACCTGAGATCTATACCGATCTGAATGGGCATCAAATGATAAAGAGAAGGAAAATAGAAAGAATTGGTATAGAGGGTAATTATTACCCTATAACGACGATGGCTTACATCGAGGACACCAATCACAGATTGACTCTATTGGTTAACCATTGTCAAGGTGCAGCCAGTTATCAGCCAGGATGGCTCGAGGTTATGCTGGATAGAAGGACACTCTATGATGACTCTAGAGGGATGGGCGAGGGCCTTTTGGACAATAGAAGAACTGTAATAAAGCATTGGTTGTTACTCGAGGATGTTGTGGGTGCTAGGGATAAGTACTCGAAGCCATCTCTATTTGCCAATCATCTTAGCAATGCCTTGAACTATCCTGTAAATATCTTCGTAGTCGATGGTACCGAATCAGAGATCGTCATGACGCCAGAAGTTAGGCTTCTTAGCCAGAGTTTCCCTTGTGATCTTCACTTACTCAACTTGAGGACAAATCATGATCAAAAACTACCACATTTTCCAGTTAATAACGCTCTTATGGTTTTGCATAGACAAGGTTACAGCTGTTCGGTTGGCGCTGACATAACCCTAAAACATTGTCCTTTGAGCGAACGATTATCGCAAAGCACGACGTTCTTCAAGTTGTCTAAATTGAATGTCACGAAAACGTCTCTGACAGGTACAAAAACAAAACGTCATTTGACGGACGGTCTTCAAGAAATTGGATTGGAGCCAATGGAGGTTGAAACGTTCAATGTTAATTTCCTTCAATGATCTTAAGCCTCCCTCTCGGTTCAATATATGAAAATGGTCATAAAATATTTTGTTAGAACCGAGGAAGGACTATAAAGAATTGGTCTCTTGTTTTTTTTTTTTTTTTCTTATTTCTTTTTTTCAAAGAGAACACTGCCGATCATTCGTTACTGGCTAATATCATTCGTCTAATCGACGAAAATTTTTGTAAATATAACCTTATTACGCACCAAATATTCGTCATTTGCGAATTAAAAACGTGCGCCTTAATGAATACGATCAATCGAACGTTGTTTTCCGATCGATCTAATACATTTTCGGATAGAAATAAAATATTCATATATTATTCGAGAATCAACACCGATTATGTTTCTTCCGCAAATGTACGTTGATCGATTTAGCGATTGTTCAAATTTATTCAAACGGGAGATCGTTTGTTGAAAATGGATTTAATGTTTTCGATATTATAAACGCGAAAATCAATATCAAATTTAATGATAACGAATTTAACAACACCTTTTCGATACACCTTCAAAACTTTTACATTGTACTTATAGATTTTTAATTTTTATTTAAAAAAAAAAAAAAAAAAGGAGAAGAAAAAAGAAAATTGGGTCGGTCTATTGTCGCTCGAAGATATAAAGAACTCTACCTTATCGATAAATCTAAAAAGATACGGATAATAGCATAAAATTCGAAGGAACATTTTCAAACGATTGACAATATTTATTTATTTTATCTTGCATTTTCATTGCCGAAGAGAACATGGATGATCCTGAGTAAAAAAAAGAAGAAAAAAAAAAGAAAAGAAAAAAAAGTAAAGAGAGAAAGGGGAAGTGGCGAGAAGAGAAAGTATACTGACTTTAAATATGACGTATACGTTTTCGACGAGTTTCTTTAACTTTTTATCGAAGTCAATACATAAGATTCTCATCAATCGTAAAATTGGGAATGTCGATAAATACGAAAAAGAATCGTCGGGAAACGAAAAATATAGAGACATTGTACATATCAAGCCATAAACTTTACCGTAGATCGTATATTACGATAAGAAAATAATGTAAATGATATGCACCTATTTTCTTATGCCAAACGTTTTATCGCCAACTCTGTCCCTTTCTCTCTATTGTGCTCGCGTGCGGTTTTTTGTTCTCTCTCTCTCTCTCTCTCTCTCTCTCTCTCTCTTTTTCTCTATCTATCTCTCGTCGAAAAAATAATCTCTTGACTATGTCGAATCGAATGTTCTTCCGAAAAATATAGTATGTACATATGTATATACAAACATACATATGTACGTACTTCTTTCAAATGTGATACATGTTATTTCTCGATTTTTTAGTTCATTGATATTTCGACAAAAAAAAAAACCTCCGAAAAATTCGAAACCAAAATTTGATTTTTGGCAAAAAAGAAAAAAAATATCTATATATATATATACACATATTTGAATGATCTCCATATATATGTATATATCTGTAGATCATTCAAATTTTACATAGAAAAAGAATTTCTAATTGGAATGTACTCAATTAGAGCGTTTTGAAATTCTTCCAATGTTAAACCTCAAAATGAATTCAATTGAATTCAATGAAGCGATCAAGTGGATATGACGTTACTTTTATATATATGTATATTATTTTGTTTTTTTTTTTATTTTTTATTTTTTGAAAAGATATAAACGAAAAATCGAACGTAGCCGACGTTCACCGATCAGACGACGAAGCTCATGTAAATATTAGAATAATTAACAATAACGTCGTACATTCCTGGTGAATTTAATGTCGAGCTAATTGAAATCGAAATTGAAATTACCAATTGTAACGAATATCTTTCTATTACTTTTATATATATTTAAAAATGATTTAAAAGATATTTTTAATGATTTTATTCCTTTTTCTTTGTATTCATTACAACGTCATTAAGCAAAGATCAACTTCGCGAACGTCTTCGACAAGTGCTTTTAAGTACAATCCGAATAGCAAAGAAATAAATATTCAAATCTCGATGAAATTTCTTCCACTTTACGGTGCGATATGTTGAACTTAAAAGAAAAAAAAAAAAGAAAAATGCAGTGTTCTTATCCAGAGGTTCAGCTTTTTATGAGATGCACTCGCAACACGGGTTTAAACGATGCGAGCCAATGCAAAAATGCGTTTATACGTTATATATATATATATATATATATATATATATATATATATATATATAATGTATATGTAAATAGACAATTATTGTCGACAAAATCGTTAAGTTACTTAGAACGTAACGAAAATCATGAAAGGAATTTACGATGGTATTTACAATGGCACGATCGCAAGGCAGAATTCGCTTTTGCTAAAAAATTCCATTCCTTCGAAGGATCGGCTCTGATAAAAATTGTATTAAAATTATGATGTAAATGTTACTCCGTTCTTTGTTCCGATTATTTTCCAAAGTCGATCTTGCCAGTGTTATTTTTTCCCTTCGCTCAAGTAAATAGAAAAAAAAAAACAAATCAGAAAAAAAATAAAAATCGAAAGAAATCTGTTTTATCAACGGAGAGACACTATAGGAACAAAATAATTGAATTTTTCACATCGAGCTGTAAACTCGACGTGGACTTCGCATATATTTGCTCGGATTAATCGAGCATTCGAAATTGCGATATCCGCAATGAATGATTCTCGATAATTTTGCGATTAGAGTATCCTCTTTTCGGAGGTAATCCCGGGAGGGCTGATGGAGGGATCAACGACGATTGGTCTTACCCATTGTAACGATATTGTAAGATAATCTGTGTTTGTGCTGTCTCTAGAGAAAAAGAATTCTATATGAAAACAAAGAAAAAGTATATATATATATATATATATATATATATATATATATATATGTATATATATATATATATATATATATATATATGTATATATATATATATATATATACGTATATACATAAATGAATATACAAAAATATAAATATATAAATATATATATATATATATACATATATGTATATATAAATAAATAAATATATATATATATGTATATATATATATATATATATTCGCCGTCGCTCAAGAACATAATTTGCATACTTACTGCGTAACTATTTCGATAAGCGACGACGACGATTAATAAATAACGAAAACAAAAAAAAGAAAAAAGAAAAAAAAATACGCGATATTCCTTATGTTACGATGTAATATTATATTTATTAAATAAAGATAGTAAGCGATGTATTTTAATTAATCGCGTGGTATGCTGCTAACCCAGTGTATAAATTCCAAATTACTTAGACGAAATTGAAATGAGAATTAGCGAAAGATGGGGAAAAAAAAAAGAAAAATAATAAAAAAAAAAAACAAGTAGCATTCGCGTTTGCCAGAGAGATGGAAAGAAAAAGTGTAGATACGTACATATATGTGGATAAAAAAAAAGAAGAGTGAAAAAGGCTCATTTTATAAGAACACGAGAACTCTTTCTCGATTGAGCCGAGATTCTCATTGGCGTCGCGGTCATTATTAAAATTTGATGGACTCGTAGCACGCAGTACAGGAATATATTAGAAATTCTATGTGATCGTATGGACATTCCGTTCGACGACAACGACGAAGACGAGGACGACGATAATCCACGATGAAAATGAATGAGAATCACGCAAGGACACGAAGATAAAAAGGGGTGAAACCAAGTAATGAAAAGTACTCGAACATAATAAGTAAGTCTAATCATACGTTTTACTTTCCTACTTCTTTCATTTTTCTCCTTTTTTGCTTTCTTTTCTTTTCTTTTCTTTTTTCTTTTTTCCTCTTTATTTTTTAATAAACCTCGCTCACTAGCTTTGACAAGAGAAAGATGAAATTAGCGAAAAGTGTCGATCGTTTAAGATCAACTCGGTAGATAAATAGGAAAAGTGAATATAGTATAAAGAATTATTTCTCGGTAACACGACATCGAGAAAGGAAAGATTTAAAGAAATTGATTTATTTATTTTTTATCTTTCGATTATACGAAGATAGTATTGACTTACCACCTATTAAATATGAAAAGAATTTTTCAAAGGAAAAAGACTCATATTTTTTAACAAAATAATAATAACATAAAGAAAAGAGAAAAAAAAAGAAAATAAGAAATTTCTATATTAAAACGTGGAATCTTAATGATGATTTTGGGCCATCATAAAAAAAAAAAAAGAACTGCCTGAAACAATTCTAATTAGAAAGAACGAGATCGATTAAAAGAAGATGAACAATAATAAAAAATAGAAATTTGTTATTTTTGCATTATAAAGAAAAAAAAAAAAAAAAAAAAAAAAAAGAAAAGAAAGAAACGTTGAAATACACCTAATCGTAGTATTAAGAAGGTCTCGGTCTTGTATTCTACCTCGTATTTCGAGGTTTATAAGTACTAATCGATATCATTCCTTGACATAATTCTCATTAATGCTACGGGCATCCTCTTCGTGCCGATAAACGCTTCCGGCGATATCGACTCCCATTGTGTACGTAATTGAATTTGGAATAAGCCGAGTCGATTTTAGCTTCGTCATTGTATACTCGAAGCGAGAAAAGAGGACGGAAGAGTGAAGTAAAACTCTACGAACGAGGTTAAACGCTCTATCGACCACCTTCCTCTCTCTCTTCCTCTCTCGTTTTTTCTCGATTCGAGGCCAATTTACATTTTCTTTCCGACGAAAGCTAGCTCGACAAAGTGCATCGAAGCCTAATAACTGGGAAATCGTGTGGTCTTTTTAAAAAGAGCCACCCTCAACCGAGTTCTCTTTCTTATCGAGAAAATGCGAGACAAAAGAGAATGTCAGTAGGGTGAGTTAGAAGGAGAGAAAGACTTCACCGTCAAGAGGTGAGAAAGAAAAACGTCAGAAATGAAGTAATATAAATGCTATATATTCTTTTTTTTCTTTTCTCTTCTTTTTCTTTTTCTTTTTATTGTTTTTTAATTCTTTTTTTATAGTTTTTCTAAGAATTCGTTACTCGATAAAGTCTTATTTTAAGTTTTCTTCTTTAAGTCTGTCAAGCGATCGTTCAAAAAATTTTTTTGTTATAGCTATCGACTCATGCTTAAAACGTTCCTGACAAATAAATAATCCTATATTCATTAAAGTAAATCGTTGAATAAAACAAAGTGAATTCGATAATTGATACTGGAGAGATACAGAGTTTATGTGATTTATACATATATATACACACACACACATACGTATATATACATATATATACATATATATATATATATGTGTGTATATATATATATATAGAATATATATAGTGTCTCGAAATTGGTAGTACAAGTAGGAAGAAAATGATTCTACATAAAAAAAAAAATAAGTTAGAAATGTAGAATTGAATTTAGAATATTGAATGTTGAATGAAGCAAAATATAGAAAAGTAAAACATTTTTGTTCTTTTTATAAGAGGCTTCGTTTTCGAAACAATCGAATTTCGAAATAAGATATAGCTCACCGAGCGACGTATAACGTTATCTTCGTAATAAATCAATGAAAACTAACATATCAGACAAAATTGTAGAGCATTGTTTACAAACACGAATTATTTACAAGCACAATAGACAATTATATGTATTTAAGTCGCTCTATCAACCATATCATATTGTTAGCCGTAATTGCAAAATATAAAATGTTATTTTATATTTTCAACCTAATTTATGGAATCATCTTCATTCAACTGGTATTATCAATTTCGAGAAGACACCCTGTATATATCTGCCCAACGAATTTCTCGTCGGCAAGTGAATCACATTTGTTAATTAATGAACTGCGAGGACAATCCTGGGTTTGGTCAATATTTACGAAACGAAGGAAGATAGAAATTACTCACGATTGTAATGTCGAATGAACGAACGAACGATGTGAAACTCGCTGGGTGTTTGAAACTTCGTTCTCGCAATAAAAAGGAAATCGAATCCAGTGTAATTAAAAGTTAGATAACGAAGACATTCCTCGAGTAAGCGAAGTTTATTCGTTAATTTGACGAGTGTCATCGTTCTCTTCGTCGTCATCTTTGTCGTTGTCGTTATTCTCCTCTTTGTCGTCGTCATCGTCCACTTCGAACGATCTTGTTCGTTCATTTCTCGTACATAGCAAACGATAAAAACATTTAAATGCAAATATTGGATCGAAATAAAAACAGACAATGGTTAAAATAAATTAACGGAGAGGAAGAGAGGAAAAGAGATAGAGAAAAACAAAATCACAATAAAACTTAAAGCCTTTTATCCTTCGAGACTTTAACAGCATAATCCTACTTTTGTCCTGCTCGTAGGATTTAAAAAAAAAAAAAAGAAAAAAAAAAGAAAAGAAAAAAGATGGCGATACGATTTACGAAGCCAATTAGGCGATCCTTTGGGATGAAACTGCATATAATAAAACTGCAGCAACTTTTTATTACTTTTCAGCCGGATTAAGACAAAAAATGGCCTTCGAGAAAGGGCCGTATAACGAATTGAAAGTTGTTACGAAGTTTCAAACGAAGTTTCATTCGAATTCTCTTTGAAGTACATTGATCGTTATTATTCTTCTCTCCTTTTTATTCTAGTCGGACAAAGATACTGCATAAGGAATTATATTTATTCTAAGAAATTTATTTCTCGGCTATTTTAAATGAAGAGAGCCTTTCTAAATATCGTTATGATTACATCAAGAAGTAACTGTTACATTTATTGTCTCTTTTACATATTGAATTAAAAATCTTCGAAAAAGTGTCAAGGAAATGACTTTACCGATAAACGATATCAGTATCTTTTTACTTTAAAGCAATTAAATAGAATTATAACGATTTCTATTTATCGGGAATTATCGAAGAAAAAAAAAAGAAAAAAAAAACCAAGAAGGAGAGAAGTAGAAAGAAAAAAAAGATAATCTTATTTCGTCGTAGATATAGAATGAAAGTTTCCTTTCATATTCATTTTACGACATACGCTTGGATTTTATCGATTACGATAGAACAAAGATGTCATCGAGTCTCACTCATTTATTTTTCAAGTTGATAGGTAAGTACTAATTTATTTATGAAAATCCAAGATATTCCGTACACTTAATCAATAGACACTGAAACCTAACCTCAATATCATATCACTTTTGATACAAACAACAAAGTGTTTCGAACAATTTCTCCTAAGTAAAACATTGGAGATCTTATCAAAACTACTAATTAATTATTATTATTTCTATTACACTCATGTAATTACATATTTTATAACTTGTAACTACAAACACATAACCTTTCAATAACACATGTACGTTACGTTAATTAAATTGGAACATTTGAAATCACATAGATATCATATACACACACACACACACACACACACACACACACTCACACACGCACATTCGCGCGCGCACGAAAAGAGTGTCAGTATATTACTTGTCTCCAGAAAAAACTTTACAAATTTCGTAGATATTTTATCAGGAGAGTTTTTTCCCTAGTTTATTCAATCAAGTTTTGCCGGAGATCAAAGAGTCAGCGTTTTTAGAGAAGAAGATCTCGGTGAAGATGCAAGAGGCAAAACTTGGAACTCATAGTTTACGGAAAAGTTCGCGTATAGATATTTCAACGAACTCTATGATATCTTTCATTCTGCATGGGGGATGGTAGAGAATAGTCAAGGTGGGGTTGGACGGAGGAATAAGGGTGAATGGTCGACGAGAAAGAGATGGGGTATAAAAGAAAAAGTCGAAGAAGGCCAGTCTGTTTACCAATAATAAAGTTGCTACGGTGCAAAATAAGACGAAAGGCAGCGCCTTTTCCGCAGATTCAATGAAAACTCTACCTAGCTTGTGTAGCGAAACTTCGACAATGCCGCTATCGAAAAGAATACTTACATATATTGCTTTAGGATTACCATCGAAAAAAGTTGTTATCATCGAGACACGAGGGAGAAAAACAAAAACCGATATAAACAAGAATATGATTTAAAGTGCTGCCCTCTGGATAGGTAATTACTTGTCATTTCTATTCTATATTTCACTTTCGCTTTCTCTTATCGAAGCAAAGAGAAGTTTTGTTTTTTCCCGATATCGGACTGGATCACTTTTATAGAATTGCCAAATAGGATATCACCATTTATAGTGAAGAAATTCCTTGGTAGGATGGGCTCGCGTCGTCGGTAAGATAAATCGGTATTTTCTAGTCGCAGAATAAATGAGCTACCTTCTGTTCCACTCTTCTCTTTTTCCTCTTCTTCACCCCTTTTTTTTCTACCTTCCAAAGCGAATGCACATATATCATACACACACGTATATCATATATGTATATATGTATATATATATATATAGATACGTACACCCATATACATACGTACTATCCGTATTTTATCGATGCTTCCGTTTCATCGTGTCCGTGAAAAAGGTTGAAAACTTGAAAAGTCCACTCCATCAAATCGAGCAGGATGAGAAGGGCGTATCAAAGTTTCGAGGCAATATCGTTCGTTCAATACCTTCCCATCGATCTTTCTTCTGTTTGTCGATTTTTCGAGAACCAAATCCTACCACCATCATCACCACCACCACCGGTTATTAATAATTTTGATCTTAAGAAAGCAAAGTAAGACGTATCCGCGCGTCGTTCGGTAATTTCCGATGATTATATTTTCCTCTTAGCAAGTAACTTTCTCTTTTCAAAGTTTCTAACGTTTTCTTTTTTGTTACTATTATCAAGTTCCTCGGAAGCATAACAGGATGGCAAAAGGGAAGCATTCATCGTTGAACGAAAGATTAATCGCGATGAATATCGTCTTCTTCTTCTTCTTCTTCTTTTGTTTCTCTTCTATCTTCTATTCTCTTTTGTTCTGTACATTTTTAGTAAGTAGTTCGAACGGGAACAAATGAAGGGGATAGAAGGAATGCAGTAACGAAAACTGGCGACAAAATCATAATAAATCATCGAATAATCACGACGTACGAAGAAGAGCTTTAAACCTCACGAAAATAATTTGCGAAGACGTCCAACGTTTTAAAATTGATCGACCCTCTTTTCTATGTCGATGCCACGACTCCCGCAACTTATCACGTGCCCTTTCAAACCTCCCGACACACAATTTCGTTCCGTTCCTCCTCGCCACTAACTTTGAAAAGACGATCCATCATTGTCGCATCATCGTCGCCATCGGGTTTAAGAGCGATTAAAGAAACCTGCGATAGTGGTAATATAAGATGGTGGTACGTGAAAGAGAGAAAGAGATAAAGAGAAAAAAAACGGTTAGAAAAAGAAGAAGGTTAGACGGTTAGATGGTTTATACGAATAGTCTTTCCTGAAAAAGAATTCTAAAAAGGATCGTGAAAAAAGGATATAACGTGAGCTCTCCCGATAATATTCTCCCGAATATTCTCTTGGAAAAAGTGGATTTCTTCTTTTTTTCTCTCTATACGGCGAATATGCGAACTTTTTTTCTACGTAAACGTGTAACCATCTCGACAATTGGCGAAGTAACGAAAGAAGTTCTTAATAACTTTTTAAAATTGAAAGATCGTATCAAAATCGTAACAAAAAAGAAAATCAATCATTTGTTTATCAAATAGTTTAAAATTATCCTAGCTGTATCTATAAATTTGTTGCTTTTACTTCTAATCGAGGAAAAAGAACAGGACAAGTAGAATCCTACATTACCGACCGGTCAGTTTTATTTCATTGTGAATTAACATTCGGTAAAATCATTCGTCGACGATACACGTTGTTAAGGATATTTCATCGAAAAATATACATATATATATAATCAAAGAAAAGTAAATATATAATTAATATATGACTAATAGAGAAAATGACGACATCATTCAATTAATATTTGAATTTTGTCTTTACGCAGTGTCCAATTTTCTAATCGACCAATACGTTCATAGAATTATCTCGTCATGGCTTATATAATCTCCTTGAAAACGATTGGACAGGAATTAATATATATATGTATGTATATATATATATATATACACATATACATATATATACATATATATATATATATATTTAACGGTTTTCACAGCTTTCATCTTCGTAATGTAACATCATATCCTGTTAGCTTCATTGATATCGTTTCGTTTTACGATACACTTGCTTAATATATATATATATATATATATATATATATATATATATATATATATGATTTATAGCATTTAGTTAGGAAAGATACGTATATTTTATTTTTCCTTTATCGAGAAGACCGTGAATTCCTATCATATTTCTTGTTAGACTAATCGTGTAAACTCATTAATCGGTTTAAGTGTCGTAAAAACCAAATAATCGTTTTATTCTTTTTCTTCTTATATCGATAAAAGAGACGAGTAAAAAAATGACGATATTATGCGCGATTAACTCTATTTGAAGAAACTAACCGGAGATCCTCTTAAATCGTGAAATACGTTGTAACTCGCGAACAAGAGTAGCCATTATTATACGATAAATCACAAAATGACTGGAGAACTCTCTACGATCGAGTTCCTCGATGTTCTATTACACGACGAACGGTCAACACATCATTGTCAGTACTTTGTATCATCAAATAAATTTTATCCTTTCACCAATATATATTTATATTTCTTCTTTAATAGATAAATATTTAAATTGATATGTTGAAAATTATATTCTTTTTTCTATTTTTTTCTTTTTTTTGTAATATTCACTGCTCTCGTTTAAATTAACGTATAATAAACACGATAATCACTTTTTATTTAAAAAAAAAATTTATATTATAATAATCGAAGTAACGACAGACTTAGGTCGTGGAATCAGTAAAGAAACACTTTTTCATTGACGCCGTCATTCGCGTACTCAGTTGACCCTTGATCGGCATTGACCATATTACACCAGCCTAATTTCCATTTATTACGCAATTGATGCAATTAGATACATCAATCGTCGGGATAATGGAACGTTCAAGAGCCAACTAGATGCGCGACAAAGAAAAGAGCAAGAGACAGTATTCTGTCCAACTCTGTCGAGACGAATGACTACCTTCTAAAGATGAAGACAAAAACCACTTTTTTCTTTCCAAATTTATATTTTCATTTCTCTTTTATCATCCTACGTTCACATCTACATACACATATTTTTTCACTTTTATTTTTCAACGATAAAATATCGTTTAACGATTTACGAAGTTTTTGTTCGTTAAGAACTGGACGCCATGATGTTTCGACAAGTTTTACGTCATATTTAATAACTTGATTATCTCGATATATATATTTATTAATATATCTGCGTTAAAAAATAATAGCTATTATAATACTAAATGATAGCTACTGTAATGCTGATGAAAGAAATATTACGTCACATAATTTTTTTTCTACTACTGTAACTACATGCGTATATATTTACGTACGTATGTATAGAAATGGTATTTGACCACCATGATGATCTTTAGATAACCTTTTCATCGGTATAATTTCATAAATGTGATATTACCTTCTTAACCAGCCTATTCGTGGAAGTACTGATAAATTAGAACCGCGAATAAAAATTTTTTAACGATATCAATATATAAAAGTTAGAAAAATTTTTTTCCACCGTTTATAACGACTCATTCGTTCATTTATTTATCATACATAATATAATAAATGACTTTCGACCGATAAGCAATATCGAATAACGAAGGTTGAACGATAAATCTTCACTGAAAATTAAAATAATCGTTAATACGGGAATATATTTGACACCGATGACGTACATATTTACAAATGTAAATTAAATTGAAATATAAATATACGTTCCTTCACACATTGTCTTTATTCGTATTTTCTTCCTTTTTCCTTTTTGTTTGATCGAAGAATATTTACTAATGACAAACTTCTATGACTCGATTTGTTCTTCCTATTTTTTCATGGATCTTATCGTCGATCGTAGTTCAGTCTAACAATTTTTTTTCTGCTCAGGCCATGATTTATTATAAATAACTTGAACTGCAAAACAGATGGAAAGCTGAAAATAATATTACATCATTAAGAATATTTCTACTATGTTTAATCGATAGTGCAAGAAATCCAGGCGATTATTTTTTGACAAGAACAAATTCAAACTGGTAATTTGTGAAACGTCAGAGCTAAAGATAATAGCTAATATATGGACAATTGCGAGGATCGTTAAATTTTTTGTGGTTCTTTTTTCTTTTTATCTATTTTTCGTCATGCGTAAAAACACGAGGAAGAATAGCGACGACATTAGAGAGAATAGATAACTGTCACGGGCATTTATGATTGGCGGCCAAACGGAGGCTCGTCCTAAACGTTTAAAAATAAATTAATCTACGTCTCTCTCTCTCTCTCTCTCTCTCTCCCTGTCTTTCCCTGTCTCTCCCTCCTTCTTTCAATGTACACTGCGTCAAGCAGGTTAAATTCAATCGGGCAGTGCACTCGAAGAATTTTCATTTGTAGTTCGTACGTAGTCGTCGTCGTCGTTAAGTTATAAAAGCTTGCTTACGAAGCATCGTTGCTTTGATTGGCAACACAACGTGCATAGAACAAATGTATACGTAGAAAAATAATATTACACTCCGCATGTTAAAGGAAATCGGAAGCGCGTGCGCGAATATTCTCAAATCGATCGTAATATGCATTTATTATTATTTATTTAAAAGCAAAGCGCGCGTAAAGAGCGAAGGATAATTTGAAAAGAGAGAAAGAATAAGAAATAACATTATAATTGTAAACACGTGCGTACATAGAACATATATTCATTTATGCGCGCCTTCCGTTCTCAAAATCGATATTGTCGCTGTGTGTTCCGTACGAAGGCCCACGTACGAAACTTATAAGAGTCAACGATATTCGAACATAACCTCAAAAATCGACGGATCTTTTTCCTTCGCATTTTCCTTGTGCAGCGTAAAAAGAAAAAGGAAAGAGGAAAAGAAAGAGAGAGGGAAAGAGAGAAAGAGAAAGAAAAAACAAGAGAGAGAGAGAGAGATAAACGGGAGAGAGAGAGAGAGAGAAGAGAGAGAGAGAGAGAGAGAAATACATACCATCCGGATCATTGAAGAGATTTTGATTTAAGGATCGATGTTGGAATATCAAAGTGATCATCGTCGAACAAATCGAGGGTAAGGGATATACCAGCGAGTCTGAGGAGAGCAACGAAGGCTGATTTTTTTGCGAATCTTTCGAATGACGTCGATAAGAGAGAAGGTTATTGCCATGCATATAAATTAATTTTTATTCAAAACATTTTTTTCAAATTATTCAAGGAAAGAAGAGGAGAGAGAGAGAGAGAGAGAGAGAGAAAGAGAGTGAGGGAGAGAGAGGAAGAGAGAGAGAGAGTGAGAAAGTGAAGGAGAGAGAGAGGGAGGAGTATAAAGGACATAGGATAGAAAAAGAAGAAAGATACCAAAAAGGATTACGTACGAGCGACATGTCTCATGGATAGCACATTGATGTATCACTTGTTACAAGATCGCTTGTTTTTCATTTCTCTTAGTTTGTTTATCTCTTCTCTCTCTCTCTCTCTCTCTCTCTCTCTCTCTCTCTCTCACTCACTCACTCACTCACTCTCCTCTCCCCCCTCCTCCCTCTCTCTCTCTCTTTTTTGCGCGTGTTGCATCATTTGCTGTATGATGATGCGTTGAGTCCAAATACTGATTCGACGATTGAAAATGAGCAAGACGTATATTTTTAAGAGTATAATATGCTATACCGAATCGGCTATACCGAAAATACGCGCTCGACGATATTTCAATTGCGTAATGTTTTTGATAACCGAAGAAAAACACGTGGTACACTTGTTATTTTATTCTTATTTTCCTTTTTATCAAATCTTTTTTCTCCCTTTTTTCGATTATTAGATGTCATGTTAACAATGATGCTAATAGTTATCTGAACGTGCATATGTATGGAATATCGTGAGAGTTAGTTAGATCATATCTCGTTTTATCATTCATAATATATGTGGCTTTTTTTTTTAAATTGTTAACAGGTCACAAAAAGTCGATACTTTAATATAAGACAAGAGAATGTTGATGGGACAGACTTGAGGTGAAATGTCCCGTAGTTTGCCAGATAGAGTGGCAGGGCTTTATTATGCCCATGGCCTATTCTGTTCTTCGCATCCCATCCCAGTTATCTCTTTGGCAATATCAATTATATTACTATGCTGGTCTGTTGTATCTTATTTAATAATATCTTTTAGTTTTCTTCCATTATAGGTACACAATTTAAAATAGAACCGTTTTGTCAATTACAGTTATCCTTTAGTAAATCTGCCAATGCCAGGAAATGCACCAAGAATGATACTTAATCGTACGGTTGAATCAACAAATGTTACAGAAAAGTCAGCTTTGTATGTTCAACAGGTTGTATTAAGAATTGGAGTGGTACCATGGGCCGAAGATTTGTCATTAATGGATGCATTTAGGGGACCTTTATATGAGATATTTAATCTATTGGAAATTATACAAAATTATCAGCACCCAGAAACGTTAGTTTAATGTATTCATTTGGATGGAGAATTTTTCAAAGTCCTCATTTTAGAATTATATTTACAGGTTGAAGACCCTTGGCCAGGTTTGCTTGCATATAGAGGCAGCCAAAAAGAGAAATGGGAAGAAACCGGAGGTTTTACCGGAGTATAATTGTCTAGTACTCTCTCCTGCAAATTTGTGGCAGCAAAGTATTGAACTATTTTCACAAGATACTAATCTTATTGGAACAGTATTTTCATATAAGGTAGCTTTATAAATTTCTATTGGATTAAAATTATTCGTCGATCACTATATTATACATATATTTTCTTTCATTGCAGAACTTACAAAAAGGTAAAGTTAGTTTAGCAGAAGTAATGTTTGGGATGAATTTAAAAGAAACTGGAATTAAGCGATATCCAGTACGTGTTAGGCAAAGAATTTTACAATATTCAGTCACCATTTATTTAAAGGAATACGATATCGAGTAAGTAGATAGAAACAATATAATCCTTCAATATAATATGATAAAAAAAATTGATAACATATTTTTCCATCTTTTCATTAATGCCTGCTTCCAGATTTATAAGAGGATTAAATCATCGATTGAAAAGTTACTATCGTCTTCATCAATCTGAAGATAATATTACAGATATTGTGGCGGACGATGCGCTACATATTTTTTATCCTGGAGAATTTAATTACAGTGACTTCTTTCCCTTGATGATGACTTTCTTAGTATTGCTTTTTTACATTTATTTTTCTGTGCGCAAAATAGAACTTATTAAATCAAAAATTGGAATGGCATTTAGTGCGTGCTTTACGGTAATAGCGTCTCTTTCTATGACCGTTGGTGTGTGTTTCTTTTTTGGTTTAACATTGAGTTTAAGTGGAAAGGAAGTGTTTCCATATTTGGTGATAATTGTTGGTTTAGAAAATGTATTGGTGTTAACAAAAAGTGTAGTGAGTACTCCAGCTCATTTGGATGTAAAAATTCGAGTCGCTCAAGGCTTGTCAAAAGAAGGATGGTCTATCACAAAAAATTTGCTTACCGAAGTTACTATTTTAACTATTGGATTGTTCACATTTGTTCCCGCCATTCAAGAATTTTGTATTTTCGCTATTGTTGGATTATTGAATGACTTCTTCCTTCAAATGGTGTTTTTCTCAACAATTCTTGCAATTGATATTAGACGTACCGAACTTTCTGGTGAAAGTTCGAAATTTCATTTACCACACATTCCAACATCACGGAAACAACAGTTTACTACGACTATAACGACAAATAGAAAGCCTAATATATTTCGTTCCAAGTCTCATCCAAGGCTTAATGGTTTGACCAACGGACCGACCAACGTGATAGCTCCAAATACACAGAATACTTATACATTGGCGAAATTACCCAAACGATTACGATTGGTTCATTTTTGGGCACGTACACGTATATTTCAACGTGCATTTATGGTATGGATGGTAGTCTGGATCAGTATGATTATATACAACTCTGGAATAATTGAACATGTTATTCACTTAAGTGATACATTAAAAACAGAAACAGATATTGATGGTTACACTATAGATAGACCGCAAACATTAAATAATTATATTGGATTAGATAAAATAAAATCTTTACAGACATCACCTAGTACCGTTACCCCGGATCGTTTAAACGATAACGTAAGTTAAATAGTTTTTTAAAACAATTTCTTTCCTCTTAGACACAGATCATTATTGGATATTTTTTATTATTTTAGAATGAACTGATTAATAATGTAACAGACGAATTGAACAAATTGAGACCTGTAGATTTTCCACCTTGGAATCGTTTATCTCTTTATCATTGGTCTTCAATTGTTTCAATGTATAATATTTCTGTAGCTGGTGAACAAGTAACAATACTACCAACAATTAAATTATCTCATGCGGTTAGTCCACAATTGGTTAGACAAATTAGCAATCCGAATGATGTGCAACACTTCCAATGGCAAAGTTTTGCTACAGCTGCTCTTGATCCCTTGGATTTTTCAGGTTTGCAAATATTTCCTTGTTAAATAATATAACATTTGTAGTCTAAAAATAAATGACATATTTATTACGCAAGGATGATTTTTTACAATCTGTTATAACAAATATTATTATAATATATGTGACGTGTCATTTTTAAGCTGGATGTTGAATGTTTTTATTCTAATGCACAGCTGAATATTCTAATTTATCATTCGGTTATTTGATACTTAAGTGTACATCATTTAATATAGAAATACGATATAGAAAAGTTAATTTATGATCTACTTACTTTTATAGATATGGAAATACCAACAAGATCCGAAGGGCGCGGATTTAACACAAATGCACCCTTTGTACCATCGAGTCCTATGGAAATATTTTTAGCAGCTTTACTTTGTCTAGTTAGTGTTATTGTTGTGGCTTATACAATGGTGGTTTTATATCGTTGCATTTGCTCTAGAAATTATGCAGAGTGGAGAGCTAGTTGGCACCAACAGGAGAAGACACATGATTCAGTGACACAATTGGTCTTAGAAGCGATGCCTTTAGTTCTAGAAGGTCACACTCAAGAAGTCGAATGTATTGCCACAGATGGCAATACCATTGCAAGTACTTGTTTGGCTGGACACATAAGAGTATGGGATTCAATTTCGGGCGAACAGATTGCTCATATTAACAGAAAGCAATTCTTTGGTACACCTCAAAAAAATGCAAATCAAGTAATACAAGATACAGAAGAACTTATGTCTGATTATGAAAGTGGTTCACCACCATCCAGAGGTGAGATAGAGAATATCAACTCACAAAGTTTATACTCTGCGCCGTATTCATCAATGTATCATAGACAATCATCACCAGGACCTTGTTACATTCAACGACTAAATTATGGAAATATTAACAAAAGACATTCAATGGGCAATAATTTGGATTATGATTATCAAATAAATGAATTCAACAATATGGAAAAACACAAATCTTTGCGTAGAAATTTGGATAATGCTTATAATCTACCTGATTTAAAACAAACAATTAATACAAAATTTTCTTCCATGAAGCATTCGTTGGTACAGAAAAATTATGATCAAGGTTATAATTTTGGTGATAAATATAAAAATCTCTTAGACGAACATAATAGGACTATAGACGAAATGCAAAAATCTGAAAATCAGGATGAGTTAAATCTATGTAGAAAATCAAATATTTCAGTAAATGGTACAGTTTTGTTAAACGGAGAAAAACCATTACAATTGACTCAAGGCATTCCACCAATTTGGTGCATGGACTATCAAGAAAATTTAATTGTAGTTGGATGTTCCAATGGTAGCTTAGAATTTTGGGAAGGTACAACTGGAAGATTTAAAGTAAGTTTTGAAAATTAAATATCTTTTTTCTTTTTTTTTTTTTTTTTGTGCATAACGAATGTACACATAATCACTGAAAATTTTATATAAAATTATTATTGTAGTGTTTGTTTGATGATGGATCCGGCTTTGGGATTTCTGCTGTTAAACTTATAGGCAGTAGAGTAATAGCTGCTAAATTAAATGGTTCCATAGATTTCTTACAACTTGAAAGTTATAGTGAAGGTCAACAAATTGACTGGGGATTTACATCTTACAGAAGAAGTAAATATTCGTTATTGTAAATTTCTTATTTCTTTTTTCACTTATAATATATATATATACATATATATATATACATATGTTACAGCGCACGTTCGTACCGGTAGCGCTGGATCACCAGTGGATATTAATATCATGCAATCTGAAGAAGATCTTCGTTGTATAAAAATTGGTTCACACAGAGCACATCAACAAGTTATAACGGTTTTAGATTCTGAAGGAGGTCGTGTTTTAACAGGTAGTCAAGATCACACCCTAAAAGTTTACAGGTATGATACTTTGATACAGAATATCAAAGTATATATATATAATATGCTTTTATGGCGTTCTTATATTTTCAGGTTAGAAGACCAGTTACCATTGTACACTCTTCATGGGCATTGTGGACCAATATCTTGTCTATTTGTGGACAGAATTAGTCCTATGACATCCGCTAGTGGATCTCAAGATGGTTTACTATGTGTCTGGGATCTTTTGACAGGTAAGCTAATATAATAGAATGTCATAAGGAAGTATCAATAAAATATTCTTTTCCAGGAACATGTATGTATAGTATACAAGCACACGATGGTGCTGTAGCTGCTATAACATGTTCAGTATCTTATGTAATAAGTATTGGAACTGATGAAAAGTTGTGCGTTTGGGAACGGTTTCAAGGTCACTTATTGCATGCTCTTCCTGCACACAGAGCAGCTTATAGTTTACAAATAGTTATGTTAACGCATCATCTACTAATCGCCAGTAGCCAGGTATGTAATAAGTTTCATTAGAATGCAATCTATAATAGTGCAAGATATGATAATAAATATTTCAGGGATCGTTAGTGGTATGGGACGTGAGAACTGGCGAACCTGTTCGTGAAGTAAGATTGGGTCATAAAGACAGTTGTATATTCGTAAAGCAAATGATCGCATTAAAGGATAGTGTAGTTTGTGATTTTGGTCGACAGTTAAGAATCGTCAGATTTCCATTGGTTTCTGATAAATTAGACTAAATTTTGTGTATGCTCATGTACATAGCTTTATTTTACGTTTACTTTCGATTATAAATATTATACGACACTTGAGTAAAAAAATTGCTTCGCATAAGCTTACTATAATCTACAGTAATTTTACAGGGATAAAGATTTTTTACATTGGATGTATTTTGTACTCGATTAAACTAAGGGTACATTTATTATTTTTTAAATCTTTCGATTAAATTGCCCATGGTAGGTTATTTTGTTTGAATTATTTTACGATATGACAATAGTAATTTATTATTATTTTTTAAATTATCATAACTATTAGACAAATTCATGTATGAAAATAGTAAAAGCTATTATCGATTTGTATAAAAAAAAATTAAAGGTTGTTGGAATTCCACGAATTCTTTGGATATTTAACTACTTCTTATATTCTTCCATTTATTTATTTTTAAAGAAATATTCTAAGTGAGTTTTATTATTAGAAAATTATTTTTAAAAAATGCTTTATTTCGTGGAGTAATACGTTAATGTTATTTTAAATCAGTCTATGCATTATTTATATTAACGTATGTATATGTACATATATATATATATATATATATATATATATATATATATATATATGTGTGTGTATGTTTGTGTGTGTATGTATATGTATACACATATACATAAAAATCATTATTTTTATGAAATCGTGATATTTTAAATAATCGTAATTATTAATGCTTGTGATATTAAACATTGCATCTGTCAAAAGTTATTGGCCCTCAAATGTGTCAATCTTATGTTTAAAACGTAAATTTAGAATTTTTGCATGAAATATGTTAATAACATGATATGGAAGAATAAGGAAGTAAACTAATATTATCGTTGCTAGATATTAATAAGTTTGCAAAAAGCTTGCGCAAACAATTAAAAAAATTTGTTACTTGTTAAAAATTGATAAAAACGTAATGTAATTTGTGTGTTTTTGCGTGTGCACGCGCGCGCGCACGCGCGTGTGTGTGTGTGTATATATATATATATACACACTTATAATTTATATATCATCCAGATAAATATATATAAAACAAAAAGAATTGGTTAAATGTATAGACAGTCCTGATTCAGATCTTTCATCGCAAAATTTTTTCTTATGTAAGTCTATTAAATAATATTCCATAAACCGTTTAACGAAATTATTATTATTTTTTATTCCAAAAGAAATCTCATAGTTACATAATTATTCAGATTCGAGAAACTATTCATTTTTTCTCATCTTTTAGCACGAGGACTATCTATACATTACGTTTTTTACAACGTAAGTTATTGGAAAGTTAATCATGACATTAAGATTTTTTTTCATTTTTCTTGATGAAATCGAATTTCATTATGCACAATATTTCATCTTTACTTATACAAGTGCCTTCGCATCTGTCATTTTAATTTTCACTCGTATGTATTCACTATGATAGAATTATATACACATATATATATATATATATATAGAGAGAGAGAGAGAGAGAGAGGGAGTAACGAAAAAAAAATTGATCTCAATCTTTTATTACGTAATACGTAGATGTTGCTCTATCGAAGAGAAAAAAAGAAAAAAAAAGACAAAATTTTAATTATTACATGTTAAAACGTAGAATACATATACAAAAGTGTACACACAGACACTTGTGATACGTACTACGTAGTTAAAGTAAGGTTCAATCGAAGAGAAATTTTTCGAAATCGACTATAAATCATTCAAGATCGCTATATGATGTTCTATTCAAATCATTCGAACGGGTTCCAACAAACTAAATATAATATCATATTTGCTAAAAGAAAGGATTTAAATCCTATTTATAGACTATAACGATCTATATTTTTCTAAACGTCGAAATAGATTACGTGAAAATTTATATTTTATAACGAAATAACGTAAACTATGAATTTCATTGTTGTCGTTTAATTCTTCAATAACAATAAAATGACAATGCGTCGGTTTATTAATATTTAAATTAATTAAAGAAAAAGTAAGAAAAAAAAAATTGATTGTACGAAAGGATCGCATATAGAGTGCATTAAGTTCCATCTTTGCAATGTTATATTTTACATATTATACTTTCACGAATGTTGCTGAAGTATCGCGAAATGAAAGATGAAAAAAAGCGAATGAACGATACTTTACTTTAAGAGAGAAAGTGTGTGTGTGTGTGTGAGAGAGAGAGAGAGAGAGAGAGAGAGAGAGAGAGAGAGAGAGAGAGAGAGAGAGAGAGAGAGGAAAGTACGTGCGTCTTTTACGGATGACATAAAAAGAAGGAACATTATCAATAGGTCAACTATGAAACAATGATAATCGCCTCTAGACTGAATATATGTACTATATATTGTGACAGTTTATACATACTTAGGAAAAATCTTTTATTTTCTGATATCCTATTTGAGAAAGCAGATAGTGGGTCCCACTAAACGAAATCATCGTTTGCTTACCTAGAGTTATATATTTTTCTTAACCAAAGTTGTACGTACGTTGTTTAAAATAAACGATGCGTCTCTACATGTGATAGGAAATAACGAACGTGAGGAAAAGGAAAAGTAAAAGAAAAACAAGAAAAAAAAAATATATATATATATGAAACAAATGAAAAATAATAATAAATAGAGGAAAAAAAAGCAAAAGAAAATGCTTCCGACGATACCGTTGGCTGGCTAACGATCACGCGTGATTTTTGTATTTATTATTAAATTAATTTAACGCATAATCTAACGCATAATTAACTATCGTTCTTAATAAAAATAAAATTAAAAAAAAAAAAAAAAAAAAAAAAAAAAAGAAGAAAAAATGAAATAAAATTTTCATTTTGTAATAGACGCAACTCCTAGCACGTACTTATCCCTTCCGAGTGCGCAAAATTTTAAAAAACTGTCGGCCATTAAACACACACTCCGAAATACGAAAATATGCGATATATAATCCTATATATCATCATAAGCGTTTTACATTCAACGACAGATCCATCGTTTGCTTCTGGCACATTTAATCCGGAAATTTGTAAGTAGAATGAGATTAGATGAACTATTATAATAAGCTAAGCCGTGTTCTTTTCTAATTCATTTGATCTAAATACAAAGATTCCCTTTTCAGAAAATTATCGCGCTTACAATTACTTCGTTATATATTATCTTTATTGGTAAATAAGAACGAAAGAAACGTAGAAATGTTGTCAATGTGGCCTTGCCGATCAGTTTCAATGTCGTTAATTGTTAGTTGTAGATTAGAACGTATCCAATAGTGCTTTCCTTTCACATGATTTTAGAAGATTTTTTTTATTAAGCACTCTGATTAAAAATTAATGCAAGAAGAAAAGGAGCAAGGTTATTGACCAAGAAAGTATGTACACTGTAAGTCCGTACTCAGACATTGTGTGTTTCTCTTAATGCCGAATTAATCCTTTGATACTCTTTTCATAAGTGACGTCTATCGCGGGATTTTAATTTGTATTTAACAATTCAGTATCATATTTCTTATCTACGTTCGTAATAGTAATGAGTAAAAAAAATTATAAATATTTTCAAATATGGTTTTCATGATTGATTGATTGATTGGTCCGTTCGAATTGAACTTTCTTATTTTGATATATCAGTCTAAGTATATGCATATTTTTTTTTCCTTTTTAATACAAAAAGTATTAAAGTAAAGTAAGTTTATCGCAGGACAACTTATCGAATGAAACACAAGAAATAAAAATACAATAATAAATTTTTGTTGTTTAGTTTATGATATACGTCAAAAGCTTATATATACATGTAAAGTACTTCCAGGTTCTTCTTTTCTTTTTCTTTTATTTTTTTAGAGATAAGTTTTTAACTGTGCAACGACACGATGAAAAAAGATATATATATATATAAACAAGGACGAATGATAATATTGAATAATATGAATTATACAAAAATAATTCATCTTTTTTCTATATATTTATATTGAAATAATCAAATTTGAATTTGAATATGAAGGATAAATTAGAAAGGCTTTGTTTAGACTGTTAACTTTACAAAATATTTAACTTCACAAATTATATATATATATAACTATAATCCTTTTTTACTATATAAATAATAATAATAATTGTTATATATATATAATTAATAGTAACATATATATACATATTGTCATTATTATCGATCTAATGTTGTATATCAGTAGCAAGTTATCTTAGTAATTTCTCTCTTCTATTCTTCCTTATTATTATTATTATCATTATTATTGTTATTATAATTATTTTGAATACTGTAATACCGAAAAATTTTATCAAACGAAATTATTTTTATCCTCATGATTTTTTTGTATTTCAGGATTGTTGATTGTATTAATCTACTTGATAAAAAATTAGTTAGATCAGTAATAATGAAATTAAACGGCTAGGAAATAGATGTATTATTCATCATTGTTGGAAGGGCTCCTTTACTTCTATAATTCATTATAGAAGTAAAAGGATATATTTGCGCGCACACAGAGAACAATTTTCTTTCGATGTAGAAGAAGAGGGAGTAGAAATCGAAAGTACATCTTACCGGTAGCACACATCAGAACGTATTCAGTCGTCTCCAGAGCGAGCTCGGTAAAGTTCATTGTTTCTTCCTTCTCTTTTTCTTTCTTTTTTTTCTCTTTCTCTCTCTCTCTCTCTCTCTCTCTCTTTCTTTTTTCTATTTCTTTTGCTTTCTGTTTTTCATTTATTGTCTCTATCATTCTCTATCTATCGAGAATAATTTAAGAAAAAAAATTGATCACTTTTCACAATCGGTTTTGATAACTGCTCGGTAAACAAGATGAAGGAAGAAGGAAGAAGAAGAAAAAGAGGAAAAGGACAGAACGTTTTCTCGAAGTTATAAACAGAAAAATATACAACTATAGGAAGGTCAAATTGTGTATATACATATATGTGTTTGGAAAAAGATCTCTGAGTTTGTTGAGTTTGCTGAAAAATAAAAGCAAAAGAATGAATCTTTTTGGATCGTTGAAATGTCATCGAATAAACTGTATTAAAAAAAGAACGAAGACATAGTGAAAATTAAGAAGTTCATCGTTTTTGTTTTTTCCGACATATATCATTTTTTTTCTTTTTATGTCATAAAATATATACTATATAAACTTTGATATTTTCGATATGGTTCGTTCGGTATCGATCATTAAATCATCATTTTTTCATTAAAAATTATTAAATTGTTATAAAACTGAGATTTGTTCGTTGACAACTATCAAGAAGATGACACAAATCAAGAACATGGAAAGCACCATTGAAAATACAGTCAGGTTCGTATGATATAATATTCATTATATAATTATATCTAGTCAATTTTGATAGACTATTCGCGTCCAATTCATAGATTGATATATCGATTCTATACAAAATATTCCGATATAATTCGGTTATATAGGTTAATATCATTTTAATGTTGTATCAATAATTAAATTAATCTAACAGCAATAATAAAATCAATCAATGATTCATTTTTCTTCAACGATCTTATCGTTTGTATATTAAAAAAAAAAAAAAAAAATATTATATTCAATGAAATCAAGAAATAAATCGTAACGTTCTTTTATTAAATGATCTTTCAATAAATTTATTTCTTTAAAAATCTTGTTTTTTTTTCGATTTTCAGTATCAAATTTAATAGTACCTTAGTTTTATGATAAGTTTTGCTTTAAAAAGCGAAGCAAAGTACTATGAACAATTTTCCTTCGGTAGTTGTTTTTTTCGAAATAAAAAAATAATTAATTGATTAAATCGAAACATTATTTTAAAAAGCGACATAATTATTCGAGCAACACATATATATATATATTAATCATATTTTATACTAATCTATTTGACGATAATTGTTAAAAAATAAAAAAGGAAAACTTCGTTATTATATTCTATATATAAAAGATCTGTTACGTTTTACTTTAAAATAACTATTTGTTAACATTTTGTCTAAATATTGTTATATTTTTATTTGATCTCGAATTATACTTGAAGATATTAGAAAATGATAACAAAAAGACTATTAATTATAACTAAAATAATAAAAAAAACTATTAACTATGAATAAAATAAACACAGAATAAAACATTTTTTACAAATAAAAGGAAGAAAGAAATAACAATTGAATTAAAATGTCTAATCATTTCTGTTTATTATGAACGTAATAATAATTTTTTCGAATAACGCATTCAACCATTAATAATTTCATTTACGTCAGAAATATTTATGAATTTGATGAATCTTAATTTTCAATTTTTTATTCAATATTTTACAATTTTTCGACAACTAATTTTATTTTCATAATAAACTTGTTAAATTTAGTCACATTGATCAATTTGTTCAAACAAAATTTATTTACTTTTTACGAAAAATGTACTTTGAATATGTCATTTTTGTCGTCGAGTCATTACATATCTATAATACATATAATTTATATATCCCATTTCCATTTTTCTTTCGCAAACACTTGAAATTTTTAACATCTCTCTAACAGATATCATTTTCGAACTATTTATAAATAATTCATACCAAATATAATATATAGTATAAGAAATTTTCTTATTTTTATAATAAATTTGATCAGTATGTGAACGAAACAATTTTTGTTTTTGCTTCTTCTTTTTGGATTAAATTTATCGGCAAAACTTTTATTTTGTTAAGACACCTACTAACGAACGGCAAATTTAAATATTTCTTAAGAAAATATTCATACTTCAGTTTATTTTAGAATTTTAAGTCGGTCTTAAATCGTTTCATATTTATCATTTTTAATGTCATTTGAATTAAGTTATGTAACATTATTACAGTTTATTTTTTTGATAAAAGAATATGCTCATTAGGATCACGTGATAGATTAATTTATCTTTATTTTATTAGTTTTAAATCTTCCCAGCTGAAAATGATATGTAAAGTAAGTTTTATGAAAATAATGATCCTTTTTATCTTATTAAACCTTCTTCTCTCTAGTTCATCATCTCGTACTTATTCTGAATTTTATTTAGTTTGCTTGATATCTCTATTTTATTGCTTCAGAAATATGTCATTTTCGTTTCATAATATGCTCCATAATTGTTTATTTAGAAACAATAAATGACATTAATTGACAAATGGCCGTAAATACGTACGATTTGTTTCAGATTGATAACTATAGTTGATAAACAATAAATTTAAGTAACATTGTTTCTTTGTCCTTTGTTATCATTTCTTTAAACTTTATTATAAATATTTATTATTGAAAAAATAAAATTTAATTCATCTAAATAAATAAAGGTTGATGAAAAAATATTAACTGTAATAACACTTTTATAAGTGCAATCTATAAAAACAGAATATTTAATATATTCTGCTCATTTTTCTTATTTTTCTTTTTTTTCCTTTGTTTTTTGTTTTTTTTTAAATTCTACGATAAAATTATCCATCGTATCGATGAAATAATAAATAAGTATATAATTAACCATGTAATATAAATGAGGAAGTGCAATGGAAAACACGTTTGCGATCAGGTTACTGACCATGATGATCAGCGATGCAGCGGAGAAAAACATCGACGTATACTAATAAAGTCCTTCAAGTATTTTTTCTAACATATGAGACTCATTCTAGACAATACAAGATTTATAATTATATTATTACATGATTAGCTTGTTAAAAGTACTTGGAAAAGTAATGACACTATACATCGATAATCGAAGATATAAAGGAAAGATCGAATGGTTCGATAAACTCTTACTTCATAAATATTTATAATTTTTAAGCAGCAACGTCAGTTTCTGATTATTTAAAGCAACAATTAGAATATGCGTGTAAATAGATTCTAAATGTATTAAATATTTCAATTGACATCTATAATGTATAGGTATTTAAATTTATCCATTTTCTTTTCAATTTTTTTCTTTTTTCGATAGCAATTACGTACATTCAACAATACATTTATGTAATTGTATTTGAAATATTTTCTACAAAAATAATTATTATATTCCTTAGAATCAAAGTATTATTCCTTAATGTTATTCGAAGAAATGCATAATTTCGAGCTTATTTACGATCCTTCATTTATCGACAGGTACCAAATCAAGTTTATTTCAAAGAAACGTTTGATTTATTTTATTCATTAATTAGTATTTCTTTGGAATATAATCGCCAGGTTCCCCTTAGACAAATCAACTTAAAATATTCTTGGTGAAGAAATCAATATATATAATTATTCATTAATTGACATGACACAACGAATACAATAAAAAAAAAAACATTATTGGAAAATTGTCGCAAAAATGTATTATATTATAATATATTAAAATTGTAAGTATGTATGCACATATACAGGGTGTTTCAACTAACTATAGAACTTGAAATATCTTTGTTAATTTTAATCATATGAGAAAATTACAAAAAGAAAATTATACAGATTACAATTTTCTTCCGCAAAGTTGACGATATCAAATTCTCATTCTCCAAAGAATGTTTTCAAAAAACATTCCTTTCAACCATTTGTCATTTGTAATTACATAATAATTTTTCAACTGGCAAACATTATTTTGTAACGGAAATGGCAAGTTACGTAAATGACTCGCCTATAATCAAGTGGATCACGATAGAATGGATTTCATCCAGGAGAAGTGAATGGCCTGAACCAGTTGTGTGCAACGACACGGTTTATTCAAAAGAAAAAAGAAAAAAAAAAAGACATTGAAATGATAGCCCATGGGCATTCATGGCTCTAAGAATCAATTTTCTTTCTTTCGTTCGTTCATCCTATAGCTATTCTCCTTTCATGATTCTCACCGCGAATAGACATACGTACATTTAGTTTCGTCATTGACATAATTTAACGTGAAAGGATCTCAATACAACGATCGCGTTTACGTAATCCCAATGTTCGTACTACGTTCTCGGCATTTTATATAATACAGCATCCTCGTAAAACACTGTACAAGTGCCGAGGTACGATATTCTTATTTTCAAGAATGCTCTTTTAAATGGCATATTTTAATAGGATTGAAAAATGAAACAAGATTTCAATAAAGATTTCGAAATGTCTTTATTACTTCCGCTTATTCTTAAGAATAGTGTTCACAAGTCATTCTAGAAGTAAGTTGAATCAGTTGATGTTATAAGTCTAATGATCATTTACTCTCGTTTATTCGATCATAAGAGTGATATACAGTCAAAGACAAAATTGATACGTTTGATCAAAGTATTTTATAGTTAATATATATGTAATGTTTCCAGTAATAATTAAATATTTTAATCTATAAAAAGAAAATAATATTTAGATAAATTTTGCTTGAATAAATTTTCAGCAATGGTGAAAAAATAACACCGATGGAATTAAACGGCGATGTTGGCGATAATCTGGCGCCTATTTCAAAATATCGAGAAGCCTTACCGCAGTGCTGTGCTGTGGGCGCAAAAAATCTAGTCCTGATCACGTTTGGTTCCACTTTGGGCTTCTCGACAATTCTGATACCAGAATTACAAAGCAAGAATTCTGAAATTCCCACAACTATTGAAGAAATTACGTGGATCAGTAAGCTATTAAATAAATATATCAAATTAATCATTATTTCATTTTCGAAATAACTAGTTTTTGTTCGTCACTTTTTTACTTGTACTGCATATTTCATTATTTTATATTACATATATCGAAACACTTTTAATCACAATTTCATATACCATGCGTTTGTATTCTTTTTCTTTTTTTTTTTTGTTAACGTTCTTTTATCTTTCTCATTACAGGCAGTTTAAATTTGTTTCTTGTACCATTAGGCTGTTTCGTAAGCGGCCCAATATCTCAGTATTTAGGTAGAAAACGAACGATGATGATTGCAAATATTCCATTCATAATGGCCTGGCTGACTTTCCATTACTCTTACAATACTACCATGCTGTTCATAGCTCTAGCAATGACAGGACTTACTGGTGGATTGATCGAAGCACCAGTGATGACATATGTTGCCGAAGTTACCCAACCTCGTTTACGAGGAATGTTATCAGCTACATCCACCATGTCTGTCATTTTAGGAGTTTTCACACAGATGCTCGGCGGTAGCTTAACCAATTGGAGAACGGTGGCAGTGATTAATTTGACATATCCACTCGTGTGTTTTATCGCACTCCTCATGGTTCCCGAGAGTCCTCATTGGCTGGCCGGTAAAAGCAGATCTTTCTTATATTATTTACTATTAAATCATTCGAGTCTATTAATCATATATGCTCTATTAAACATATATATATATATACGCGCAAACTGTTATCATAAATACATAATCGATTAGAAAAAAAAAAGCATCCGCCACGTAAAAAAGTTAAAAAAAAAGATAAAGATTAGATTATTAGATGACTATTAATGTTGTTGATCGTACGATATAAAATCTTTTTTTGCTAAAGAAACCTCTCGTTTAATTGTACAACATTTATTTTACTCAATGTCAATACTATATTTGAAAAATCCTATTGATGGTTTAGCAAAGGGTCGTACGAAGGAAGCTGAAAGAGCTTTGTGTTGGCTCCGTGGATGGGTTACTCCAGCACACGTGAAAACGGAGTTCATTGGACTTTGCGATATTGTGAGGAAACCGGTGGACACAACGTCGGAAAAAGAGAAACTTTGGAAATCTTACAAGAAAAAGACATGTTATGTGCCTTTTATATTGGTGACAACAGCCTTTTTCATTGGTGCATTTGGTGGTACTTCGATTCTCCAGACTTTTGCCGTTGTCATTTTCGAAGAAATGAGCGCTCCCATCGACAAATACACGGCTGCAGTATTTCTCGGGATCGCTGAATTAGTTGGCACAGTGACCTGTGTATCAACCATTCATTTTATCGGGAAACGCTTGTTAACTTTCTTCTCTTTAATTGGAATAGGATCCAGTTTGCTTCTAGCGGTTATTTATGGTTATCTCAACGATAATCAAATTATTCAGGGAGAAAATTATACCTGGATACCGATGACCTTGATGATAGCTGCCGCCTTTCTCTCTCACATTGGTATCAGGTTATTACCTTGGATTCTAGCCGGTGAAGTATTTCCTGTTAAGGTTGGTACATGATGATGGTATATGATAATCATATTAACATGAATAACAAGACCTTAATCTTTTTCCAAAGGGTATAATATTGCAATATTTTTTTTAAATAAAAATCAAATAGTTTATGTTACTTTAAATAGCTCCTTTCTTTCGAAAATGAAAATGTAGATGGCAGAATCATACCTTCTTCCTTAATGTAAAAGAATTAAAATCTAATTATACATTGAACTCATAGCTATTTAAATTCATTCGTTTTCATCCTACATAGATTTCGTAGAAATTGTTCGACTTATCATTAAAACTTTATCAAATTGTCAATATTTCTGTATAAGATAACGTTAAAGAAGGTTATTAATTATCATGAATTAATATGTCAACAGTTTTAGAGGTCAGAATATTAGTGAATTATTGACTTTACATTCTTATTCACATTTTTCTAGAATAGGCTTTATATCTTTTTTAATAAATATCTATTAAATAAAATGTTTATATGTGAATTATATAATAAAAGAAAATATCAGTCGTATTTTTCTTAAAAAAAAAAGTAGAAAGAAAGAAAGAAAAATATGAGAACATTAATCCGCGTCTAATTCGAAATTTTAATTTCACTCAGTATCATAAAGCGTTTAATTTAAAATAACAATTTTATACATTTTTTTTTTTTTAAATAATGAATACAAATGATATAATTTAATATATATTTCAATTGTATTTGCATTAATTTCTAGGTACGAAGTAGTGCAACTGGAGTAGCTGGCTCAATCGGATATATTTTCATGTCGATCGCAAACAAGACTTTTCTGTACATGAAGACCAGCATGTCTCTATCAGGAACGTTGTTTTTTTATGCCCTAATAAATTTCGTTGGTGGAATTGTACTTTATTATATATTACCAGAAACGGAAGGTAGAACGTTAAGGGAAATTGAGGAACATTATGCTGGAGTGCAAAATTTAAAGGACAGACCAAAGAAAGAAGAGCTACCATTCAAAGAGAAATGGGCAGCCACAAATCCTGCTGTTATTTATGATGACGAAAGCAAACTTTAAATTACCATCTCAGTTACAAAAATCTACTGAAATTATATATATATATATATATATTATATTGATTATATATATATATATATATATATATATATAATCAAATATATATTATATATATCTAATATATAATATATATATATAGATATATATATATATTATATATTAGATTGATATATATATATATATATATATTATATTGATTATATATATATATATATATATATATATATATAATCAAATATATATTATATATATCTAATATATAATATATATATATATAGATATATATATATATTATATATTAGATTGATATATATATATATATATATATCAATCTAATATTGAGATTAACTATACGTTACGCCAGTTTTTAAAACATGGTTAGATGATAAATCTTCGTATTCGAGGTTGTTTACCGCATTTTAACATCAAGAAAAAAGGAGCTTCCTGTTTTTTAGAATTAGATCTTAAACATTTTAAATGTAAAAATTTTACGTCGTCTTTTAAAACGATTGTGAGCAAGAGTGAATTATTTAATCGTTGAAAGAATTCGTGTGTTTGTATTTTTTAAAACATATATTTTTTAACATGTATGTATGTAAAATGTTTTATATAAAACGTCTAATATATATATATATATTTATATATATATATCTTCACACAATGCATATGATTTTATGACACTTTACAAATTCACTTAGAAAATTTTGAATTTGTTAATTTTGATTGATCTTTCAAGCGATTTTTAAACGAAGATCGGAAATAATACGTAACCATTTCCAGAAATTGTTTGTGCCGTAAAATACTTAAGATTTGAAGAACCTTTTGTGGTATTTTCGGTATTTTTAATTTCTTGTAGTAAGAACTTCTTTTTAATATTTTGTAACGAGGAGTCGTAGTAGAATGACATTTTCTTAAACTACGAAAATTAATGATATTGTACGTATATGCACATATGACAAAGCAATATAATATTATTTGTAAAATTTTAATCGAATGTTTACCCAAATTTCGATTTCATAGTTTTCCTTAATTTTAAACATGCTTTCGAATTAGATCTGATACGACTGATTTCGGACTCGTTAATCAATTTTTCCGTGAAAATAATTTCCTTGCGATTTCTAAGCTTGTTATGTGTCATAATGTAAAATTCGTTTGGTTAGGCTATTTGAATATATAAAATCATCTTTTCTATTGAAAATAGTTTTTTCAAAATTTACAAGATAATCAAATACATGAAAATAGAAAACGTCAATTGTGCGTCAAACAAAAGATCAAACGATTTACTTTTCGTTTGCAATTGAAATCGATTTTATGATCGATTTTATTAATAAAGTTATCGAATTAATTACAAATCGTATAAAGTTCGTATATCAATTATTTTCCGCGGTATGAAATAAGAATTGTCTTTAATTTAGGGAGAATTTATATGAATGAACGAATTGGAATGAAATATAACGATAGTTAAATGAAAATCACCCAAAGGCTTCCTTAAAGCGTTTACACACTGTTTTGTGATTGGTTGATTTCGATCTGATTACGTTTGGAATTTTTTAGGCTAAGTTTCTATTGGTTCCTATAAACAAGAGTACTACATACAATAGTTACGAGTAGAGTTAATATTACAGGATGTTTGATATCAACCATCTTTCTGCATTATGTATAGGAATTTAATGTATTCACTATTTCCGGTACACATGGTTGTATCTCAGTTATATTATTTGATACTTATTTGTATGTTATATATTTTACTACAGTGAATGGAATATATAAAGCATAAAATATGGTAAGATAAGTTGTATCATTCTTTTGTTTTATTATTAATATAAATATTTATAAATCTAATAAAATCCAATGATATATTGTAAATAATATCATTGTATAAAGGTTATTTATTATCATCAATTGTGAAGTAGAAATAAATATTTTTTTCACTCGTTGATATAAAGATAATGTTAGAAAGATAATTTACATTGTACATCATAATTTTTGTAACATAAACGATTATTTTCCAGGCACTTTACGTTTTATATGAGCATGCAGCTGGCTATGCTGTATTCGGCGTTAAAGAATTTGAAGAAGTAGGAATGTTATTACCTCAAGTTGAAGCATCAGTAACAGATTTATCAAGATTTAATGCTGTGGTAAAGCTCGTTGGATTTTCACCTTTCAAAACTGCTTTAGCTGCATTAGAGAATGTGAACAGTATCTCGGAAGGCATCGTACCCGAAGACCTACAATTGTTTTTAGATTCTATTTTGCCTAAATCCGATCAGAAAAACAAAATCATTCTTGGTGTATCAGATCCAAAATTAGGTGCCAGTATCACAGAGATATTGGATATAAAATGTGACCATACAGGTGCTGTACCTGAAATTATCAGAGGAGTAAGATTTCACTTTCATAATTTAATTAAAGGTTTTACTGCCAAAAGTTCTGCAGTAGCTCAGCTTGGACTTGGTCATAGTTATTCAAGAGCTAAAGTTAAATTTAATGTTAATCGTGTGGATAATATGATTATACAAGGTATAGCTTTACTGGATCAACTGGATAAAGACATAAATACATTTAGTATGCGTATACGGTAAGTTGATAATGATTTTTAAGATAATATTCGATATATTTTATCCAAAATCTATATTAAAGAATATTTACTCTGTTCTAGTGAATGGTATAGTTACCATTTTCCAGAATTAGTAAAGATTGTTCCTGAAAATTATATGTATGCCAAAGTGACACAATTAATTAAAAATAGAAAAGAATTAACAGAAGAAAAGTTGGAAGCATTGGAAGAAATTGTTATGGACAGTGCAAAGGCTCAAGCAATTATAGATGCCTCTAAATCATCTATGGGCATGGACATCAGTCCTGTGGATCTTCTTAATATTGAAATGTTTGCTAGACGTGTAATAGGATTGGCAGATTATCGAAAGCAATTGGCTGAATATTTAAAATCTAAAATGACTGATATTGCACCGAATTTGGCTACTCTTATAGGGGATCAAGTAGGAGCTAGATTAATAGCTCATGCTGGATCATTAACCAATTTAGCAAAATATCCTGCATCTACTGTTCAGATATTAGGAGCAGAAAAAGCATTATTTAGAGCATTAAAGACAAAAGGTAATACACCTAAATATGGATTACTATTCCATTCTACGTTTATTGGCCGTGCTGGTACTAAAAACAAAGGAAGAATATCCAGGTATTTGGCCAATAAATGCTCTATTGCATCAAGAATAGATTGTTTCGCTGAGACACCAACAAATATCTTTGGTGAAAAATTACGACAACAAGTGGAGGACCGTTTGAAATTCTATGAAACGGGTGAGATACCTAAAAAAAATATAGACGTGATGCAAGAGGCACTTGAAGAAGCTCAACATGTAATAGCTAATCTGGAAATGGAATCACAGAAGAAGAAAAAGAAAAAAAATAAGAAAAGAAAACAAGAAGAATTACAAAATGGTAATACTGCTACTAATGGTATTCATGAAAATGGAGACAAAGAAGAACTTGTTCAGGAGAGCGAGGAACCTTTAAAAAAGAAAAAGAAAAAGAAAAAGTCCAAAAGTATAGGTGATAGTATGGAAATATCATAAATAACATTAAATTTTACTATTTGTATTATTGCTATATCTATATTATCTCACACACATTAAAAGAACTGGCATATTCAACTTATAGAATTTTATAAATTTTCAACAATGTTTTCTACATACTTTCCTCAGAAACAAAGTTAATAGAATTATCTCCTTTAAACTCATATAAAGTGTATCATCAGAAATATTTCCGTCGTAATAAATATTACGAAAAAATATTTCCTATAAAAGTTCCATAGTTTTACGGAGACCACTGTGTATAATAAAAATGATTTTATTCCAAAGATTAATCAGATAAAGACATCAATTTTGTTTTTTTAAATGAAATGTTATATTTTATTTATTTATAAATAATAGCTGCTTTGAAAGTAAATTACAGTATATAATCCAGTATATTGATAAATAAGTAAACTTTTACAAGAGTCAAGGATTTATAAATAAATAATATTTTATTTAAAAATAAAAAAGACAAAGTTGATCTTTTTACCTCATTAACTTTTTGCAATAGAATAAAATTATTTTTACGTTAAAGTACTTCCCATAAAATTGCAAGAATTTTAAAATTATCTAGGAAATTTTTTTTTTTAATTTGTATTACAATAGAAATATTTTAGGTAATAAATATAGGTGATATATCTTGTATATTACAAAAAATTATTTTCAAATAAGTTTTGCTCTTCTAATATTTTCTGTTTTATTTTATTGAAAAATGCTTTATTATTAGAATCATATTTGCATTTTGAAGTTATCTTTAGCAATATGTGTTATGAATTTTTCCATTAGGACATCTGTTATATAGATCATTATAATTTTATTTTTTTCTCCAAAATTCAAAATTATGAATGATAAATAAAAACAGAACTTTATATATATATATATTATGACATGTAATATTCTGTAAAATTTTTTTATTTATAAGTTTACCTTATTTCATTAGAAATCCTATAGCTTATGAAAGAAGGTGCTAAGTATAATATGATGTATAAAAATTAACTATTTTAAATATATTTTATATTGTGTCATAATTTAAATTTATATATACATATACATATATATATATATATATATATATATATATATGTATGTATGTATATGTATACGAATATATATACACATATGTGTATAGAAAAATATGAATAGAATCCAGGACTGATAAATATACTTAATGTTTCCATCAATAATTACATAATTTTTACATTACGAAACAGTTTTCTACAAATAGAAAATATACCTTTGTCAAGAAATTGTAAAATATACCTTTTTTTAATCAAATTATTTGGTGCAATAGTTAAATCTTTTTCTTACATTAGTTTTCCCAAAGTCCACAATTCAAAACTATGTTAAGGTATTCTACTATCAAACTTATAGATATATTTTTTTTAAACGGAAAGTTGAAATCTGTTATAAAAACTTTGTGATACTCCTACTTGATTATACATTGTAATATGTTTATTTCTTTATATATATATATATATATATAATCTTATGTGACCTTATTGTCACATTTAATCTAGTAAATATTAAATGAATAAATTCAAGTAGTATTTCATACAAATAAGGAAGATAGTGGTATTATGGAAAAAAAAATAAAACATTAAATAATTTTTGTATTAACACCAGCACCAATGAGCATTTAATAACGATAAAATTGTTATGCAAATATTTCAATCGATAGTTACAATTATAAGTTCTATACTAAATAAAATTCAGTCAAAAATGCCTAAATTATCCATTTGTTATCAAATGCATTTGTATGTCACAAACAACATTGCTATTCTGAATTAATATCAAAAGGAATGATACAAGTAAAACCATGCCATATTGTTGCATTGAAAGTTATAGATATATTTATTCTAGTGCATTAATTTTAAAATATCCATTTAAATGTTGATATGTACTAGTATGTTTTTTTTTTTTTCAAATATTTATTACAATGATATATAAATTACTAAATATGAAATTATATTTTCCGAACTGTGACATGCACTATACTTTTGTAAGAAAATATAGATTTCAAAGCTGTTAGATCATATGCATGAAATTACTGGTCTGTAATAAGTACATTTACAGTGCATATAATTAACAAGCTATTGCTTAGAATGAAAGCACAATGATTTGGTATATACTTAAACAAAGTAAAACCTATGACATTTAATATTCTATATAATTTTACATTTAACTTAAGTTTTACATTTTATTAGATTTATTATTTATTGGAATAGATGACAGCTGTACATTCCCACTCTAACATATATATATATATATATATATATATATATATATATATATATATATATATAAATTATAATTACTTGCTAATAATCTGATTTTAGCTTTAATCTAGTTTGACTCTCTAAAAAGGCCTCTGAAATTCTACAATACATTTGTGCCTGTTCTAATCTTTGCATGAAGTTTTTATATTTATAATATTTATAATCATTTATATTTGTACAATATATATTTTCTATCGTAACACTTTAAAAATATATACCCCTTTTGCATTATTCGTATTACTTCATATAAAATGCACAAATAATGGAAAATGTAAAGGGCGAGTTCGATGTACTTCCTTTACAGCATTCAGTCTCTGATCGTGTAAAAATCTGTGTAAAATATCTCTGAGGTTTATAATATTACATTAAATCAACTTGAATATCTCAATAATTTTCTCTCCATACAATACAATTATTGAATAAATTAACTTATTCAACAATTCATTTTACATTTAATAATTTGAAATAAAATTACTGATGATAATCATGTAACAATAATTTATGATACATCAAGTTATTTATAATAATTCGTTAAAAAATTCAACAAACAAGCGAACCAGATATATTTATAAATTGAATAAACATGCACTCACATTCTTAGCATTCAATAGTCATCAGTATGCATATTACATCGAATGGATAAAAAAAAAATATTTAAGTTCATTGAGTACAAATGTATCACTAATGTAATAACCAAATTATTGTAAAAACTGAAGTTTTTTGCTAAGTTCAGCTGTCTCATTTTATATAGATTTATAAATGAAAGTATTGGAAACATTAATTATTTAGTGTTCAAGGCAGTAATTTATACATACAGATGTATAGATGTTCGTTCAATAACGCCTTTTTTGTTTTTACAAGTCAATTATAACATGCAAAATAAAAGCATGAAACTTATATAAATTTTAGCGAACGTGATGTTATTAACAAATTTTTTTTTATTATTATTAACATAGTCTTTTTCTTAAACAAATTACTATAAAATTTTTTAGAATTTAGCAACAAAAATAAGTTGAATTATTTATAATTGAAATATAATATAATTAGATATTTTTTTTCACTTATAAACTTAACAATTTAATTACTAATAATTATCTTCATTGCTTAGCTATAATCCATATATAATTATATGCACATGTATCATATATATTAGATACATATGATACATAATTATTTTAAAAGATATGCATTCTTTTATGATACTGTATAATTAAAAAACAAAAAAAAAATCGATTTGTATTACTATTTTACAAATACTTTTCAAACTGATTGCAATGTACTTGAGTGGATATATATTAATACAGAATAAATTGTAATTATGTGTGCATGATATTGTATATCTGCAATGATTGAAAAACTTAAAATACGACATAATACAGGTATTCCTTTTGTGCCTTCTTTTGATTAATAAAGTAGCTAACTAGTGAAACTTGAACAATCAGACTCCATAACTTTTGCTCATACGTTTAGCATTTTAAAATACAAAATTAAAAAATTTATATTCACTGAAAAGTTATTGTTAGGGAAGCACGCACTGTTGACTTAATATATCATACTACTGCAATTTCTATCTCTTGTGTACACAAATATAGTTAATCATAAGGAATATAAAATCGATACATTTTTGATACGGTCCTTTAACTACAGTAAATGCAATTTCTATTCTTACTATCATGTCATTTTTTATTAATTTTTGAAGGGGCATTCATACATTTCTTTTGACTACTGCTAATGACATTGTTAGCAGATGAATTTTTCTTTTTTCTTGTTTTTTTTTTTTTCGTAGAGAAATATTACACTTTCCTTCGAACTTTCCATAAATCGTTACTGTACATATAAGGCTGAATTTTCTTTGAAAAATTCCGATTTATATTATATATAAAAATTTAACACAAATCCTTTCCTGACTTGCTCCCATGCAATCCATTTTACTCTAACTCATTATAATGAGTAAACACCTGTAATTATGCTAATATATATTATATGAAGCTGCCTTCAAGTATACATGTAAACAAAATCTCAACTCTTAATTTTTTAATGATTAAAAAATCTTATATCCTGCTGAATCATCATACTCGTATTTCTTGAATGACGAGCATGTTATTCATATATTATTGCAATACTCTTATTCTACATACTGACAAATCTTTCAGTATACAATAGTTTTGTATTTAGTAGCACTCAGCTTACAGAGATTTGTGATGTTCATTCTTATTTGGATTGTTCATGAACACATTACTCCACGATACACGATTAATTCACCATTCCGCTTCCGACAACAATATTGACCTGAATTATGGAGAACAGATTGAAGTAAATCCTGTATACACTAGAGACTATATTTTGTCAAGAAAATAGAAAGTTCCTTTTCAATTGCATTAAATAAATAGATCGTCTCTTCCAAGTACTGACTGTCATAATTACAGGTTTTTATATATGCATATTTAAAAATTTTATTGTTGTCTAATTAAAATTATTTAACGCGTCTCATTGAAACGCAGAGAAGAATACTGAATTTGCTTGTTGCTGCTGTTGCTGTTGTTGTTGTTGTTGTTGTTGTTGTTGTTGCTGTGTTTGAGATTGAATCATAGGTGATGTATATCCTAATGTTGATGCTGCTGAAACAATTAATTTTAACGAATTAATATCAACATTGTATGCACAATCTATAAATTTTCATACATTTCTCTTAATAAACTCACCTACAGGTTTAACTTGATGCTGTGGGCTAGTACTAGCAAGTTGATTCATAGTTGGTGCTGGTCCAGCTTGTTTTGATTTACTACCCATTATATTATCAAGATCTATATTCAATCCTGAGCCAGCCCACGTTGAGCCAATTTGCGAGGAAGACATATTATTTGGTGCTGGATTCTTGGCGTTAACGGATGAAGGTGTGAGTAGATTTGTAACAGATGATAGTCCAATTGTTCCTAAATGCAACACGCAATATGCACATGCTGTTAAGCCCCTTTAGTATTAATATTAATAAATAAAGTTATATTTACGCCTGTCTAACAGATATTTCGTATATTAATATATATTAATTATATAAATAAATTTTCGAGCATGGAAAATGTAATATATACACGATGTTAAATCATAGAAGAAATATATTTAGAAACTTATAATACAATTTTTAAGTGTTTTATATCTTCTGATATTTTTTATTATACAAATCTGTAGCAGATGAATGAGATGAATTAAATGCTTATATACTATCAGGAATTAATTGTTGGCAAATGTTGAACCGATGATGGAATCAATTAGTGATAATACATTTCCAGCTAATGTTTTACAGTCTTTATCGTGTTCTCCATTAATCACATTCTGTGTTAAATTCAAAAGCCAAAGCCTTACTTCCATAAGAGGTTCAAATAACTCATTTATTATACTTTCTTTAGGTACTGCAACAATAACTGCTGCTACATTCTCTATCACAGCTAATCTTACTTTTGCTTGTTCATGATATCTTAAGCTCCATGTTAATTCCAATATTTCTTTTCCCATCTTTGATGCAATTAAACAATTTTGTCCTGCTACCATTATAGTAGATAACGTTTTAAGAAATCGTACTAATAAAGAATTTCTTTGATCGGAATATGATTCTAATCCAATGTATAAACAATTCCCTTGTTTCCCATAACCATACAGAAGAGGAAAAAAGAAAGATGATGCGACGTTTCCAAATTTGTTGGCTAACATTTTTGTAGGTTTTGCATTATGGGCAAATCTTCTTGTATTTGATTCAATCCTTTTATCAACTATTTCTCTCCAATTGATAGATCCAGTATTTGTATTTTGAAAATAATCAAAATCATCACTAGACAAAATATCATATTTTTTATCAGTATCAATAAAAAGTGATATTCCTTTGGTAGGTATTTTTGTAGTACGTGCAATCTCTTTGTTATTAGAATCATCATTTGATATATTGATCTTGGATAATTCTCTAGCTGATTCCGCTAATATGTCTAAGAAAAGTAAACGTTGGCTCGTGGAATATTTACATGTTTCACTATAAAATTCTCGACACAAATATTCCGCTGATTCTTTGGGATATACAGTTACGATGGCCACGCAGGATTTAAAAATTAATAATTCAAAATCTTCTACGTAAGAAGATTCTGTGAGGTTTACGAGAATTACCAATAATTCTAAACCAAACGATACATCATCATTCGGTAATTGAGATAATATTAATTCCTCACATACTTCCAATGACTCGGCAAAAACTTCGGCATTCGTTGTTTTTCGTTCATCTGTTAAATTGTCACGTAGATCACGCAAATATGTAGGTCTTAATCTTTCAGATAATTTGGTATCATTAGATATATCATAAGGGATTAAATCATCATCACTATCCAATTCCGATTGTTCCTCGATATTCTCTTTGCTAGTAAATCCTTTGTCTTCAATATTTTTACGCAAAACACTTAATGAGTCTTTTTCTTTTTCAGTCGTATTTTCTTCACTTCCATCAAGTTGTTTTATATTCTTCAACGATAATATATTACACTCTACACCCAAATCAAAAACTTTCTCATCGCCCAATGAATTGAAAATTATATCATCGTAATATAAATTTTCTTTACTCTGGCAAGATTCTTCTGAATCTAATGTTTGTATTTTTTCTATTAGCATATCAAATGATTTTACTAATTCAATAATTTCTCCACCCATACTGTCATAATGAAATTCCAGTTTTGGACTATTATCCGATTCTGATAGAGCTCTCACAACAATTTCTCCAGTACGCATACCTATCGCTCTTAGAATAATATGCGTACTTTCCAAATGCGTTGATATTCCAAAAAATATTAATTTTCGGCATGTTTCCTTGTCGTTAGTTTTGATATTATTTTTTACTACTGTTATGCCAAGAATAATCAATTTTGTAATGTACTTATGCTGTTCTATAGAAGTATGATTTAATGCACTTTTATCACCCCACACATCTAAGAGTTTAATCAACAGGTCTATCATAATACGATTTTCTTTTGAAGATTGCGATAAGTATGTTATAAAATTGATAATAAAATTCTCTCTTTCATCTTCGTAATAAGACATAAATGGGATCTTTGTTGTTAATGTGTACATCCAATTGGATACTTCTATTAAGTCTCCAAAAATACAATATACTCCATTTTTAATATCGCAATGTTTTAAAAATAATACAACCAATGGCTCAATGGCTGCTCGATCTAATTCTCTGAGTATAGTCTGTATTGAGTTTCTTCTATTGTCATCTTCATAACACCACGTTGAAAAAATATCAATTAAGCAATTCAAGTTCGTCGAGTTTATTGCGATTGCCATTTTACTAATAATCATTGAAAACATATTGAAATTTATTTGAATGCCGCACTTTTCCATACAATCATGAACGAATGAGAATCCACGAGCAATATGAAAGCTAATAATTTTCGTATACATTTGTGGGAGAAAAGTATCCAACGTTTTATTTCTTAATTTGTTAGCAACTCGATTTGGTAAAGAGACTAATAACTGTATTGTACTTTTCCAGGTTTGTTTCAATTCTTCTTGCTTTATCGTCGACTCTTGTCGATATTTACATGCATTTACTATTGCACAAAATAAAGCATCACTTTTTATCAGCTCTTCCAAAATAATAGAAATTATATATACTTTTCTGTTCTCGTCAGTGGATTGCTTTAAGGCTTGAGTTAATACCACGAGTGTTTCGTACAATGTCTCTAATGACATACCATCGATGATGATCAATTGTTTAATTATTGGATCTAAATTACTTCCCTGTAATGGCCAATTATGGTCAAATTTATCAATAATTTCTTCTAAAATTCTTCCGTGTAACATAGGATCAAGAAACGGATCAAAATTTAGATCAATATATTTTTGATGAGTAAGTGGACCAGGTAAAAATATGTTATAATCCGAAATTTGTATCTTTAATTTTTCCAGACTACTCTGAGATTTAATACTCTCCATGGAACATAGCGATTCCAAAAGACGATTAGCAGCATTTTCTGAATTTTTCTCTGTTGACTCGATGTTATCTTCTTGTCTGCACGCTGCAAGGAAAGTCTTTCTTGGGGGCATTATGTTACCATCAAATACTTAGTTAAAAAAAATTGTGATTAAGATGATTTTGTCTAACGAACATGCATGCTTTCTGTTATAAAAATTACGGAGATTACTATGTATTAGTTACTACTGATCTATTGTATTATAACTATTGTTATCGAAAATAAGCAAGTATAAAAATTGTGAAAGTTTTTTTACCTGTTCCAAAATCCCCCAAAACAGCAGGAGCAGAGGTATTGAACAAGTTAGAGTTGTTGGTATTATTTTCTCTTTTATCCCCTAATCCGATTGATAAAGAATTGAAGTTCCCAAGGTCTGACAATAAATCAGTATTCGAGGATACTAGAAGAAAGATACAAAATAATGTTTAAAAGAAAGAACTCATATTTAACAGTTAACTCATTAAATAATTACAAGGATACTTTAATACAATGGTCTACCTGTATTATTGTTTAATACTGCTTCGTTATTGGGCGTTTGTGGTTGCAAAGAATCGAACAAATTATTACCAACATTATTTTTTTGAATATTATTTGGATTTATCATTTTAAAACCAGTTGCTGAAGCATTAGAAATCATAGTGTTATTTAGATTATTCGTCGTAGTATTGCTAGTGTTTGGTATCGTGGTTCCCATAAAAGATAATTGATTTTGCGACGCGTGCAATGAATTATTAGGAGAGATAACGCCAGAACTAAAAGCTGACGTAAAATCAGCGAATTCATCGTTTTCTTTCATTTTAACGGTAGGACTACCGAATGCACTGGCAAAATCGCCAAAATCAAGATTAGCAGGTTGCGAATGATTATTTCCTCTCGGATTGAAGTCGTCATCATCGATGGTCGACTTTGTATTATTATCATTTTGAGAATCGAAGATGTCATTTAAAATGTCATTCTTATTCTTCTGATGATTAGCTGGAGAAGAGAATGCATTCTGAAAAAAAAAAAAAAAAAAAAAAAAAAAAAGAAAGAAAATATATATAATTACGAATTCGTAAATTCAATTGTATATGATAGATGAATATATACTAACGGATTGTTCTTTTCCATAATTCGCTGCTGCACCTAAATCTACTTTTTTGAGATTGCGTGTTGTTCGCACCGGTGATGCATTTACCGAGGACATGGATCCCGAAATGGTTTTACCAATTCGATCTATACTTTCCATCGTATCCCTATATTCCCTATTGCCTCTTTTTGGACTAGCATGTGTGTCATTGTCCGAGTCTTCCCTTTCGCCATCGTCGCTATTATTTACATAAAATATAGAATTACAAAGAAGCATTTAGAAGAAGAAAATTATCTGATAATTCTTAAATATGTATCGGTGATTATGGAAGTTCAAATTCAAAATATAGAGAGAGAAAAAAATACAATTTTTTCTTAATAGTTCTCTTTTGTTTTTTCTTCTTAGAAAAGTTCTGATCATTTCAATATAAATTAATTCGAACATCACCTTTATAATCAATTAAATCGTACGTTAAGAAGCAATCTAGATTACCTATTGTTCGCATCTTCAAAACCTTTTCCACGATTATCTCTATCCCAATCATTGTAATTATCTGTATTAGATTTGTTCCATTTTGGACTTTCCGTCCACCTATCTCCACCCCCAAATCTCATACCCATTGCCTCGCTCGATAAGCCAACATATTTATCTTTGTTTTTCTTCGCCTTCTTACGTTCTTCCTTTAATTTGTCATCGTCCTGAATGAAATCGATTAACTCTCGAACTTTATGCCTGATATTTATTCCTTGATCCTTTCCAAATTCATCGATGCAGGTGTAGTTCTCTAATGATCGCAGATCATAGATATGTTCTCTGGAGGATGTTACGACTCGTTCGGATCCATTACGTACCAAATAATTCAAGAGAAGTAAGGACTGTAAATGCAAAAAAAGAAAAAGAAAATAGTAACGACTACAGTAATGAAAGTAAATCAAATTTCATATTTTTTATCATAATAATAAACGTCATAATTATTGATTCTAATGATTTTTTAAATTGTTATATTATTTAAAAAAGTTATTTCTTCATCCTCGATGATGGAATTTCGAATAATCTTTCGCAAAGGATTCATTGCACGTCAGATGTGCACACAAATATGCACGTAGGTATGGGCGCGCGCACGCACACACACACACACACATACACACACACACACACGCACGCACGCACGCATGCATGCATGCATATACATACCCACGCGCACATGCACACGTACCTTGTATGTTCGACGCCAATTTCGTTTATTTTCTTGCAACATCCTTTTCCACAACATGGACATTACATCGGGGAATTGTTCGTACGTGAATGTTGCCTGAGCCAGTTCTTGCATCATTGCACCTGAAGTAATACGATGAACTTAATTTCAGCGTGTCCTTAAAGCAAAAGACACTCGAGCAAACTCGATATATTTTACCTGTTTGAAAATTTTACACTGCCGTTCATAAATCATCCAACATTTGTTTATTCCTTCATAAAAATATGTTAATTTCTAATTTTCTCTCTTGTTCTTTTTATATATAAATATTTTTAATAGATATTTATTTCTTTTTTCTTTTTTTTTTTTTTAATGGAACATCAAAGTGTTTATTCATGTACGACAGTGTTATGTACGATAATATGAATTTTTAATAAATTAAAAAAACAAAAAATTAATACTACCGACATTGAATGTTTTACAGTTTGAAGTAACAATAATAATAATAATAATAGTAATAGTAATAGTAATAATAATAATAATGAATATTATTCCATACCAGTAGGTCCCCACGCATCATCGTTTGTTGCTTCTCGTACTTTGGCTTCGGTTTCGGTATAGTTCATTACCACATTAGTCCTAAGAAAGAGATAAATTGGATTTGTATTTTTATTTTCCTTTTGTAAAAAATAAAAAAGAAATAAAATTAATTCTATTATTCTACATAACGTCATCGTTGCGAGTGTTTAACGAATTGAGTTCAATGACAGCGTATAATTGGTTCACTTAATAAGAGACGTTCTTGAGAATTCGACATCTTGATTCTTTCTCAAATCAGATTTATTAAACCCCTTAACATTAAGTAAAATATTTAAACGTATTATTATGACAAAAAATTTACTTTATATTATTTAAATAATTTCAATCTATTATAATTACAATATATAATTATATAGATTATAAGTAAATTAGGACTTTCTATCCTTCGTTAATAAATATTCTTTAATTTTTTATTAGAGAATATAGTTAAATAGCATAAGAGTTAAATAAATCTATAAATTGCATTAACTTTTATGTGCTAAATAGCAATCGTTAGATCGTACAGTTGTTAATTCGATGCTATAATTTGTGTAGGAAGAGCATCGCACGGTTATTTACTCTTTTAATGCATTCTAAGCATGCAGTTATAAAAAAAAAAATAAGAATAAGATAAAGAGAGAGACGAGAGTATAGAGGCAACCTTGGACCCTCAGATCACGAGGCTTAAGAACCGATATATCAATCGCGTGTATATGTACAAATATAGGTCAATTAGCTCAGATATGTCTCTGATAATCGTGCAAAGTGTATCACATATGTAAACACATATATACAAAACTACAACCAACGAAGAAATCGATCGTTTCATTCTCATCCAAAAAAATTTAATCTGGATAATCCTGCATATCTTGAACGTTTAATCGTGCGAACACTTTTATCGCTTAGAATATTCGTCTTAACCGCAAATAATCGCATAGAATATCCGGACAATTTTGTATGAGTCAAAAACCGTGATACAAGCGAGAAAAAAAAAAAAAAAAAGAGGAGAAAAGAAAAAAAGAATCAATCACAATTGTAAAATAATTTTTGCTTTTTATGACTGTTACTTTCGCAAGAAATATCCGCATATCATCGCTACTTTTATTCGTCTTTGCGATTATTATTATTATTTACAGCGTTTATTTAGAATATTCCTGAGATCTAAGTTCGATTAGATAATAAAATTCTTTGCTCATTTTTACTTTTATTCTTTAAACGTCGTTAAAAAAAAAGATATTTAAGAGCTTTTCAAGTCTAAACAGGATCTTAGATTTCATTCTGTAGTATGCGTGTTTCTCTTTCGTGCTCTCTCTCTCTTTCTCTTCCCTTTCTCTCTTTCGCTCTCGATACAAGCAGTTTGACAGGCTAGCGGCAAGTACTTAAAGGAGTTAAGATCGTGCTCACATAGGCACCTGTTGATTGCGCAATGTGAGTATGTATGCTAGACGATTCAAAGCGAGTTTTGCAACTAATAGAGCCCGCAAGCTCTCTTTTTTTACGATAAGAAGATCTAGATGTAATTATTGCAAGGTAGAGAAAAATCTAAGAGAAAACGATACGAATATCGCATATATAGTATATGCTTTTTTTCCTTTTCCTCGACTTTGAACATCCTAGAAATTGAGTTTTAATTTAATTAAATCAAATACTATTTAATTTTGCTGAGATAAGTTATTAAAAAATTGTCCGTTGTTTATTGTAAATATTGGACGTTTACATATGAAATATGTACGTTGATATGTAGGTTATTTTCAAAATGGCTGCATCAGCAATTTTGAATTCAACGTTTTAAGAAAGAACTTTTAAAAGAGGTGAACTTTTCGTTTCTAAAATTCCACTTTTTCGAGTTTGTATAGAATTAGAATAAAAAATAAAAAAAAAGAAAGAAAGATAAATTACAGAACTTTATTATAATCTTAACGGAGGCCATTTTGAACTTTTGATGAGGTCTTTTAAATTAAGATTGTCTTACTTCAATTTTGAGCTCTAAAATACATTTCTAAATTTAGTAATATACAAATGTATAATATATAGAAAGAACTTTCATAACAAGGAGTATAAAAATATAGGCAAACGTTAAAAGAATGAATCGTACGAAAGAGAAAGTAAAAATAATCTCTCTAAAGTGAAGGGAGTTGGAAATAATTGATTTGATTAATAAAACAAATAAAATGACGTATCGGTTTCAAGATAAAAGAAGCAAAAAAAAAAATTGAATTTTACTTCCGATCAAAGTTATCGTTACGCTTCCACTCGTTTCGCTTCGTTTACCGATGAAGGGAGAGAATTCCGTTATGAGTTCCGGTCGTGGAAACGATCGAGTCGCGCTTTCGATTACTTTCTTTTTACTATCATGGTCGTCTCTTAAAAGTACTCCCTAGTTGAGGAAATATTAAAAAGCATTGATAAAAAGAAAAAAAAAAAAAAAAAAAGAAAAAAAAAGATAAAAAAGAAGAAGGAGAAGAAGAAGAAAAAGACGAACAACAAAAATAAATAAAATTTCACATCGTTCCCTTCTCGAAAGTTGTCTCGAGTTCCTTCCGTAAAACATTTATTGATAAATATCAAATGACTTGAGAAAGGCAAATTATTAACATAGATTACGAAACGACAGTGAAAATTGCATGTAACATTTATTCGAGTCCAACACAAATTATACGGTCGAACGATCGCTATGAGTTGCATTATCGAAATATATAGGGAGAAAAATTTATTAACGTTTTCGTGCTTCTTTGTAATGTTTACTTTACTTCTTTATAATACATATATATCCTTTAACAGAATCAAATAGATCGATTTTTTAATCGTAAAAACATTGAACGACAAAAGTATTCCCTTTTGTGAACCACGAAAAGGGTGTGGACGCAACATGACGATCGGAAGTCTTACGAAACGTTTATTGAATCACGTATTATACATATGTATGTATATATATGACCGTTAAGATTTTCAAATCCAGCGCGGGAATTTAATATTACTTTAACGAGTTGAACGTTGGCATTCGATCGATCTCGAATATTCTATCCACGTGTACCTATGTATATTAATATATGAAAATTGAATAAAATAAGAAGAAGAAGACATATTTTAAATATATATATACATATATAATATATGTTCATACGAAATGTCGACATTTGAATATTCGCGGGTCAATTATCTGATAGGTTAAGATAATAAACGACGCGTATATAATCGAATCTAAAGGATCGTCGACTTCAACTGTGTAGAAAAAGAATATATTATATAATCGAATGAATATTTTTTTTTCTATCGTCGTAACGAGCGATTAACTAGGATCGATTGAGAGAAAAAGAAGAACTTAACGCATGGAAAAGGTGTAGGATTATAACGAAGAATTGAGAACCGCTACCTAATTCGGTATGTACGGTAGCACGTGCATACAATTTGCGGAAGGTTGTGACAAGTAAATATACATTCGAGAGTTACGTAAAGATACGTTGAAGAGAAGACTATTACATCGTGACCATTAAGCTCTTTCGTAGTGTATACGTATATATATAATAGATTTCTATGAAGAAACATTTCGACGGTCATCCGAGGAGAGCGTCAGCTCTTATGAATGAGTGAAAATACGTGCTTTATGTGTGCCTATCTAACGACTGTTAATAATAAAAACAATAAAATAATACAAACAGATGCGATCAAGGCGATGTCTACTTTTATTGGTCGTTATGGATGTATATGGTACAGTAGAGTTGGAAATAAAAGAAAAATTATCTTACATGAATGGCAAGGTGCCATACATAATATAGATATATAAAATATAATCGTTTGTAATAATTTATAATAAAATGCTGTTTGAATATTAATCCCTTTGAATCCGTTCGAGGTAATTCTTTCTACATGTTTTTTCTCTCTTTTTTTTTTTTCTGTTCGACTTACATACCGTATTTATAAAAAATTTGCTATATAACTGTTATCTTTAACAGGAATTGTTAATAAGTTTATAACCATTGACTTTACATATCAGTTGGCTTGACTCAGTTGAGATGATAACAAAAAATAAACAGAATAATTAAAATACACAATGGTATTACGTACAACAGGTATCTACTACATATTGAATCTATCATTTTGAGACTATTTAAGGAAGAAATTAATTATACACTTGGCCTTGAAATGAAGATAAATAAAAGAAAGGTTTAAGACGTATAAATAGATGTGTCGCAATTATCATAAATTATTGTATAATTATTATTGATCGGAAATATATTAAATGAAAAGGATGTTTGATCTTTCTTCAATTCAAGGATACAATTAACAGTTCGTGTCTACAACAGCAATTTATACAATTTGACATTACCAAAGATAAACACATATGCCACGATCAAAACGATTGATCGTCAATCATAATATTGTTATGTTGAAATAATCTCGATAAAAGGCACGCAAAATTGAAATAAATTAAACTTCTCGATCGAATTGAAAACAGCTTTTTTTACTAAATTTTTATTCGCCAAATATTCGTGGATTTATTGTGGGATCACGTGATCAAGGATAACGATAATTGCGACCGATTACAATCAATGACCGTGAAATAATATCGAATAAAATGCTTATTATCTCGTCGAAGACGAGAATGGAATTATAAAAATTAAAAGTGAGAGTAAAGTTAGAATAAAAATGGAAGCAAAGGCAAGGTTATAATCGCGTGCAAAAGAAAACTTGCGAGAACTTACGCCTTATCCATAAACTCCCGCACTTTCCACATGTTCATTATAACATTCGTTGCACTATTCACAGAAAAGAATATTGTGTTCGATCGTCGAACGAGAAATTATTGTTAAAGGTAGCGATAAGGTGCACCAGATGTTTTTCCGAGCATTTGATATCTCAGCGAACGAAGGAACGTCACCAGGCGGTGGCCATATTCTCCCTTCCACGTTCCAATGAGCGCAGATGTTTTTTACATCGATGGTGGACGTCGAAAATCGTCGAACGTGTACGACATGTAATGTCCTTCCTCGGTCAAACAACCGATCAACTTCCAATCTTCGTTACTACGAGATGGAATAAAAAAAAAAGCAGTCGCCTTCTTAGGAAGATCCGAATCGCATCAGATGTTGAATCGTCGGATACAGCTGCGTGTAACGCGTGTCTATCGTTTTGCAGCTATCTTCACGCTGCTCATCGTACTCGCGCCAAATTATGAAACTACTTTTCTTTTTTTTTCTTTTTCCTTTTTCCCATTTATCACGCGTTTTAACAGATTTAACTAACAAAAATCGATTTATATTTCCCCTATTCGTTATCATTCGTTGAATAATTCTTTTTACCTTTTCTTGCCTATGGAAAAAACATAATTTAATATTAAGACTTTATTACCGATCGGAATATTTCTGTAGATAAAAAATTTACTAAAGAAAACGTAGCCAATCACGTGTCTTCCTTATCTACCTTTCGATTATTTTCATTTGTATTTAAGTATGAAATATTTTTTGTTCGTCCTAAAATTAATGATCAATGAGATCAGATTAAAGTTAATGAAATTGCTGGACAATCTGTAAAAAAAGAAAGAACAAAAAAAAAAAAAAAGAAAAAAAAAAGAAAACCATAGGGACATTCTAGGTTTTGCATTCTAGGGAATATCTTATGCTAGTACAATGAAGTTAGCTATTTTAAATTATTCACTATGTAATAGGAGAACGACGCGGTCCTCCAAATAACTGAAAAATAAATACACGTGAAAGCCATTTAAGCATTACAAGTATACACCAATAACAATAGTATAAAAAAAATCTGTCCTCCATTGTTGTACATTTATCATGGATTACGTAAGCGGTAGTATAAATGTTAAATCAAAGAAACTTTGTATTTCAAGACGAATGTAACCGTTGCGATTGAATAATAACGTTAATTGAGCGTGCGTACCATTTACACCGATTCAAATATGCCAGAGTTTCTATAAATCGTTTTTGAATTTAATAGAAGAGAATGGCAGACTTTAATGAAGGTGTTGATGGGAAATTGGCATTTCGAATGCGAAAAGTCAATCCCGAACAATTTCATACGCTCGTCAAGATGCATTTATCATTTGAATTGGATCTCAATACGGAGGAGTAAGTTAGGAGAGGCTCATTAATTATTTATATTTCAAAATATATTATTACTTTTAATTAAGATAAATCGGGATTATTTTCTAATTAGCATGATTTCTTCTAGTAATGATTGTATTATTGAAAAGGCAAAATTAAAAAAATGGGGTATATTGAATTTTGCAAGGAAACCAAAGTCAACTATTAATCTACAAAAAGTAGAAGGTGCTAGTCTATCTGAAAATGGAATAAATCAAGTTAAACAATTAATAGAATACTTATCCAAAGAACAAAGTAGGTTATTTGATCATATTGTTAAGATAATAGAACGTTTAATAAAGATTCTTTTTCCTTTTATTAACACAATGTTAAAGGTATTATACAGGAAGGAATATTTCGACGTACAGGGAAATTGACAAGGCAGCAAGATCTCAAAAGTGCACTTTACCAAGGTGTTCCATTAAATCTTGAAGATGGTCGATTTAGCGTACACGATTGTGCATCTGTTTTAAAAGGATTTTTAGCAGAGCTATCTGAACCTCTCTTAACAGATCTCCATTTTCCAGCTCACTGTCAAATTGCTGGTAAGACAAAATTATAAGGTCTATGCATTAAGACGTGCAAGGTATATGAACATATATAATATTTATTTTACAAATTGAAAAATTACAGAATTGTGCAATTTGAATGACAACACGAACGAAGCCAGATTACTTAGATCCTTGCAATTGCTTTTATTGCTTTTACCACCTCCTAACAGGCATATATTGAAATGTGTCCTTAATCTTCTCAATAAGACGGCAACTTATGAACATAATAACAAAATGAACTGTGATACTCTTGCTACTCTATTTACTCCTCATCTATTGTGTCCACGAAAATTATCACCTGAGGCATTACATACTAATTCACAAAATTTGTCATGTTTGGTCGCCTTTATGATTAAAAAAGGTATGGAATTATTTGATATCCCTCCAAAATTAGCAACCGATATAAGGGCTTATTGGATAGAACAGGAAAGAAAATTATTAAGTCCTAAAAAGACAGACGTAAGTTGCATTACGGGAGAAACAATTGAATGCGAATTAAACGATTTATTAATTCAATATTTTTTTTTTCTTTTTTGCAGTTGAATGAATCTGTACCAGACACTACGGGCACGGCGCATACTGTATTCAGTTTCGTTGACCATAAATTGACAGCAAAAGCTAATTCCACTCAAGATACTCAGGCAGCTCTTGCTCAGCTTTATGCTCATATACAAGCAATGCCAGAGTCTGCAAAAAAACGTAGACTTGTAAAGCAATTTAATAAGGAAAATGGTCAAGGTACACCCAGGCACGTGAAAAATGTTCGAACCAAGAGTCTTGGAGATTCGATAAAGAAGCACATCTTTCAAAGGAAACTTTTGGGTCATAAAAAATTCATAGATATAAATATTGGATGCAACATTACCAGATCTAGTAGCGAGGAAAATATATTGTCTACGGTAAGATATGCGAAATCTTTATTTTTATATTACTCGAATCGAATTTCTGTTTATAATACTCTCTTAGAATGTTTTACATGTTATTTCGTGAAAATGATATTATCAAGTGATATGTTTTGCATGTCTTATACAGAGTCTTGAAAAGCCATTCTTTCAAAAAACTCGTTTCACTAAATCGGATGATGAATTTAATTTAGAAAATTCTGATTCTCATACTAATAACCTTATACGCACTAAACACATTAGTAACAGTACTGGTAGCCTCAATGAGCCTACTGCATCGATTTATAAAGATAAAAGGAAAGCTATGCTCGTGGGTCTTGTAAATATTACCGATAATAAACGCACTAATGAACAAAGTATTAACAAGGAATCTTCACCGAAACAGAACAAGTCATATGTAAATAATTCCGGAAGTTATAAGACGACGAATAGAAGTACCTTTTTACAGGAAGATTCTTTTAATGATGGAGATACAGAAAAAATTAGTAATTTATCTGGTACTACTCTTAGATTGTCTAGGCAATCCAGTGAACCACCAGATATGTACTCTTCTCAAATTACAACAAATAAAGTTGATAGCAGTGAATTGATTAGACAATATTCTGAGCCAGTATTTCCAATATCTAGAAGAAAAAATATAGAAGTCGCTTGTAAATCTAGAATCACGCAAGATGTTGTTGACGCAAAATCATCTGAGTTGACGATAAAATCTGAATCATTTACGGAGAATGCATGTTCATATCCATCTCCAATAGTTAAAAACAGATTTTGGAATGTATATGCTGCTCATACTTCTACGCCATCAAACCTTTTACGAAGGAGTTTAGTCGCTAATGATTACATATTGACACCTATTACTAATAATGATGACAAAAGCATGAGTCCTATCACACAAAGTGCAACTAAAATGACAAAAGCTATGCAGGTATGCACGTTCTTTATTTCTACGTTTTCTACAATAGTACTATATACACGGCGTTTATACAACATAAAATATAATTATATCGATTCGTTCTTATTTTGATAATATCTTGAAATAACAGGAAACTATGATGACTCCACGTTCTCGTAAACCCGTCATGATGGTATCAGGATCGAATCTTTGCAATCTTGCCAGTATGAACGACAGTTCCATACAACATAATAACGTTTCTAATAACTTGCGTAGATCAAATATTGATCTCTTAGCTCCTCATATGAGCTGTTCTTCTATTTTAGAGGAATTACGTAAACCAGATAATGCCGATGATGAATTTATTTATTTGGAAGGCGTTGACATAGATGATAAAGAAAATTGTACAGAAGAAATATGTCAAAAGCACAATTTGGGTACTTCAATTGTGGACGATTGTTGTACCATGACGCAACAAAGCTCTATGTCAATAACAAGCACATTTAGGGAATATTTATTATCAAGAAGCGTATTAACTGCTAGTCCTGTTGATCTTAGTTTTACTTCGCGTACTGATGATTTTGAGCAATCAGAATCTGACCTAAATATTTTTAATGAAAATGGACTATCTAGTAGTTTACTTCGTTGTTTAGATGGAAACAATCCAGAATCTGATACATCTGGTATAGCTTCTGGAAGTACGAATAGCGCTAATGATTCGACAGAAAAAATTGAAGAAACTGTTTCCCCAAGAAAACGGGGAACTAGTTTACAACGTAATGACTCGAAAAGATCTATAAAGGATAAAAATATATCGAAAGGAGAACGTGGTCAAAGTTTTAAGTATAAACAGATAAGTGAGTCAAGATTAAATTCTACGAAAGTAAAAGATACATTTCAGGAGACTTCATTTTAAATTGGAGTAAAATTACTTAAAATATAAGTACAAATCAATGTGAATCTCAGTATGGACACTAATGAAATGTAAACGTCGTGATTTTTAGTCAAGTTTTACACTGTTGATCGTATATTATATATTTTCTTTTTTCCTCTCTCTCTCTCTTTCTCTTTTTTAAATAATAGTAAGTAACCTGATGAGTTATCAGGAACATTTCGTTCTTTTAATTTTCCTTCTTTTGAAATTATTAAATCTCATAGGATCCATGACAACATTGACGTTAACTTTGATGTTATGCATGGAAACTTTACAAGTGTTTCTAATTTTTCCATATTTCCTTCAATTTATTCATAGGAGAAAATTTTTATTATGCTGGGCGCAGAAAATATATATGTGACAATTTTATATCAGGGTAAAACATATGACATGGCTGTTTTTTTTTTTTTATGTCATATCTAAGATATGTAATATATAAATTTGAAAGTAAAGTATCTACCATAATGAAAGACATTTTTTATTTAATTTAATTTCATTAATATCCGAAGAACCTACAATATAGATTATCTTGATTTTCTTTCTTTCTTTTTTTTTTTTTACACATTTTTAATACATCCTATCGAGAGTTTATCGTTATTTTCAATAAACAATGGCTATTTTCTTAACACTTGTTTTTTATAAAGAATTATAGAAAAAATAAATACAGTTTATATATGACAATGGCAATATTATAGAATTGCTTATAATTACTTCATATATATATATATATATATTATTTTTATTCCCTATAATATTGTGTTAATAATGACACATGATATTTTATTATCGTCGAACATACGCATATGTGTATATATATATATATATATATATATATATATATATATATATATAATAGATCATGTTGGTAATCTTATGTCTCTTATTTTTCAATATGCTTACCTAAATACATTTTCGTTATTCAGAATCATGTATATTCTATAGTATTTAATAGAAAGACATGGATGTACAACAGACATCATAATTTTCAGAATTGTGTGAAGATGTGGGAGATGATTCCAATGTAGTGCCTGGAGATGTAGATGTGGGTCAGAACATATCATCATGACCCAAATCTGGAATATATGAAAGACCACGCTCTTTCAAAGCCTTGTTCATCAAACGCTTTTGATCTTGTTTCAATTCTTGTTCTCTTCTTTGTGCATCTAGAATATCATCCACTGATACTTCCGTTAACGGTAAATCTTTTTCTTTTTCCCTATCCTACAAATAGATAAAAAAAAAAGAAATCTTCCTCTACTCTTGTAAATAAGTATATTTATAAGAGCATAGCTTACTATTTCTCCTAGTAGGACAACGTTCTCTCCTCTGACAATAAATATGCCTCTTGGAATATCCCCATATTCTTTACCGACATGAATTCTTTCAATGGTACGATGGAGTACTATATTAGCAAATTGATCGACGCTTCTGAGATATCCAATTAATGTTCTACCATCTCTCAGTAAAACCATTAGTTTTTCTAAATCAGAAGCAATATGTATTCATAGAGAATAAAATCAAACTATAAATATATTTGAATAACGTTATGGTAATGTGTCGATGAACAAAATAAACTTATATTAGAAATTTGATTCGGCCATCTATTAATAAATTTATTTCTTTTTAAACAATAGACTTGACGTAATTGAAAAAAGTGATAAATGCCGGTATAACCTATAAAAATCATAGGAATACAAAAGTCACACATACTGTCAAGTTCTCCTAATAAGGAAGCTGTTCCTGGAACGACGTTCATATTGTATAGTTGTCTTTCGTAATTCTTCGATATTACAAGATTAACGAAGGAAGTGCAAAAATCGTATCTACTAAATTTTCGATCCAATATGATCCGATGCAATGTAAATTGATCATAAACGCAAATATGATTAAAAACACTTGATTATTAACTAAGTTAATGATACTGTTGCCATGTGATAAAAAAAACTCAACATATTTAACATGTATTTAAGATTTTTATAATAATTTATATTATTTAATAAGCGACACTGCAAACGTCTCTATAGGTATGGTACTTGTGATAAAATGCGTGAGGCCATATTGGATTTAAGTCGAGAATAGACGTCCTAAACAAAAATAAAATAAAAATTTCCTTTCAAAGGATAATTATTATATTCTTTCTTTAATTTAATACTTATTCTTTTTGAATTTGTTCAATTGAAAAACAAAAAAAGAAAAATTGGAATTAATGTAAGTATTTTATTTTTACATTGGATAGTACTCATTGGACGAGTCGAATGTTGAATGACCAATGAAATTTAAGTTAGCAGCTATTTAAATTTGAATTATCTCTTAATTTCTATCAATATTTTTTATTTTTTTGTACTCATCTTCAAATTTAATTTCAATTTATAATGAATATTTTGAAAATAAAAGCATTTAATATTTATCAACTAAATAAATATTAATATGTCCTATCATAAATAATTTATTCGATGATTGAAAAATCGTATATAAATAAATTTAGATGCAGTATTTAATGCGATTAGATGCAAGACGTGAGTATTTGACCTTTTTCGCGACACTTCATAAATGAATTATAATGTCAAGGATTATAATGTCAAGTTATGTAAGTTTCATCTTCTATCGTCTTCCTCTCTTTCTCTCAATAGTAGTTTATATTATTCTCGCAATATCATTTTTCGATCTCTTTCAATTGATCATTTTATCTTCAACAATTGAGTAACCATATTAAAAGAAAAAAAAATGGCGATATAAGGACGACTATAATTACTGATTTAACGATCGTCAATACATCAACGATCATTAATCTTTTAACTCGTTAGTATTAGGTAATAATTAATAATAATACAAGATTCGATAATTTTCGTCTTACGTAAGGAGTATCGAAGATAAGATAGTTCTTCTTCTTCTTCTCCTTCTTCTTATCCAATCAGATCAATTCAATTACTTGATCGTATCTTTCTTTTCTCGCCAAGCCACTTACGAAGTTACTCGTTTGCTTGCAAAGACAATGAACCGACGTGAAATTTCCTTCTTCTTCGAGAAATACAGAGAGAGAGAGAGAGAGAGAGAGAGAGGGGGGGGGGGAGAGGGAGAGAGCGAGAGAGAGGGAAAGAGAAAAAGAAAGAGAGAGACTGCAATGTGCAATGGCATTTGCCGGTGGCTCCTTTCACGCAAAACGCTCGCGTTCCAGTCTTGTATCTTTCTTCGAAGACGTATCAGAATCGACATGGTGAACAATGGAAAACAACGATAGGATGTTATACGTGAGCTCGTAGAAGACATAGAGAAAGAAAGACAAAGATATAAATAAAAAAGGTGTCCATGGAGGAGGTTTGAGTGAACATACACTAAGTTCATTCTCATCACTTTCACTTTAACTCGTTGTATCGTCGGTGGATACTTGTAGATAGTCTATACGTTCAACCGGTGATCTTATCCGTATTATTCAAAATACTCATCTCTCGGAAATCTCGCGACTCGATCGTGTTTTTCGGAATGGAAGTCCGAGTCGAATCGTGGATCCTCGGAATCGTTCTACATTGCACCGCATTCATCGTTCTTGTACATCCTGAAGAAGTCTTCGTAAGTACTAAACATTATCGCTGGCTAATTATAGAATTATGTGTTCGTGCAGAGTTCCATTATATCGATAGTTATCAACCGGGAGCAGAATCACAAGAGGAATCGTAAAGATAGTAGATCGGATCGAGTCTTATAGAATGTTTCTATACCTCTAGTTTATTACGAGGAGTAATTGATTTGATCCATCATTTATTTTCATTGATAAACATTGTTTGGTAGAAATGAACGTGCGATAGTTGAAGCTCTGCGGAATATAATTATTGAAATTATCTGAAAAAAATGTTAACAATGAAAATTACAAATAGAAAATTGCGCTAATAATTACAAATGACTTCGAACGATATTATCGATATCTTCGTCGAAGTGTTAAAGGAAGAAAGAAAGAAAGAAAAAGAAGGAAAAGAGAAATGAACATTTTTCGATTCTACAAACTGGAACGTAGCCGAGCGTAACTATCACGTTTGTTTATCAACTTGATCTTTCTTTGAAGATTACGGTAGGTAATTTTAACAGCCATCGTGTAATGACACTATAATACTACCGTGCAGTAATGGTATCGGCGTTGTACTGAGTTACGCTGATCTCAACACGATTACATGATAAATATGGCATAGCAGAGAACCCGCTGTGGTATTTGAAATGCTAGAAAATAGAAGGTAGTACTGGATCGAGATAGAAAGGCAAGGTCATTTGCGGAGAATACTACAAATGCATTCACATATTTCTCACAGACGAGTTTGTCTCATTCGAAGAGAACTTTTCCTGAATTATTTACAATCTCACAGATTATTATCGACAAGTTCAAGATCGAACATATTCAATTACTATATGTAAATGAATGAGGGATTCGAAGTATATAAAAAATATGTCGATCGGGTTTGTTGCAGAATACGACACCTCCGCCATTGAGAACAAATTTCTCATGTTTCGGTAGAGCAATGGGATTCTATGCGGACATTGAGGCAGACTGCAAGGTCTATCATACGTGCGACGATCATGGTAACAAGTTCAGTTATCGTTGCCCGGAAGAAACAGCCTTCCGACAGGATGCCTTGATTTGTGATCACGCGAGACTCGTCGATTGTCGTGCTACTACTTACGACGATAAAAAGTCGCTTCGTGGAAGTAGAAGCGAAGAGGAGAGCTTAGGCTTGAGCGTACCTTCGTTCTTCAATGTTCCACCGCCGTTGGATAATTCGAACGATCATCATTCCTTTTCTAGATCCTTTCAAGTGATCCAACCTCCCGATAAATCACTGACCGATAAGGCACAACCCGGCTTTGTTTTCAGTGCCAGTGTTTTCTTGAGAAATCAGAAAGATCACGATTCCCATAGGAAATCAATGAACGCTCATGAGACTGAATCTATTTTAGATCCATCTCGATGCAATCGCAATGAAGAGCACAAAACGACAGGGTCCAATTCGAAAAACCAGGTCTCACACTTTTCTTCGACTCCTCGCCCATTTTCTCATGGTCCTTATCCCAAAGAAGACTCCTCTTTGTCCAATCGATTTTCCAGTTTCACGAGGTCAGATTCAGGAACGAAGAATTTACATGGTCGAACGTTCGTCAATGTGCCAATGATTTCCAGAAAAACTGAGCCACCTCGAAAGGATCTTTTCCATACCACTACTACCACTACTACTACCAACGTTTTTTCTTTAAGCACGAAATTACCAACGAACGATATTACTAGGGTCAACTCAAACACTTACAACAATAGAGATTATCCTTATTTTGAAACGCTCAGATCGATCCAGGCCAATGCTATGAGCACGACTACGCCAAGAACAACGTTAGCCACCACAGAAATTCCTGTTCATGCTCTTACTATGTCTTTGAAGCCTTTAGTACCCAACGAACTGGAATACGATCCCTATTATCCAAGGACACCTGCGTCTACAGAAGCTTATTACACCGATAGCCACCTCAGCAAAGATTCCGAATCCTTTCGGTTTACGACGCAACCACCTTGGTCGGGTATCCACTTTGAAATACCAGCTGTTTTACCTGATCTTAACACCTTAGAGGATCTCGTAGATCGTCGAAAATTATTCTATATTCCCCGTATTACCAGACATTGATTTTAAATGTACGTTTTACATTCTAAAAATTAAATTGTAGAAAAGAGAGAAAGCGATAATTTTTCGTCCTTGGTTTTTTTTTCTTTTATATATATATATATATATATGTATATATATAATGTATATTTATGTGCGTATAAATATATTTTAACTTGGTAAGGTGAATTAGTTTGGAAACATAAAAGGATAAGTGGACATCGAATGTATACATTCTGTTTCTTTTCCACGATATGGAAAGCTAATCGTATCAGTAGGAAAACTGAAAGTCAATCTTGAAGGTCAATGATTGCTATCGTTATTCACATTGTTGGAGGAATAAGTTATCGTGACTGGATCGGATAATATAGCATTTTTATTAAAGCTATGCAACTTTAATTCCGTGGATTTCGTGGAATCCATAAATCCTAAAATGGTTTCCGTTCTTGTTGGAGATCTCACGTTGATCGCCGAATTTCTAAGAAAATCAAAAAGTCTTGATCGTCTCGATCTCTTGTTCACGAAGAAAGTAACATTTACCCATTAACGTAAATCCGATAACCAGCAACATTTTTAAGATTTTCGGGTATCTTCCACGAGAGTAAAAGACATTTGCAGAATTCTTGTACGACTTTGAAATCTGTCGGTGATGGTGGTATAGTGTCGTCGCAAGACGAATCAAGATAAGTTTTGTCGTCTTCTTTCACCGTTTCACTTGACGATAATGTCGAATTTATTCTTTTTTCCTGCAAGAAATAATTCAAAGTTATCAACGGACGGAAAATAATTTATTTTTATGTCATTCAATGTTAATTGTGAACGACGAATTGGATTTAAATATGGAGAATTTAATGTTGATCGATATAAACAATTAGCAATTTTTTTTTTCAAGATGATACAATTCGACCAGTAAAGAAACATATATGTTTTGTATTTTATTTAAAAGCAAATTTTTATCAATTGTTTGTTATTTTTCAAGTTCGACATTATGATTATATATACCACAGAAAGTCTGCTCATGGTTTTACGCAAATACGTATAGAGAGCAGACCGATCAAAATCCCAATATGTATATTCGAGACAGGGTGCGGCTAAATTTTTGGCTATTTGAGCATAATTGACAACACCACGTAATCCTTCTGCTAAAATGGCTATCATGCTGTCTTTGCTTCGGCACTTACTTTGTAAGATCTCGACTGCAGTTGCGAGTCCTGATATCATAGGATTAATGATTAGAAAGAGATTATTCGGAATTAAACAGAAACGAATACAAGATATATTTTTAACCGGAATACGTTGCCCTAATTGGTGGAAGACAGGACAATATTTCTGTGTTCTTCTGACAGCTACTACAAGCTTGTATTAATTCACGAAAATATTCGTTCTCTTTTTTATAAGATTCGATTTTCTGTTGCAATTTTCGCGCTTCTTCTTCCAAATCAAATTGCTTATTATCCTTTGAATATTTGCAATTGCTCTCACATTTTCCCTGTGAATCGGATATCGTATCTTGACCATCAATTATGTTATTCATTCGTTTCACTATTGGATCTATCGGAATGTTTACACTTGAGTATTCACTGCAACTACAAAATTGACAATTGATTTCGTAATTATTCTTATCCGATTCTGTAGGCTCATTTGATTCAGAGCTCTTCTGGTCTGGTCTGTTTAAAATAGAATACTGATTTTTATACGATGAAAAATAAAAATAAAACAAATGAATGACATTGAACATACATTTTAAGAGCACTTGTGGGACTAATTGTACGCTTCGTCTTTTTTTTAACTTTTTTTAAATCATTTGGAGCTATACACGGTGAATTCGAATATCGTATACATTCACAGGAACAAGTAGATTCGCCTTCTAAAAAGTATCCGCATTTGCACGGGCAAAACTATGAAAAGTTATTTGAAAAATTTTTTAAATACGCATTATAATAGAATAAATCAATATCTTAACTAATTAGCACACTAAAAACGAAGCATTTATTTATCGTTTTTTTTTGTTTGTTTGTTTGTCCGACGTTTTGTCAATTTCTTATAATTTCTTACATTTTATGTTTTTTTTTTTTTTTCCAAATAAAAGCATATTAATTCGTAAAAATCTATATGATTTTCTAACCTCTTCCGAATTATTATGATCCCGTTTCTTTATTCTTTTCTGCGTATCAGATACAGACGTTGCTTGACTTCCAGTATTGAAAGACAATTTGCACTCAGGCCCGATATCGCATTGAGTCGAACAAGATAACTTTTGACTTTTCGTTGATTTTATTTGTAACGTAGAAGTAATTTGGCTGAATACAGAAATTGAATACGTGGATGTACCAACATCCTTCTTCGAACCAATTTCCATACTCATACTTTCAAAATTTTCAACCGAATATGATTGTTCGTTTATTATTTCAATTTTATTGGGAGACATGACTTGGGAATCAAACTCGCAAGTACAATCAATGCACTTATCTTTCTTCGACGACATGCTACTCGTAGGATCTTTACATAAGTCTCCACATTGAGGCTTGGTAGAGTAAATTGGTTCGGTAATGTTTATATTCTCTAAATAATCAGTTGTTTCATTACGAGTTATTAACTTCGTCAGAATATTTAAAAATGAATCGAACGATATATTCGAATGATCTTCGTAATCCAATTCTTCCTGACAATCTAAAGATCGATCTTTATGAATAGATAAGAAGAATAGAAAAGAGATGTTAAATGTTAGATGGAAAGAACTTATTGACGAATAATTATATTAATTACTATTGGTTCCGTCTAATTCGTCGTGTTTTCTTTCTACTTTACATTCGCAGCCAACATCCATTGTTCTTACGAATTCGTAAGATTGAATGCTAAATGAATCATCATCAAAAATGCTGGGTTCTTGTTGGAGACATTTTTGAAATTGTACGCTTCTATTTCGTACTTCGCTGTATTCTTCATCGGTAGTTGTTATTGGTCGAGGTTTCAAACAATCAGGATATAACGAGCATGCTATACTCAAACAAGAAGGAAAATGAATGAAAACGAAACAAGATTTTATGTGAAAAAATATTCATTAAGAGTTGAACCTTTTTTCGTTCTTCTACATAATGATACTTCTTTCTTTTCAGACTCCAATTCTTCTTGTTGCTTCTGCGAAGTCTCTAATATATAAGATGTCTACGAATTTGTAAGGATATGATAAAAAATGTAATATTTATAATCAAACTATGAGTCTGATAAACGATGTTCTTACTATCTGTCGAATAAGATTTAAAAGAAGATCATCAACAACGTATTGAGTTTCAGTTTCTGGTCTTGATATTATTCGAAGAGAAATATTACCATCCACTTTATCACTTTCCTCGAAGATGTTGCCTTCTTGCTGCACTTGACAATCATTCGTACTCAACATAAGTTCGTCAAACTTCATCCCACACAATTGACAAGTCGAAGATACATCTTCGGGCTCACGAAGCTGCTAAAAAATATCATTTTGAATCCTTTCGGTCAGATAATTTCTCTCGAACGAATTTCTCCGATAATCATAATTCCCAAGTGTTTTTGATAGTTCTCAACAACTGGACCTCGATGAGCCCGGGCTTTCCAGGGCGAGCGACGAACGTTCTGCAAATAAAATTAGGCATGAGGAATAGCGGCTCGACGATATTTGGTGAGTAGCATTTTTTTTTTTTTTCTTTTTTTTTTTTTTAATCGTGCAACTTCATTTTGCTAGATCGACACTTTTGCACCCTAGAAAGCCTGGATGTCAGAGATCAAGAGATTTTTCTTAATCTATTTATCTCTATTTCTTACATCGTTTGTTTGCCCTAACTGATGACAGACGATTTCAGTTTGAGGTACCTCGTCTTTTAATTGGCTAAGTTGTTTCATTTTGAGCGCTGTTTGTTTAATTGGCTCTAAAAGTTCACGTAACGTCGATAACTGCAACAAGAATTCTTTTAAAATCTTATCAAGCTTATATAAATAAGATTATTTAAAATCCTAACTTACCTCGCTACTTATAATAGAATCCTCTTGATCCATGGTTACCATATCAGCGGCAGTATTACGTTCAACGCAAAAACGATATGCAGGACAAACATTGGCACGACTTCGATTAGCCGATACTGTCTCATGACTATCGTTAGCTATTAAAATGATATCACCGATTGAAAGGTTTGATGATTGAAGATGAATCTTTCGACAATCACAATCTGTTTTAGCCGATTGTTTCGTACCATATTTCGAGGTGATTCCATCTTCTCGTTTTCGACGATGATTATTACAGTTATTATTATCGTCGTACTTGTTATCATTATTATTTAGCTTTACGACGATTGCACGAAAGAGTCCTGGTAAAAGAGCATGTGTATACAATCCGTTGCCATTGTCGTTAGTGAGAGGCGTCATAAGTTTCATGATAGTTTCTTCATTCATCATTGAGCTTTTCTTTTTCTTCTTTTTATGTTTCTTATAGTTTGTTCGTGAGTAGAAATCTTTCACGAAAAAGAATTTTTTATGAAATAAGATTTTTCACGATTTTGTTAATTTTTTGTAAGCTTTTTCAATCAACGACGTCGACGACGTCGATCCATTTTTCTGAATATCGCTGCATCTCCGTCTTCTTTTCTACGCAATTATTTGCTGCTAAAGTCGTTCTTCTTTTGTTCAATTTCTTTTTTATTCATGAACGACTATAGATTTCTATAAAATACTAGACTGTTAAATTGGATAGAGTGAGAGTGAAATTAATTACTTAGAGCGCTAAAAATGATGGCCATTTTGAAATCGATCTTTATAAAATCATGTCGATATGAGGAAATAATAATTGGAAATGAATGGTTTAGACAACTTAAGAAATAAAATTTATAGAACAATTGACGAGTATAAAAATGGCTTCAATTATATGTACGATAACGGAATAATATATATATATATATATATTTTTTTTTTTTTTTAAATGATTTCGCATTATTATAATGTGATAAATTCAATTTTATTGCTTTCGTTAAGAGTTTGGAAGTACCTAAAAAAATGATCTATGTCTACTAAAGAATGATTATCTTTAAAAATCAAATAATCGAAAGAATTCATTACAAAAGTTTCATTCGACACAGTATATATGAACTTCAGTGAGATAATAAACAATTTCATAGAAATCTATCTTATGGTTGGTCTTTTCATTTTCAATTTTTCAAGTCTGCGACTCCATTCAGGATTTCAATAAACAACAGTTTCTAACCTATTCTTGGCTTACCAAAATTTTGTTTTTGCTTTTTTCCCTCCTTTCGTCTGGTACTTTTATCATACTAAATGGAAAATGATTCGAAAACTTTTAAAACAGAGGATAAATGCGACGAAAGTAGAAAAGACAACTCGAGCTATTGGAAGCGTATGATGAGGGGTTACGAGAAGAGGAACGCCTCGTTAGAGAGACGTCGTGCAGCTCTTATTGAGAGGGTTCATTTTATGGAGTGTGCATTGCCGTCGTTGTTAATGAGCGCTGCTGTTGTCAGTACTAACAGATCCGAACAGTCTCCAAAAGTTTCTTGTCACGATGGAACGTCTGGCAGGTACACGCACGCACACTTACATATGTTTTGCGTTTTAATACTGGAATTGTCAAATTCGTCGAAAAGTAACGTTCTTGTTTAATTATTATTATGTAAAAACGATTAACTTGTCTTTTCAAATATCCATCCAATTGACAAATTGATAAATTCAGATTAATAGTTTTCGTCTTGAAGGCACATAAACGGAAATATTTTGAATTTCTTATTCAAAAAAAAAGGTTCTTAAAAATTCACATAAAGATACCATAGAGATATTTAATAATTACAGATCGTCACGTAAAACGTAAATCGAAGGATGCCCAAAGATACGAATAAAAATAATAATAATAAAAAGAATCGAACATAAGTAAATGGAATGAAAACTTTTCACTATACAATTGTGATCGTAAAAAAATTGTACATTACTATCTATGATACTTATGTTATGTTTCTGACGAAATATTTTCACGATTTTATTCCTCGTTTCCTCTTCTATAATACAATGTGACAATTGATATCAAATTGAACGCTGTCAGAAACAGGATATATACTTTTATCTTAAAAAAAAAAAAAAAAAAAAAAAAAACAAAGAAGAAAAGGAAAAGAAGAAAAATAACGATACATTCGCGCAAACAATATCAACTTTATTTCGTATACGGGTACATGATAAAAGGATAAAACGAACAAACAGTTCCATGTCGACCGCGTAACACTAAAAAAAAGAAAACAAAAGAGCAAGAAGACGAAGAAGAAAGTAAAAATAACAAGACTCGTGTAAAATTATGAATACAGTAGTAGTGTGCTTACATACATACATACTTGTAAAACTAAAGGATAAAACTCAAAACACTAACCACTGTAAAAACGATATGGTAAAAAGAACGTGGCGCTACGCTCGAATGAAAAGTGGACTAGAGACACGTTTTGTAAATCCTACAAAGTTATTCAAATAATATATATATATAATTTGTATACGTATATTATAATGCAAAGCCGGCATACACGCACACACTTTCTTTCGTTTGTTTATTTATTTTCTCTCTCTCTCTCTCTCTCTCTCTCTATTCCTTATCTTTCCAAAGATACGAAAGATAACGCAGGCCAGTGATTTCATCTTTCTCTCTTTTTTTCATGGTTTTTCTTTCGTTAAAAATACACGTATTTACATATTTACGTGTATCATTCCGTTGTATTCGATTTGAAAAAAAAAAAAGATACAATTTTGTTCGTACTGTACGCACTGCTAAATACTTACGTACGTATAATCTTCGTTGGGATTATGAATTCGTTTCGATTCGTATTTCGTAAAATCGCTTACGTGAAGATTATGTTTTCGGTAAACAAAGCAAACGGAAACTGTTTTATACAAAGGCGAGGATAAAGAATGGCAAGGATCGACTCTTTTTTTCTTTCTTTTACGTGTTTTCTTTTCTTTCTATAATCTAACAAGTTTCTCGGATAGAAATCGACGATACGAAGCCTTTTCATCGAAGAAAATTTGTGCGATGTAAAAAAATTATTTGTTTATATTATAAAAAAAAATATATATATATATATATATATAAAAGAGAACTGAGAAACATGTACGTTTATCCGAATCGGACTGGATTTTTAGTTTTCTTTTTTTTTTCTTTTACTTCTCGCAAAATCAAACACGATTTGGAAAGCACGATTACTTCGACGGAACTTTTTTTGAGTATTCAAAATAGTTTTTATCGGAATATATTAACGAGTCAAACCGATATAAGAAAAAAAATGCGACTCACGAAATTTATATTTGAAAGTTTCGTTATCGATTAAATCGCCATTTCGAATTATATTCGAACAAGAACGGCGATCAAATACATTTTTTTCTCGATCGACTTTCCATAGATTCGACATTTTCGATACTTTCCTTATTTGGTATTTTTTCAATCTGTTTTGTTTGAATCCCATAAGATATTCAATCGCGTCTGAATGAAAAAAAATTAAAAAAGAAAAAGCATCAAAATATATCTCTATCAGATGTAGATGAATTCGAAATCGAAATTCATGCAATCTGATTTGGTCTCGTTTATATATAAACCGATTATATTAATTTTGGCACTTGCAATGGGGTCCTTTGATTTTCTTTCTTTTGGCTTCTTTTTATTTTTATCGTATGTAACCTGTCGGCTTCGATTTACAAGCGCGCATGATACTCTCTTTTTTTTTTTTTTTTTCTATTTGCTCTCGATGGTACTCAACGATGACGATGACTTCGCTGTTCTTTCCTCAGGAACAAATTCTGATCGATGCTTGGCCGCTGTCAAGCAACGCCAGCCATTTTGTCCTGTAACAATGAAATATTTCGATATTTTTCTATGATTCTTTTTCTATCGATTATTAATACGAAGAATTGATTTAACATTTCAATGAATGACTCATTTATTTGTCGTTAAAAAATTAACATTTTCAATAGTGACTCATCTAACGACTAGTTCTCTATTTACTTATTTAATTCTTACTATGAATCATTATCGAACCATCTGACTTTATAATCAATGAATGGAAAATAACAGAAATTCTATACATTCTATCTGTGGATTTTATTTTTAATAAAATCCGATTTCTTTGATAATTTCCTGATGTTCCATGAGTTACTCGATTAAACAAAGAACAGAGGAAATTGATCGATTAATGAATGATGCTTTTTAAAATTTCGTTTACGATAAGAAAATCGTATATAATGCTATCTTATGACAAAAAATATGAATTACATGCTTCGGTATTAAGATTGTACAATATAAATGGCAAAAAATAGAATTAATTTGTTCTAATTAGATTATGATGATATTTGCATTAAAAACAAAGAAAAATTAAATGTTTCTTTTTTAAACTTAAATGTAAAAATGAAATTAATGTAAAAAAAGAAAAGGAAAAAGAAAACAAACTATGTATTTCTATTTATATCTTTACCTTGCTAGTGCATTCAGATCAACGTGAAGCTTATCGATCGTATCGTGGTACTTGCAATGATGTTGAGTATAGGCGCGTGTGCAAATGGTGTCTACACCGACAAGAGACGAAAGGACCTTCACCTCCAACGAAAGTAGATCACCTGCCACAGAAGATACACGGTAAAGTAGTAAACGATCCATGTTTTTCCTTCCCATGATTCTTCCCGACAAGTGATTCTTATTCGTGAAAAAAATGCGGAACAAATGTCTTTGACTTATTGTAAATGGAGACTTGCAATATCGACTGCGAAAGTCGGAGGGAAAGGAAATCGATTTTCAATTTTCGAATTACACACAAGAACATTACATATCCAATAAAAAAAAATATATATATATATATTTGAAAACATTAAACAATCGCGTGGACTGAAAATTATTTTTTTCTTTTGAGATTCCTATATATTTATAAAGCAATAAATGTTAGATGATCAATAATTTCAACGGAGAAAATGTTTTAAGCTATTATAAATATTGAAAATCTTGAAAATATTGAACGTCTCTACGATTTATAGGATTAACTTAAAAAATCCTTGAGACACGAGTACTAATATACTCAACAAATTCAACAAATTATCATTTCTTTTCTTTTCTAAATATAATGTGCCGTGTTGATTGATTTACTCGTTGACTTTTTAGCACGATCGTTTCCTTCCGGCTTATTCGCTTTACTATACACTCGCATGAAGATCTACGAAAAATTGAACAACAATTAAAAGCATAATTAGAAAGATTAGCCTTGTTTTAAAGAGATGACGAAAGATAGAAGAATAGAAGCGCCATTTTTACCACCACCATAAATACTGAACGACTTACGAAGAGAGATCGTCGTTCAATTGGCTATTATTGCTAATAGAAAAGTATAAAGAAAGTATAAATAATAACAAAATGACGGTTATACACTAGAGACTATATAGACGTGTACCCACTAATCGACGAAACTATTTATACGTCCTATTATTAACCAACGATTAAAATTGAGATGGAAAGTAAAACGAAGCGACAGAACCAGTCGAGCGAAGTGGAAGGAGGTGTAATAGCATATGCATATGTGTGTGTGTATGTATATATATATATATATATATATATATACATATATATATATATATATATACATATATATAGAACAAGAAATGTATATAAGAATATATAAAAACAAGTAGGAAAATTTTAGAAAAATGTGTCTAATGGTAGCGTTATTTTGTAAACTACGGCACTAACGCGACAATTTACGAAGAAGACAACGAATTGACGAAAACTGACCTTGGGCCAGTTTCGAGTAGTCGGTCGCTGATCTAAATTCAACTCAAGGAGACCATGTCTGTCTCGTCTTCCATGCTTCCTCAACGGTTTACGAACCTTCCTCGAATCCGTGAGCTCCTTTCGAGAGCTCGACATTGCGTTATCCCGGAAGATAAACTTCAGTTAATTTTCCTCCATCTTCTCCTCGACTCTTCCCGTCTCTTGCTTTCCCCTTCTTTTTTCCTCTTCCGCGATATCTTCCTTCGACGATCATCATTTAGCCATAAGACGACGAGATTTTGTCTTTAATCAATCGTTCTATCGAATATAGTCTGTCTTTATGCGACTTTTTTCTTATACATAAAACAGAGAGAAGGAAAAGAAAACTCAAGTTCGGCCGTTCGGTTCATAATATCAACACAATTATGGCCGCCCAGTTCGATGATATTAAATCTAATTTAACAAGAAAAGAAAAAACAAAGAAAGAAAAAGAAAAAGGAAAAAGAAAAATATACTTCCACTCGTGTTCCGCTTCTAATCACCGAAATGAACTATCGCACTAATTGGTTACTTCTAAACGCAGATCTCCTGATACAAAATCAATCGATGATGCCTTCGCTCGTAATACTCGTCACGGCGTTTAACCCTCTTCGAGGATAACCTAACATTTCCCTTCGACGTTCTTGTCGAATAATCTTGTCTCTCTCTCCTGTTAGCCTTACTCTGCCTTTGTCTAACCTTCTTTTCGGACTCCAATTCGTCGTTTAAGGTAACGACCGAATCGATCGACTCGTTCTCCCTTTGATTCTCCTCCAACGTCACGGGAACTTGCGAGATCCTTCTTCTTCTTCTTCTTCTTCCTAGGTCCCCGTCGTTCTCGTTTTTCTCCTTGCCATCCATTTCGTCGAGAAGATCGCCATTTTCTTCTTCTTTGGCCTCCTTTGCTACCTCTTCGACTACTTCCGCAGAATTTTGGACAACTTCGACCTGAAAATTAAAAATGGATATCCCGTTTAATTTGCTTTGATTTCCAACGAATGGAGTTAGTGAATGAATAGTTTTATAAACATAAATAAATAAATAAATAAATAAATAAAAATTATTCAGCCAGCGAAGCGATCTCATTATATTGAAAGCAAATGAAATGAAAATGAAAAAAAAAATATTACGAACTATAATATTATGTCTTACCATAATACGCCGTGTTTCCGGTGCAATCCATCGCTCTGTTTGCTCGGTTCTTTTAGTCGTCTGATGAACACGGCAATGAGGACAATCCTCGATCGGTCCAGTAGCAATCGTTTGGACTTCTTTCGAACGATTCAGTACTTCCTCCATTACTTCTATCGTTACGTTTTCTTCATCATTAAGTTCTTCCTTTGTTTTTTGTTCTGGTACAACGGAGGTGTTGTCCATTATCGTTTCCCTCTTTTCAACAATCTGACAGTCACATTGTTCATCATTCTCGATTTTCTTCTGTTCATCAAGACGAAGCCTATCGCTGCTTCTACTTCTGCTCCTATTCTCTATGAGCTCCTCGACGTTACGCAATTTATTCTCAAGCCAGTAAACCCTCTCCGTTAGCCTGTAATTCTCATCGAGCAATTCTTCTTCCCTCTGCTTCGTCACTCGCCTTTCTTCGATTTGCCTTTCTTCAGCCTCTTCGTAAGCCTCCAATCTCTCTTCCAAATCTCTTATGCGATCCTGATAGGACGACAATTGAACGATCGAATCAACGTCCGTGTCGAGCGGTGGACAGGTTCTAGTAGTTGGATCGATCGAGCAGATTGTTGGGTTCGTTACTTTAGCTGCACGTTCTTGAATTCGTGCACGGAGTTCCTGAAGACGTTGAACCTCTTGCAATAGTTCACCGGAAGGTATTTCCGTTTGTGTTCCACGACTCGCTAGCTCGATCTCTAAGCTCTCCTCATCTTCTTCTTCGAAAATACCACTTTCTTGAAGAGACAGGGGTGGTTTTCGTGGTACGGGCGAAATCGAACGTGTAGTAGCGTAATTATTGCTGTTTGTGTACGGGATCACTGTAGCCACTGCACGATTTCTTTGCTTGTTTGCCTGATCCTGCAATCAATCGTATATATGCGTGTGTGTGAGTATGCGTTTTCTTCTTCCTTTTTATGAGATTTATGAAATGTTTGTATTTTTTCTTTTTTAAAATATCCTATATACTTGTTATCTAGATGTATATTCAAATGAATTCTTCGTTTTTATTATATAATAATATGCATATAAAATATGCGTAAGTGCATTCGTGTGCGCTTGTCAAGTAACCTTCAAACGCGATTGTATAAGAGAGTCAATAGCGAATGCTCGCTGAATCTTTCAATCTTATTGAAATACGATATATGGAAACGTTCCCATTCGAAGAAGATTCTAATATTACCTCTTTCTTTCTACCAACAATGAGAGTTTTTCCTTTTTTTTTTTTTTTTTTTACCTTGCTCGGATGTAACAGTTCCGGCGAGACAATACCGCTATCAGCCGTGTGATCAGGATTCTCTCTACGAGCGGGTGACTCTTCCAGTTCGAGAAGTCTGAATTCTAGAAGTTCGTTTTGTTCTCTCAACTCGGACAATTCCACCAGGAGATTAGCCTCTCGTTCTTCGGTCGCTCGCAACTTCTCGTTCAATTCTTCCAATTGTTTGTTGCGATTGCTGCATCTCGTCTATTATGGAAAAAAGAAAATCAAGAAAAGGATTAAAATAAAGAAAAGGATTTATTCATAAATAAAAATTGTTTACCTCCTGCAGAAGGGCTTTTTCAAGATCAAGAACTTCGGTCTTTGCACGAGACAATTCCTGACGTTCGTCCAACAGTTTCGATTGGAGTTCCTCGATTTCGATAAGAACAGCTTCGTAAGCTTCTCTGGTGACACCTGATCCCTGCCATTGTCCACAACCACCAGGCTGAGGAGAGAGGGATGATGGTGCACTGGAAAGGGCACTGTCACCCTCCTCATGATCCTCCTCGTCGTCGACTTCGGCCACTGGCTCGAGTTCCAACCATTGCCTATAGAATTCCTCTTTCCTTTTCTTATTCGACAGTTGCTCGAGCTTTCGTTCCTTTTCCTTTCCCATGCGTGAAGGACAGAACACCGTTATTGTTACGTACAAGAGAATGGACACAACGATGATTATATAAACGAGAGAGTTAGTTAACCAACAAGTATTTAATGAATTCATAAGATTTAATCTTTTGAATACTTTTGTTTTTATTTCTTCATTCTTTTCTTTTTTTTTTATCTTCAAATTTTCTTTCGGTACTATCATTTTTTAATGTTTTTTTACAACCGTTCGTTTTGATGGTGGAATTCATTTTTATCGTTATCAAACATTAAATAAATCATTGTTATATATATATATATATATATCTCTACGTATATTTTTGTATATATCGAACGAAATAAATTTCATAATTAGAATTTTAGAATCATTTCTAATTTGTTTCACGTATGAAATTCATTACCTTGACTGTCTGCCTGAGTATCTCGATAACTTCTTGCTGCTCAAGCGCAAGCTCACGAAGGCGCTCGACCTCGATCTCGGCTATGGCTCTGTCGCAGCCGTCTTCGCGAATATACAACTGTAATTTGAATAGAAACAAAAAAAAATAAGATAAACAAATCTTGTCGAATATTGTTGTATTCGAATTATTAATGTATCTGTAATTTTGTGTTTGTTTTTAATTTCAAAGAAAAAGAAAAAAAGAAAAGGAAAAACAATTAAATTTTATGTTTTGATGATATTAAAAAGAAAAAGAAATGTGCAAAATTTTTTCATGTTCTTCATAAATTTGACGGAAGGAAATACGTTTGATATTAGAAAACGTCTTGTTACATAAACCATGGCAATTATTATGGTTATATTGAAGTGTAATGTAATTATAAAGCAATCAAATAAGGACTTACGGTATGATCCTCCGCGAGGAATTTCTTCTCTCCGCGAGACGTCGACCGGATCGGTCCGTTTCTCTCGCTGTCCTGTAACTTCCGCATCTGCAATAAGAACGAAGCTATTATTAAACCACTATCGACCGTATATTTACGCACAAGCAAATGAACGAGCCTCGTTCGTGGTGCGAATTAATGGCAATGAAATAAAAAAAGATCGTCGATAAGTAGAGCACATCGTGAGACTAGAAACTGAATTTATTTCATTCCAGCAAAGGGAAACTAAAACTAGATAAAATTTTTTATGGAATTAGATAATCATCTATCCTTTTTCTTTTTCTTTTTTATCGGTTCAATAATATCGCCAAGTTGAAAATTAGTTCGAAATGTATGTAATTTTTCTCTCCCTCTCCGTCTTTCAAAATGTTTGATTATTGAGTAATAATTAGGGTACACGTATATTTCTTTAAAATTTTTCTTACGAAATCGAGGCTTTCAGCCTTTATTCGAACTTTTTCTCTTTCGTAATAAATAACGTTAATTGCAAATCTTATTTATTATAAAGACAAATAACGCAATGGTTTTAGCATTATTTTTCGAATAATACGAATAATACTTAACGTTTATCAGAAAAAAATATGAGACGATAAGAGGGAGATAAATGAACGATTGTCGTCGAGAAGAAAAGTGCAGAAAGTGCTTTTGTGTCATACTTTCTCGATCGTGGAGTCGCGACGGCCACGTTTAACACGCCTTTCAGACGACATTATGCTAAAAAAGGAAAAGAAAAGTCTGTACTGTAAAAGAGAAAGAAACAATTTTCTTTCGATCGGAATCGTCTTCGTCATCCTTTCGTTGTCGTTCCAAGGGAACCAAATGTCATGACTCTTGACAAGAAAGAGAAAAGATTTCCGTGAGGAGGAGAAGGAAGTAATAAGAGAAAGAGAGAGAGAGAGAGAGAGAGAAGAATACACGGTCATTGTCAGAAGAATGACGATGAAAAAAGATTCAATAGATCGTATCGGTCGAACAGGGAAAGTGCGGATGGGAGTTACGAAACGAACATGGATCCGGTCATCGAGTTGTTACGTTTTCATTATTATCTCCTTCCTTCCTATCAATCTCGACTCTTCTTTTTTTATCCTTCGACGAGATCAGAGGTACGCGTCTATGTATGTACCTTGATCACTTAGATCGAAGAGATCTATCGAGTTTTGTACGAATATGTCATTCTTTTTGATTAATCGATATCATCTAATATAATTGATCTTACTCCAATAGATCTTTTCAACTTTCTTTTTCCTTTCTTTTTTCTTTCGAATAAAAATAACTCGTAATTGTTAAAAATTTCCAAACGATTATCGAAAATATTCAAAGTTTTGTTTGAAAATTCGTTTCTCTTTGTTATTTCTCGATCACATTCAATAAAAGATACTATGTATGACGAAGAGAGAAAGAGAGAGAGAGAGAGAGAGATAACGGCAAAGGAATTTAAGAGAAACGAGGAGTTGATAAAAATTGGATAAGAGACACGTTCTATCGGGTCGACAAACTGGCAATACCATGGCTTCGATTAGCGAAAGTGATCGGTCGTTCGAATCGAGCGAGAACGCTTACCAGATGTTGCGTTTATCGTAAGTAAGTATATATGTATATGTATATATATATATATATATATATATATATATATATGTATATTCATATGCATAGGCATATGTATATGTACGGACATTATAATACACAGATCTTTAACTTCAATGATGATCGATCATAGATACTATAGGTGAGTGAAAAAAAGATCTTTTAACAAGCTTTCCGATGATTTAGCGTTACTCTTGGGAAATCAACTTTCGACTCGTCAAGAAGAAATTATTATTAAAAAAAAAAAAAAAAAAAAAAAAAAAAAGGAAAAAGAAAAAGAAAAAAAAACAGAAATCTTTGAAGATTCTTCCGCGATCGTTTATAAAGAAATAAGCGAAAAGTTTTACTTTTACCGGAAGTCATAACGTTTTACCTGACGACAAATATGTATCTTAGAGAGAAAAAAAAATTACTGTTTGCAATTATAATCAATGTCATCTTTATTCAGCATATATACATATTATACGTACGTATAAGTATGTAAATGTATGTATGTAATGCATCGAGAATAGTAAACGTTTTATTAGATTCATTATGCAGAATGAGTGCTCACATGATGCTTAAAAGAGAAATTTACGTATCTCTGATTATAATAATTGTACAATTTTAAACAAGAACTCTGTTCAGGTAATGAACTTTGACCCTGCAATCAATATCTTTCTTCTCTCTCTTTCTCTTTTATCCCTCTCTGTTGCTTTCTCCACAATAAGACGAATAAGGCAATGACCCACATAATGAATCTTACTAAAGATAGTTCACGTTATTACGTTTTACATATATATTCAGCAATCTCGACGAGAATAGATAGAGATAAATTAAAGCTAGATAAATAGTTAACTGTTTTTGATATCTTCTAAAGTAAAAAAAAATAAATTGGATAGATCGTTAATTACCGATCGTTAATAATGATCGATTCTAATGTCCGTCAATCACCAGAATGATACTCGAATATGCTTCGACCATACGATTATTCGATTATAGAGAGAGATGGAGAGCGAGAGAGAGAGAGAGAGAGAGAGAGAGAGAGAAGAGTTATTGTAAATTTTAACGAGAATTAGATGAACGGGAACCGTTAGATTTACGGAAAATATATATGTCCGTTTTATATACGAAAGAGGATAATTGAAAAGGATTGTTATAATGCATGATTATTATTTATATATATATATATAAAACGTGTTATTAATTATATAAATTAAAGAATTTCAAGTGTTCATTCAATGATTGGAGTGGTTTATAATCTATTAGTAACAATGATTTTTTTCTTTTTAATTCTTCTTCTTTTTACGAAGACGCAAATTTATAATTTCTTTGTAATTCGTTGAACATTTTCAACGTAGAGTCATCAAATTATGTAATTTGGTTAGAAGAAAGAAGCTTGGAAAATTTCAAATACTTTGTACATATTGGAAACGAGGTAAAAGTTTCATATGTCGGAGAAGATGCTGCAGAGACGTATCACAAACGTATAAGGAGCCGCATCGCATCATCTCGTGAGGACCGTTAGGTTGGCCCCCTAACACAGAGAATAAGAGAGCCAAGCACAGTCTGCTCGACCGAATGAACGCCTCTCGCCTTCGTTATCCTTATCGACCTGCATATTCTTTGCGTATGAATGAGAAACGACAGAGAGGAGAGAGAGAGAGAGAGAGAGAGAGAGAGAGAAAAGAATAGACTGATAAGACGAAAATCAAAAAGCATAGAATCAAATTTTTAAATCTTAAAGTTACATTTTATTTTGAAGAATAAAACGATTAAATGTCGAAAGGTTTTTAATTTCATAGAAAATTATTATCTTTCGAACGAATATATCTTTTGAAAAAAAAAAGGAAAAAAAAGAAAATGGAAAAAAAAAATTAAAAGCTATCCACTTTTAAAGTGTCTTTTTTTTTAAAGAGTTACTTAAAATTACCGTTTCGAAATACACACATAAATGGCATATAGAAAGAGTGTTGCCACTTTTGATTCTCCCTTTGCCAAAGAGAAAAAAAGAGAGAGAGTCGAATACACCTTGCATGCACTTGGCGTGTCGTGCACTTTGCGCTCTATACACAAGTATGTAAATGTCTGCTGGCCCGTCTCGTTTCGAGCTACACACGTGCCCGCACAATCCAAACTCGTTTCTCTTTGCGCTCGTTAAATGCCACGTTTCCTCGTTTTACTTCAAAAGCACAAGTACGTACAGATGATTTTTTTTGCATACACATATGTACGCATTCTACTATTTATATATCATAATTTATTCGAAAGACGATTAGTTTTTTCTCTTTTTATTTTCTTCTTCTTCTTCTTTTCTTTTTATATAAAACAATTCAATTTATTTTCAGAATTTCAAATTTATTATATTATACGAGTTATTCGACGATATAAAAATCACGTATTAACAATTTGGATATATTTTTGTTTTTCACTAAATAAGTATGTGAATTTAAACTCTTCCCATATAATAAAATGTGAATTTAACGTGAAAGAATAACAAAGAGATCGTTGACGAGTCTAGTGAATTGTTGTATAAATTCATATGACGTGCGGTATGACGAATGAAGAATTTTATATAAAAATATTCATATTCGATTTTACCGAGAGGTATTTTCAAATTTAAACGTCGACGAGTCTTTTCATTTTAAACGAAATAAAACAACGCTGGAATAGTAAAAAAAGAAAAAAAAAAAGAAATAAATTTGCAAGAAAATAAAATGTTTTTATTACAGGAAAGAAGAAAAAAAAATATATTAAGGCACAATAGTGTAAGAAAATGTGAAACGATGCATCATATTCGTAAACTATATATATCTACACACATAAACACAGAGACGCACAGACATTTTCACGATGTTTGGTTTCGACACGAACGTGCCCTCACGATCCGAACTTGTTTCACTATATGTTGTGCATCTTACACCACATTCTCTCAGTTGTTTCAAAACATGTGCACATAGAATATCATGTATCGTATACGCGATATTCGAAGATAGTTTTGTGAAACGCTTATGCAAAATAGGAAGTTGTCTACTTTCGAAGATTCATTCACAAATCGTTTAGAAAATAATCCCTTTGCAAAATATTTACCGTAGATAACAAGCGCCCTTATATTTTCTACGTATAATCGTTATATTTACAATATTTATATATACGTATATATTTTTTTTTCACTAAAGCACACTTTATAAAACAAAGTCTGTCGATAACGAAGAAAACGGAATATCTTTATTTAATAAAAATCTCGTACATATGTAAATATAACATGAGTTTTACCATTAAAAATAATACTGAGAAGATTTTTTAATAATTATTATTACAAAAAGAGAGGAAAAAAAGAATAAAAAAAGAGAAAGAAAAAAAATTGTGCCGAAAGTACACGTAAAAAGTTTAAGCAAGACTTAAAAGTACTCGCATGTTTTCATACTCGATGATCTCGGAATACATTAGACTGAGTGTATCGCCATTCAGGATACATTTGCTCTCGGATAACAGAAATTGTAATGTGCTTTCTTCTTATCTCGTCGTTGAGTAACACACAACGAGGATGCGTCCAGCATTTACAAGATTATCGAGAAGAGCAAAGACACCTACACGATATTTATTTCTTTCTCATATATATATATATATATATGTACATGTATGCTACACCACCAACAAACAAACAAATATACATACACGTGCATATCTAACTTAACATAGAAGAACGAAAGATGGTCCGAGAGACGGAAGTTACTCATTCAATAAAGAGAGAACGTCGATCGACAACTTCGACGATTTCTCTTTTCGACGTACGAGTTTCTACGAAATCTTTTCGCAAGCGATATCTTGGACGTGAGCATAAGTAAACGGTAAATCAATCTCTCTCTCTCTCTCTCTCTCTCTCTCTCTCTCTCTCTTTCTCTCTCTTTCTCGTCAAGAAAGACACGCGTATACCTCTATCCACGATCGGAAGCATGTTTCTTGTCTGTCGTCGTTGATTCTTCCGTGGAACACGATATTTCTTATTCGAGTTATCGTTTTCTTTATCGCTCTAACATCTGCTCTAACATCGCATCTTTGATATTGAAAAAGATGTGAAATTGCAGACTCGATGGCTCACTATGACATCCGGTCGAGTATTATTTCTTAATTTCACGGGAATTGAGTTATAGCTGACACAAATGATCATATTATTATAATACCAATCAGATTTATTTGTATACATATATCAATACGTCCGTCTCATAATAATAATGCAAGCGGAGAAAGAGAGACAGGAGTTTAAAAAAGAATAATATTTGTAGTTATATAAACAAACAAAAAAATGATACGGCGATTGAAATTATTTCTTTTTTTTTTAATCTTCTTCAATTCTCTTCGATGAAAAGATTCCAATTGTTTTTACATCGATTCCTTGAATTTGGAAAATTATCGAGAGTCATACTTTTCAGATTTTAAATATGCAGAACGTAATACACGTCGTTTCGTCACTTTGCTCCTGGTAACTTCATTCATCAACGGCACATGCGCTATTTCAAGCGGTATGATTCAATTCATTGATGATTAATGACGAGAAAGAAATGTATCTGTGTCGGAGGAATCGTGCACGCTTTCGATCCGTATTATTCTAATTTTCTAATAGAAGAAGCGTCTGCGTAGGCGTCATGTATGGCTCTTAAAATCCCTTTCTCTCTCACTCTTACGGGATATTATTGCGTAAAATCATTGAAGACTTTCTAACGATGAAATTTATACGATCAGAATCACCTTTTGTGAAACGGAACGTTTAACGGGTATTGTCTACAATCCTCATTAAGATTTTATTATTTTAAAATAGACAATTAAAAAAATATTATAACGAGTCTTGTCAATCGTAAAAGAATAATAAATGGGATGAAAATTGTATTCAATAGGAATCCAATTAACACGTTGACAGGTTAACACAGTAATGTCCAATCTGCAGGCCAATAGAGCAAGTAATGCGGTCCAGCGGAAATTTCCTGCGGTATGTAATAGCTTCAATCGGTGATCGTTCAGTAATTACAATCGAAATGTAATTGCTTTTGCGAATAAAAAAAAAAAGAACATCGACAACAAGGAAAGTCAAGCGAATAAGAATGACGTCGCGTAGTGATATGGTTGAAGCCACGTGCGGAATGGCGATCAGTTTATAATACATAAAAATTATATCGAATGTTTTATCGCGAAGATGAAGCGTGACTTAAAAAAAGAAAAATAAAAAAATACAAGAAAATTTTATACTTATGTATATTTTTACTACATTTTATTTTCTATTTTTCTCTTTTCTATGGAACCCAAATAGAAACAATTATTCTTCGGTTGCATGCGCTTTTTAGGTTAGTTACCGATGACCAGGCCAATGAAAGATAAAAAAAAAAAAATCAGAGGATCAAACTCGGAACGAATCGAATTTGTTAGTATCGTAATTTCTGATCTCTCTAGTGGATTTACATACAAGCTGTGAATACGGTCGTCTTGGATTCTTTGAAGGCTACATTCGCCAGTGTCCGGTCTCCAAGAAAGTTGCTTATAATGTGAACGCGTGCATTTGATCAATGCATTTCACTGATCTTGGCGATAAGCGCGAATTGCTCGTGTTCTCTTGGCCACCACTGATTCCTGGTCACAGTGCGAACGTACTCATATATTCCCTTGTATCTAGTGATCGTTAGCGACCTCATTGCCAGCGAATAATCGACAGTGCACACGCATCACTCAATGCGGTTCCTGGTTTAATATAAATTCAATTTATATTAAATGGGGTTTAAATATTCTAGTTGTCACGTTAGTACCAGCGTGTACAGTGATTCCTAAACTCTTTTTTGCTCGAAACCCTCAAAACTTTTCTAAAGACAGCGGAATCCTCTACATAACAATAAATCCCTTCTTACCCAAATTGTGCGGAAAAACGCGGAATTATTGAATTATTTAATAGAACCTTATTCCGTGGAATAAAAAGATACTTATTATTAAATATTCTTGCAAATTATTTGTATATTTGGATGACAGGGACCTTGCAGAAATCCAAATATAGATGACGTGGCGGTCAATGAGTTAAAATGGAATACTGTTAATATTATATGTGAATGTGTGTTTAAATATTTGCATATGTGCATACACATATACATTCATACATGTATATTAATTATACATATGAGGCAAATGTTTAAATACACATATAAACGTCATATAAAATATGTCATTTTATCTCTCTCTCTCTCTCTCTCTCTCTTTCTTTATTTCCAACGTCACAAAGCAACATATGTATGAAATAGCTGGAGGCTTCTCATTGTTATAAGTCAGGGAACGGTACCAGAAGACTCTATAGAAAGAAATATAGAGAGATTCTAAGCAGTAGAACACGTATCAATTTTCGCCTGACTCGTCGTACTAGGAAATCGAGGCGTAGCGGAAAGGTAAAAGAAGAACCGGGATGACTTCGTCTTTTTTCCTCTTTCTCTTTATCTCATACCCCTCTTGCCGCACTCTTCCCGTGAACTGCGAGCCACTTTGGAGCCGGCCCACTGACTATATCGAGTATAAGCATATTGGGACAGGTGAAACGAGTGCGTGTCGCCTTACCGTTATTCGCGCTTCTCTCTTTCTCTTTCTTTAATCCTTTTCTTCTTTGGTACAAGCTACGTGTTCTCTGCAGCTCCACCTGTTCTCATCATATCCACGAACGACTCTTGTTATTAACAACAATTATTTCAGTATCATATCAAAGGACTATATTATTTTTCATATAGTACGTACAATGGAGAGAATAAGGGGGATGGACTATTGCATTATTTTCTCCGAGAAATTTGACAACGGCTCTCACACGACTTTTCAGAAATGAAAGAAATACAAACGAAGAAAGATAATACAATAATTTATTAGATTCATTTTAAAGAATCGATACACTATCGGTATAGTAAATGTAAAATGTTTCATTTGGTCAGACCCAAACTAATTAATAATACCTAAGCATATTATCTTTCATAATATTAACAGTCAAAAATGATTTTCCAGTGAAACGACTGTTTTGAAAACTCCAAGAAGAGCCCTGAAAGGCTTTCTTCGTAAGTCGTACGAGTTGACGTCAGGATTGATGAGACATTGTCGAAATACACCAAAGTATTTTGTATTTCCTTCGTTCATTGTCCCTAACTTTTCTCTCTCTTTCTCTCTCTCTCTTTCCCCTTCTTTTTCTCTCTATCTCTCTTTCTCTCTCTCTCTCCCTCTCTCTCTCTCTCTCTCTCTCTCTCTCTCTCTCTCTCTCTCTCTCTCTCTCTCTCTGTCTGTCAGACTGTAGCTGGAGGGAGCAATTATGCGATTACAGGCACGTCGTACCGGATGTTTCATGCTATCGACTCATACGTTGTTATATGGATATGGATATGGATATGAGCTATAGAAGGAGAATCGTTGGAACGTGCATTCTCTTTCTCTCTCTCTCTCTCTCTTTTTCTTTTTCGTTCTTCAGTTAGCCTGTCGTCTGGATTGTCGTTGGCCTCGTTAACGCACGCACTAAAGAGTTGAGTTGCTCGAGAAGCCAAGAGAGCTCACCTTTATGCTCCCACAAATCAAAGCACCTTGACAAGAAGCTGATAGACGCTTGCCTTCGAGCAATCTTTTTAAAGTGTATCCGACGATTTTAAACTTTATTCGTTTGTTCGCTTCGACGACACTCGGATTGTGTAATCGATCGATAAATCATAGAAATCGGTATGATCCTTTTTAATGATTTCTCTTTTAACCAGGGGCAAAAATGTCATGTCAATTTTTCTCAAAGACTTTCTTCTTCTACTAGAACGTGAATCTTGCGCAAGTGTGTGTGTGTGTATTTTTTTTGTATTTTAATATTTCAGAATAGTTTATAATTAGTGCTGGACCCCTAAATTCAATTTCGTTCATTGACAACTAATGATATTTATGTAATTATCTGAGATAATTACAAATGCAGGATAATCGTCAAAAAATTGTGCTTAATGTTGACTATTATACACAATGTTTAATACGTAAAATTAAGAATAACTTATTATTATTTTATTTATTGTTTAATAAGGAATAAACAAGATATAAATATATCTTTTTTTTCCTTCATCATCGGTAGAAATAATCGTGAGAAAATAAAACTAAAAAGAGGGAATGGTAACGACCGAGAAAAAGGAAGAAATTTTGATAGCACGTTGTATAGATTTTGCGTGATCGTAATTTGAATCGAACTCGCAGGTGCGACGTTGGATATCTCAGGCTACTCTGTAAACAGACAGACCGGACCTAAGAGGATACGTGCTACGCTTTGCAAGGACCCTGCGGCAAAGCCTTGCCCCTTACTGTCTCGTAGTCACTTTCACCTGATCTCGACGACAATGATCTCCTCGTCGCCTTCACAACATCAGCAGATAAAAATGTGTTATATGTATTTGCGTTAATGCAAAAGTTTCTTTATTTAACGACGTATAACAATTAAGAACATTAACAAATTTCATTCGTTCGATTTTGTTTTCTTTTTTTTTTTATACATTGACCATTATTATTTTGAAAGTAAAATAAGAAACAAAATCCATCGATAAAAAATGTTAAAAAGCAGATAACATCAGTTTGATTATGATTTAGCTTCTTCTTCTTTTTTCTTTTTACAAAACTTTCACTTACACACAATGAATCGACCTTTTTTCGACTCGTTTTTCAACAAGAAACTGTCGAATCTGGTAAAACGATTTGTCGTGTTCGCAGTGGATCTAACATAAAAGAGAAAAAGTACAGAAAGGAAGTTACATAGTCTTGTGCTCATGGACTAATTATCGTCGGTATGCCGTTCGACGTGTCGTATGAAGGCAAGGATCCTGTTAAGGATCGACGGAACGACGGACTACGTGATCAGGGTCTCGACTTCCTGTCCAGTTTGTTTCTGGCCATTCGCGGTTTGAATGCGTCTTACATTACTGCAGAAAGAAATATGGTGGGAGTAGGAGGAAAGTCGCAATGCAGTAAAGTCAAGACGGATTCTCGAGAGAGGATGAGAGTTTCCGAAAAGAAAAGAAAAGAAAAGAAAAGAAAAAAAAAAAAGTCTGCTGACCATTGCGTATTCATTCATGAAAAGTGAAAAGAACTTTTGTCCCTTTGTCGTCCTTTGAAAATCCATCGAGAGAAGGTTTCTTTTTAAGAATCTCCTTTCCCATGAAGTCTTTCGTGATTGTTAATTTGCACGTGCATCATTTTTTTTTATTCCCTATTGTAAAACACATAATTAGTATTTTTGTGAATACAATCGTGAATATTTAATAATATCCATTGAGTTCCATTGAAAAGATTGTTTTTAAAGATTTTTATTACTTACCGAAGGATATTATTTTTATGTAAATTATATTACAGAAAGGGATAAACAATAAAATTGTTTGAAGTAAATGTAACGTAAGAAATATTATTAGCATAACAATTGACTCATCACAGATCACATATACAACTTCTATTCTCTGAAAAAAGCTCATTAGCTTAAACGTGTGATTCATTGCAAAAAAAAAAGAATGTGATCAATCGATCGATTGGTGTTCGTTTTGGTATGCAAAGGTAGATAATACGTGCGTGTACGAAGTCACGGATATGCGAATCGATTGTAAAACGTGAACAAACCAGTGAGCGCACGTGCTCATGAGTAAAATGCGTAGCATTACGACGAGCTGTAAAGTCTCCGGTATTTGTTGGTCGCGTGGTCTAATCGTTTCCGCTTGGCAGAATCTCAGTGCAGCGTTTAACCCATTAAGACTTGGAATCGATTAACCTGATTAAATTAGTAGTCTAAAAAGGAAATCAGAATCAACGTAGCACGAAAATAATTTCTCAAACGTTGATTACGGTAACTTCAAAACGTGACTACTAGTACTACTACCTACTACTACTACTACTACTACTACTACTACTACTATTACTGCGACGAAGAACAAATATGTAAAAGATTCATTAAATTTTAATGTTAAAATTTGTTTACTGATCGAACATCATGAACGTCATCTTATTTTACTGACACAGATTATTTTTTTTATTTTTATAGGATGGTGACGATCTAGAAAATATATTCAACATTTTTCTCAACTAAATGAAACGGTATTAAAATGAAAAGAAAAAATAAAACAAATTGGAAGAGAAAAAATCTAATTAAAATAATTCATAGCCTTAGAAATATTTAATGTATTAATAGTTGTTAGAAAATCATTGGGAAATATAATTAACGTAGTAAGACAAATAAAAGATTAAAAAAAAAAAAAAAAAAAAAGAAAAAAGAACTTTTCTCTTTCATTTTCCAACCCAATTCGCAAGCAATTATTTCTTTTTTTTTATTGATAACGACTTCTATGTAAAATACCTTGAGTTATTCATTCATTCATACACGCGTACACGCACTAACTTTTTCTCTTTCAAAAGTAAAGATGAGCAGAGGAGCTAACTAAGGTGCAATGTACAAGTACGTTCAAGGACAAGGGTAGTAACCGCGAATGTAGTATCGATGTAGACGAGAAAAGTCAAACGAAGAATGTCGGCACATCTCATCATCTTTATCGTTTCATGATCTTGCGATAGTGTCTTTGGATCACGCTAGTGAAACCGTAGACACATTACCACGTGTATGTAAGAGGGTTGTTGGTAACTTATATTTTGAAGTTTGTGGTTAATTTAAAAAAAAATGAGAGATAGAAGGAAAGAACGAGAGAGAGAGAGAGAGAGAGAGAAAGAGAGATACACACAAAACTGAATCCTCTGCAGCGTATTTTACTTCTTCTTCTTCTTCTTCTTCTTATTATTATTATTATTGTTATTGTTATTATTATTATTATTATCATCTTCCCTTCGAACGCACGATACACGTTGCAAACGTGGGAGAGGCTGTGCTTACGCAGACTCACGCCTCTCGTGGTATGTAATTCCAGTCGGTATTCGCGGTTGAGTTATTAATAACGTCCACTGGACTGAGTGCGCATTCCCACCCGTAATTAACGTCCCTCTTGCGCGACTCATTACACCCTCCTTCAACGATCTCCCTTTTTCTTTCTAACTAGCCGACGAATTAAATGATTATTGAATCACTTTTAATCTTTTCTTTCGAATTCTGATCTATTTATCTTCCTTTTTCTAAAGTGAGTAATTAGATATATTTCAAGTATTTCATTTATTTTACTGTTTAATAGATCCTCCACGTTCTTTTTATTAACTTTGTTATTGGAATAAATTATATCATTATACATAGATATGTATATTGTTATTTAAAATATTAATTTAAGAGATTAGAAAATATTTTACAAGCTGATAGAATTTTTGATAGAATTTCGTATTGATCTTAGAATTAGTAGAATCAGTAAAAGATCCAGCGATTTTAAGTAGGTAGTGAAATTCTTCTTGTCGAGGAGGAGACAGTTTCTCGAGGGGACAGTCCAGTGTACTTGATGGCCGTGGGCCTATGCAACGCGTTGCATCGTACATACACATATACTTACATACGTACATAAGTACCTTCATACATCTGACGGCCTGAGGGATTGGAAACTTTCTTTCGAAAAGTAGCTCAACGTGGCAGCCGCGTGTTGAGAGCATATAACCAACGCGACCTTTCGAGTTTCAATTCGAGATGAGAGATATCTACTCTTCGTTCTGTTAAAACGAAAAAAAAAAGATCAGAACAGATCAGATCGAATCGGATTGGATCCGATCGGATAAGATCAGATCGATCGTTCGAAAGGATCGAGGGTCGATCTCATTCGATCAAAAGAACTTTCATTGCAACTCAGATTTCGATCAGAGCTGATACGCGAATTTAGAAACAAAGTGAAACTCCATTTCTGGCTTGGTAATGGTGGAAAACACGCGAACATCGTTCTCCTTTCTCAGCTTTTCGATCTCGCGATGTATGTAGGTCCACTTCGATAACTGGACCGTTACTCGCTCAGCGAAACAGAGAGAAAGAGAGGGGGAGAGAGAGAGAGAGAGAGAGAGAGAGAGAGAGAGAGATAGATATACTATAAATTATACAGTTTCCATAGACAAGGGAAAATAGATTATCGAAACGTTCTTGTTCTGATCATTTTACACGTGTCTCGTGATTAGTAGTACGTTTAAATCTCGAATTCTTATTGCGTTTAGAAATTCAATGTAACAACGAGATCACGAGTAAAAGTTCAATTAAAGATGTTCGTGTATCGTAAAGATGCCCGTTGGTCGTTAGATGCGGTAAACGCGAGCTAACTTCCATTTTACCAAATAAGAAGGGATAAATGTTGTACGATTATCTCTCAAGATAATGATCATTTTATTGCTGTTTCTTTTTCAAACTTTATATACATATATATATATACATATTAAATAGTAGATATTATTAATCACGTATAATTATCGAAGTATGAAATGATTATTATTTAGATAGTTGATATTATTTGTAAATAATTTTTCATTAGAATAATTTTTCATTCGTTAAAAACAATTAAAAATGATCATTCGTAGAAAAATGAAAGTACACATACGCGCACCATCGACGCAGCATGCATAGTTGAGATTAACAAAAAAAGACTTGGCAGGAAACAAGGCTTTGCCATTCATCCTTCGTCCCAGTTTCACAACACCATTGTCCATCGTATTTCTTGCCCTATCGCAATCGTAGTCTTGACACGCGATAGAACGTCGATTTGTCACGCAGTCGGATCGCGCTATTCCGAAATCATTAAACGAATGATCTCCCTCGTCTAAGGTAAAAAAGATCCCGACATCGATAAGTCTTTGAGAAAACAAAAGCTTTTTTCTGTTTTTTTTTTTTTATTTTTGAGAAGATAAATCAATCTAAATTCGTCTAAAATAAATATCTCGAAATGGTATAATAAATATTTGGAAATGGTTCAATTGTTATTAAATTTTTTCCATCATTTGTTATAACCGATACGAGTTTGTTTTAGATTTGTGATATTTAACTCCAATTAACGATTGTTATACATATACTTTTACTTATTGCGATTTATTTATTTGTTTAGAGGGAAGATATTCATTACAACGAAGTAAGAAATTATTATACATTAATAAAAATATATTAAAAAAAAATTATTCAATTATTAGATCTAAAGTAAGAAAAAATGGACAAATCAAAAAATAGAAGCAAAAGTAATTCGCTTGTACAAATCTGATCATACGAATTCAGTCTTCGATTATGTCCAAGATCCTGATAGTAAAATCCCTAACACTTACAAGCAGACAGAGAGAGAGGGGAGGGGGTGGAGAGAAAGAGAGAGACTAAGTACGGGATGGTATGCGTGAACAAATGTATGATATCATCCGATAGGTAGGCTATCCGGCTACGTGCTTTCTACCTACCACCGTGCCCCCTATCGGCGATAAAACTTCCTGCAATGTTGATTCTTCTTATGTCCCTCAAGAAAACCTACCACGGCTACTCTCTCTCTCTCTCTTTCTCTCTTTCTCTCTTCGGCGTTCGGTGTACCATCAAAGAGAAAATAACGAGGGAACTTTTTCACTGGATCTTTTTTCTTTTAACCCAGGATGAGAATAATACTCCAATGCAAATAATGAAAAATAAAAAAGTAAAAATTCTTATATGAGACAGAGAGAGAGAGAGAGAGAGAGAGAGAGAATTTATTATGAATATTTTTTAATATTATTTCCTTCTTTTATCTTTTTTTTCTTTTTTTAACACAAATAAAAACATTGCATAGTCAAGCTAACGCTGTAATGTCGCTGATATTTAATTCAATAAGAAGTTATTAGTACGAAGATTAAAAATATTATTTAATATTATTAGATTGAAAATAAATTATTCGTAATGAAATGTACATTATAGTAAAAAAAATTAAACGAACAATAAATACGAGTATTTTCTAAAGAAAAAAAATATTATTGTTAACCTACAGAATCAGGATTTGAAATGTACATATATACGTACATTAGCTATATCGTTTGCTTTTCTCTTTATTATTCTTCTTCTTCTTTTCCTATCTTTTCCTTGCTCATCGCGAAGAGAGTCATTGGTATTCGTCGTGTGTTCTAACTCGAAGGAGGACAATGAAGGTGGTTAGGAGGGATAGGTAGTAGATGGGTGAGCGCGCGAGCAGCACTTATGTGCCCACTCGTACATGCTCGATTGTGTGTTGTATGAGGCACGTAGAGTGCACCTAAGACTCTCTCTTTGTATTTCTTTTAACGTGTGCGACGAGAACGCGTTTCATGGGACCTACCGCGCATCCCATTATGCTTACGCGTAATACTCGACGTTGGTGACTTCAATATTTTCTTGTTGTTTTTTCTTTTCTTCTTCTTTTATCTTCTACCACCGATACATCTTTGTGATATATAATTATCTCTCCCTTTCTCTTTTTTTATCTTTCTTTAATTATTTTTTCCTAAATGTTTTCTAATCATTTAAATTTCCTCCTAACAAAACATGTTTTTTTCTTGGTAACTTGGTGACTCATCATTCGTCCAGACGATCTTCGTCATATCTCTTCCTGTGTCTGCCAAGTTTTACTAATTTGCTATTACCTGAAGGTATGAAGGGAGGATTCGTATTACAAAGCATCGAGCTACTGCACCCATTTTTACGTCACAATAATAACTCCGTGCGATCAATAATATCTTACACTCTGTTTTTTTACTTATACTTTTAACCATTGATGGAAACTTTTCTTTTTTTTCTTTTTCTTTTCTTTTTTTTCTCTTTTTATGGAAAAGTCGAATGAGAAGTTTACGTTCTATGAAAGAAAAAAAGGAAAGTTGGAAAGATAAGATTAGTTGGAATATTCGAAGATAATAAAAATTTTCTTAGTCAATTTTTAACGTGTAATAAATAGAAAGTTGAACTATAGACCCATCCGACAGTTATTTTTCTTTGTAACCTTTATTGTACGAAAGATCGATAAGAAAAAATATCGAACAATATGGTTATCTAAAAAAAGCTCATAGAATTTTGTATTCTGAATAAAAACAAAGTATAAAAGACAATAATACCTTTAAAATACATGAAAACGTTTTGTCCGAATTTTTCTATTTCACTTCTTCTATTTTTTTTAAACCGACCCAGACGATTTCTACGAGGGAATGAAAATCACGGCACGTATTACGAGCAATACTTTCATCGGACTCTAGAAAATCTTTTTTAGGTTGCTAAGTCAAACGGTGTTGTTGTTTAAGAGCCTTCGAGAAGTCAATTCGCAATGGGAACGCCTATATATCTCGTCCTTCGCGAGCGCGTGCACGCAGCTTTCTTTCGAACGCGAATCTCGAGCAAGTAGACGAGGAGAGCCTGTGTGTGCCTTTCCCACGGTCAGTTTCTCTCCCCCCCCCCCTCTCTCTCTCTCTCTCTCTCTCTCTCTCTCTCTCTCTCTCTCTCTCTCTCTCTTTCTGCGACACAAGACGCGGAGAATATATGCTTTCTGGCCCTCTGACACTTATGCCGATTTCCCTGGGAATGAGATCGCTAACTCATGGTCGAGTTGTTGTTGGTCTCTTTTTCTTCCCTGAGATTTCGTAGAGTTTGATATATTGTCGTACGGTCAATGCTTCGCCGGGCGTTTATGTAATATATGTATATTGATGAGATTAACGATTATGATGATAATTCGTTATTTAAATTTGACTATCACTTTCGAATTCAGTATACATTTACTTATATCATCATACGTCGTTTCTCCATTTTTCAGACACTAACAAACATTTTAATGAATTTCTCAATCGTCGAATTTTATCTGGTAAAATTTAAAGGATATTATACTCTTATTCGCTAATTATTAATTAATAGATTTGGAATAACGTTATTAAATTTTCTTCATAGATATATGATATTTATTCGTTGTCCGATCCCGAAGGGATTTTTAATCGTGTCACAAACTTTGCACCTTCACTTTTGAAAGGTAACATTAACATGATAACATTAATCACCCTATACTTACATTTATAATCTCTTCGAATCCTTTGTTAAAGTCATCGAACGATACCAAAAGTTCTCAATTATTCTTTTAATTGTACATTAATTTATATCACCAGAATAATTTTACGAATACGAGTATTTGAAAATGAGAATAAGTTGAGTCTGTAAACGATATCAAGCGACTACCTGCTTTGCATTTCTCGAAATCTCGTTCTCGCGCGAAAGTAGGCGTGGATGAATGCATGGATAGACAGTACAATATATCTAGACACATGTGTGAGTATATATACATGAATCGCGGGGATTGGTCGAAGAAAAGAAACGCGTATCTCGAGGATAACGAGAACCGAGTCGGCCACCCGCACGCGCCTCCGTTCTAATGTTGTATGTTACATACGTATCTATACCTATACCCCCTGCTGGCTCGCGTCGCCGACGGCTTTTTAGGTCAATAAAACTCGACGAGCCGTTGCAGTTGTGCGAGAGTTCGAAGGAGACACGCGAAAGACGAGAGCGAAACACGTTTTCCCTCGAGATAGACAACCCTTTTTCATTTTCGTCGTCTCCGATTTCTTTTCGAGGCTAAATTCTACATTATAGATGAGAATTTAGTCATTCGTTAACAAAATAAAAAGATGAATGAACGACAAATGAAAAAAAATAAAAAAACAAAAAAAGAAAAGAAAGAAAGAAAAAGAATTAATCTTTTATCCTATTTCTAATAGTTCTCTTTCACTTTTATTTTTATCGTTCGTTTAAATAAAATCTTTTAACACATTATTGAACTCGCGAAGAACTCGGGAGACTTTCCCCGAGTTCATCCACTTCCGGCTTGTCTTGAATTTCGATCGATAAGATACCTTTCGTCTCTTTCGCGATTACGTCTTGTCTAGTCATACGATTTTTTTTTCTTTCAAAAGACGAATAGAAATATCGAATTCTTGCTTTTCGTATCGCGAATTGAAATTCGATGTTGAAAACGTTGCTAATTTTTATTTTTACGATGGAATAAAAAAGAAAAAAAAAGAAGTACAAGCAATTTCTCTTCTACTTATATCCTATAGACAAATTAGAAAAAATGCAAAGTTATCTAATAAGCTTACCTCGTTCCACGCGAACCCCATGAGGCGCGCGTCGTCCTTGAGAACACATATAACGAGAATGAAAGGACCGCGTTGACGGTGCCGGACATCGGCGTTTTCCGCCGACCAAGTTCTGCTTCTTCTTTTATCTTCTTTATTTCCCTTATTTATATTTTTTTATAAACTCTCTCTCTCTCTCTCTCTCTCTCTCTCTCTCTCTCTCTCTCTCTCTCTCTCTTTCTCTTCCACCCTCTCTCTTTTTCTATCTGTCGTACGAATCAATGTAACTTTTACTCCGAAGTAGGAAACGAAAGTAAAAGAAAAAAAAATGAAAAAGAAAGAAAAGAAAAACGGAACCTAAAACTCAATTGAAAAAATCGCAAAGGGTACTAATACGCGTACTCGCGTGTCAACTCTGACCAAAGTAAGAAAGCTAACTGAAGGTAAAAAAATCACGATCCCAAAGACCGTGCGCGCTCGCCCGACGTCCAAGCAAGACTGAAGGGGAGACCGAAGTCCAAGTCGGTGAAACCTCTCTCTCTCTACCTGCGAAGAGACACCCGTCCATTCCTTCTATTTCGAACGTAATATGTTCGCACGTACCCGAGCACGTTGCTACGTTTGCATACAAAATTTATGTATTATATGTATATACGTAGCTACGTTTTTCAGTGTGTGCATATACACAGACATAACATAACTTACTCATGAGACAAATATATATTTACATGCATGTATATAACTTCTAAACACACACATTTACATATATATATATATATATATATATATATATATATATAGTCTGTTCTTATATCGTATACACGCATGTACGTACACACAGAGATAATTCTCGTTTGCCGTTTGTGTCGTAGCCTACTCACCTAAACACCCACCAAGTTCTTCTCTAACCTATCTCCCGTCCGTCTACCCACATAACTCGTTGAACCACCCACTCGGTTACCATACTACGAGATATCATATTCTCAGATGGCCCTGAGAGAAGAAGAATACTCAAGGAGATACTAAGTACTGAGAGAAGCAATAATAACGCGTACCGAGGGTCCTCTTTGTTATTTTTTTTTTTTTCTTTTTTTTTCAGATTCTCTCTCCATGCATCTTACGTTATCACACGATGCATCTTTTGCAATAAGATTTACTTATTATTCGAAATAAAGAAAGAAAGAGAAACTTACAAAATATTTCCACGAAGAAGAATAATCTCAGTTGGTAAGAAGCTGACATTCTCGTGGCGCTTCTTTTTTCAAATCGTAAGCAACTATTGCGACCTTTAAAGGAAGGACACTGGCTAGCGTAGGCACGTTAGTATTCTTTTATCCACACTGCTAAGTCACTATGCGTACATTTAAGCTTTATTATATTCAAATATGCGCACGTTTAATGCCCTTCCGTATATGCATCTACCTTATGTTAGTACGTACAACCCACGTCTTACCTATGTAATAACATATCTATATACGTATGTACAATGTAAGTAGATACATATGCACCACCATGGACATCACGAAGAGTCAGCGGAATCAAGCACGACAAAGTTTTAGAAAGATTTCTCCTTCGGAGATGTTTAACTCAACTCGCCTACGATATCACGAGAAATGAATATCTATATATACATGTAATCGAATAGAACTAATACCATGTTTACGAATGTACATATTGACATTTATTATCTTGCTATAACTTTCTGTAAAGTGTAATGATAGAAAGTGATGATTAAGTTTTCTTGTCCAACTATAATATAACGATAACAATAATAATAATAATAATATATACGTAATATTATTATTATCTGTATGTATCAATTAGCATTGATAGAGAGAGAGAGAGAGAGAGAGAGAGAAAATAATAAATATAACAGATAACTGAATAAAATAACTTAGAAAATATAATTAAATGAAACATTGTTTAATCTGATTTAAATGTATCGCAAAACTCTTTGTTTCTTTTCCTACATAATCTAATCCTTCTTTTTCTCTTATATTGTCATTCAATCTAATCATGTATAATCGTATGTACATTTGATGTAACCATTATTATCTAGATTCAATTGCAATCGATTTTTATGAATGATAGATTCTATCAAGACTTGAATTATTTAATCATCCACTTCTTACATTCGATGTTTTTAAATCTAGTCATGACATTGGAATGCATAGTAACTTGTCGCCAACGTAAAAGTCACTATATCTCATTTTCAATTTGCCATGAGTTGCCTCGATCGTCAGGCAATAACAACTTTCCCAGTCGTGAAGCGAAACCTGTCTGATCGAAACTTTGTACAAGATTAAATTATTTTGATCGATTGCATTAATCATTTTTATGCAAAGTTCAGTAAATCTAATCAGAAAAATTAATTCAATATATTCCATAATATTGTAACAATCCATTTGTAATTAGTCACTTATTTTCGCGGAATTATTATAAGTTTATATAACTATACGATAATAATATATTGTGGTTTTTTAAAGAGAATACTATCTCAAGGATATGAAATGTTATTTTTAGAACAGCTCAATTTCGTATTCTTTTTTCTTTTTCTACACACACCCACGCACACACATGTATATATATATATATATATGGATAATAATTCATATAAATGGATAATAATTCAACACAGAGGCAATAATTAAATCAGATTTGTCGAATTTGTTAAAGAAATGATCCGACGATAAAAAAAATTGCGTTAATCAAGTAGATTAGATAAACAAATTCATGAAATGTATGATATTAGTTTAAAAGGTGTATGCGCGTAATAACGTATTTGAAGTCTTTTTCTTTTCTTTACGGTAAATGCGGCCTCTAACTCGGGTCGGGTCGAGACAGGCTCACGGAATGAATGTGGAAGACTCGTAGAAGGTGCGCAGGGACTTTAGCTTCCTTCTTTATCGCGTGCGTATACACCTCTAATGTCTAACGGTTCCGTTCTGCGAACGAGCAACTTCCTGAGGCACTTGCGAGAAAAGACGTCGACTGGTAACAATACTAGTGACCCGACACACACGTCTTCGCTTCTTCCCCATTAAGATAAATATCAAAAATGTTTGTGAGTCGGTTTCCTCAAATTGACAAATTTTTTCTTTTTTTTTTTTTTTTTTTTTTTCTTTTCTTTACTTTCCTTTTTTTTTTTCTTTACCGATACAATGTAGATACATCTTTTATTTTTCTTCCAATAATTAGATATAACGTGACGATTAATTCGTTAAATCTAAAATAATTGTTGACTATGTACTTAGAGAAACGAGAGCAGAAAAAATAAATTTATCATTAAAACGGTTAATGATCATTTCTACGATAGTGTGACTCATTAAAAGCGATCATGAATCATGATATTAATTTGGTATTTAATTAAATCTGCCATGGGAAATTAAAAGTTGATTTAAAGACGCTTCTTTTTTCTTTATATATATATATATATATGTATGTATATATATAAAATACATGATTTCCTACGTGATTCAGATTGTCTTGTAGCTGTATATTAAATGTTATAATAATTACGTGAGTTTTTTCTCCCGGAAGAAAAAGAAGGAGAAAGAGCTGTTATATATTCGTTTGAAACAAATAACAATAATAATAATAAAATTCTTAAATTTTCATATGAGAAGCGTTGAACATTATAAAAAGTATTTTAAAGCGATCGAATAAATAATAGATATAAAATATATTAAACGATAAATTACTTACCGGTGAGTCGTCTTTCGCAGCCGTCTTTCGCCGTTTCCGGGAGTTCTCGGCCTGCAGTAGTTTCGAAAGCTTCTCGATCTCGCGACTCTTTCCTCGCATTTCGTCCATCTACGATGAAAAGAAAAAAATGTAAAAAAGAAGAGAAATGACAAGAATCTGTGTGCGTTCGTATGCTCGAGAAAGGATCGATACTCGCACGGCGAAAGTTGCAAAAAGTAAAATCAAACGTCCGATCTCTGTTCCCCTCTCTCTCTCTCTCTCTCTCTTACAATTGCAAGTAACAAATAAGAAAATAAAATATGGTGAATGGGGAGAGGACAACGATCGGTCCCTTTCGTACCGCTTTCGAGAAGCTCTCACCAAGTTGGGCCCCAGGGGCCTTTTACCATCACCTTGGGAACGCGCGAATTTCGAACGTGTATCATCACATTATTCCCCCCAAAATATGCATTCATGAGGTAGGAGGTAACCCGATGTGCATTTATGGCTTTCTTGCGATAACGAGTAAAGCGACTTCCATTAAAGTGAAGTGCACTCGTAGCAAGGAGTGATCCTTTAGATACAAAAGTAAAGTTTCTGAGAGCTTCGAAAGACGATTGTGATTCGATTGGAAATTCTTTGAATTTTTCAACATATTAATTTCTCCTCGAAATTCTTGTCATTTTGTTTCTCGCGTCGCTCGCTTATTTATATTCGAAGAGATAAAAAAAAAAAAAAATATGTAATCAAATTGAACGATGATGCTCTTCCTTTTTTTTTCTCTTATAAAATCAAATCAAATTATTGACTTCGAAACATTGGGAATAATTGTTTTTTAATTAATTAAATTGCCTTTAGCAACGAAGCGTTTTCAATTTTTCAATAGGTAGCAGATTTTAATTTGAATAGATGTAACCATTATTCTCTCTCTCTTTTTATCTTTCATCCCTTCATTGCGAATCTTTCGCTATTTGGCCGATCGCCCGGCATCCGATTGAGATCGTATTTACGTCGGCAATGCGGCAGATACAATTCGCTTTCGACGAATGTTGCGATTAGCAGGTCGTTCCGTGAAACATCAGAGGGCATCGATACTTCTCCCGATCGTGCTTCGATCGTGAGTAAGCAAATTTAAGAGGGAGAAAGAGAGAGAGAGAGAGATAGAGACAGAAAAATAAACAAAGAGTTCACAATGTAATCTCGAGTTAAAATATCTATGTATATAAGATTACACGGAACTCTTACTTGATGCGATAAAAATAAATCAAACGATCCTCTGTCGTTTTAACCTCGTTAAATAATAAATTTATATAGATTTAAAGTAAAATAATTTACACAAATAATTTATCTCTTGCTTTTCTTTTTCTATTTAAGAATGAAACAATTGTATCCAATATTTTATTTTTCATTAAAGTCTATTTTAATAAAGAATGTTTTTTTTCTTTTTCTTTTTTTTTTTTTTATCGTCCAAAAAACATCTTCTTTCGTTCGTTATACTACTCTAAAATAAGTATCTAATTTGGTACGGTTAATCGTATTAAAACGAAAATTAAATTGAACGAAGGTGGAGCAGAACATTGAAACGTTATAGTAAATTGATTAAAGTTGCTCGATGTGTATGCATAATAATAATAGATGAAGAGTAATTTTATTAAAGAACATAGTTACATTCTCTTCCGTTAATTTCTTTTTTTCCTAGCTGTATTTTTACCGTGAGACTTCGAAAATGAGAAATGAGTACCTTACCGTAGAAAAAAAAACTGACGACCGAATAAACGAACAAACACTTATTTCAACTCGTAGTGTGATAAATCGATTATCAAGGTAAACGAAGCCTCGAATCGAAGTCCAATTAATCCGATCCATTTCAGTCCTATATATATATATACATATATATATATATATATATATATATATATATATATACATATAGATTTATATACATATAGATTTATAAAAAGAAACGTATAAGATGAAAATACAATTTTATAATAAGTAAATTTAGGACAAATTTCTTATAATATCCAGACAGATTCGCATTACATACATTAAATATCGATTAAATTTCTCTTCTACGAGATATTAGATGAACAAGAACTAGTACCGTTGGATAAAGCAAAGTAAATTGATCGCTAAGCGGAGCATCGATGCAGTACATCAAGAAGGGGTCGTTGTTACGAGGTGAATTATGAAAAGCATCTTTGATGGGCTCTTCACGAGTGTCCATTCACAGAAAAAATTCCGGACCTATAAATAGCGTGGGAAGAGTTTGAAGATTTCGAATAATTGCAAGGTATGGTTCTTACGAGGTAGGAAAAGAGACAGAAAAGATTTTTTCATATCGACAAAAATGTTGTCCATCGAGGTAATGTCGGTTATAGCGAGGGACATGGCCAATAGTTTTTCCTTCGACACGGGCTAGACCTGGAGGGCACAATTTTTTAATAAGCACCTTCGATCGAACCTCCGTGAAACGAATTTTCGCGTTCCTTGTGAATTCAGTATCGTATGCGTGAGAGAACTATCCTTGCAGCCTCCTTTCTTTTTATCGCTTATTTTCTTTCGTTCTCTTTCGTTTCGATCAGAAGGCGTATCATCGATTAGATCTTCATGGATGAATGCTAATTTCAAAAATCGAACAAACTGAAGTACGATTAGATGACGTTATGCATTTGGAACGGTATAATATCAAGTTTTACACTCAATTAGGTCTTCTATAATTTCTATTTGAATTAATTCTACGATAAAACTAATAAAATATATTTCTTATTTTCTTCGTAATACTACTAGAAATGATATTAACATTTTAATTGGAAATAACATTACTCTTTTTCAAATAAAATATGACATTTTCCAAGATGCCCCAAGAATTAATTATTTCAAACTTTACTTTTCTAATCTTAACGATTTTGTCTTATGATTTTTGTCATATTTATCTTCATTTCTTACGAAGAACAGCAAAAAGAAAGAAAGAAAGAAAAAAAACTCTAATTAAAAACTAATTAAACTCGAGTATTTGAAAACTTACCATTTTAATCGTTTCGCTTCTCAAAGATTTTCGTAATGCAGTGAGCTCGGCCTCATGATTCTCATGTTGAATCCGTAATTCGGCCGCTCGAACTTTTTCGGCATCTGTGGCGATCTAAAGGAATACGTTCGATGTTAATTATAAGGTGAAAGTTTAAATTACCTTTTAGAATTAGTGCTAGTAGATCTAAAAGCAACGTTGTTAATCCGTGTAAACGCGTGACTAGGCAGACTCGTCCTGTGCATACGCGTGCGTATGTACGTCTGAACACTACAGAAATAGCTTGACCGTACTTGAGGTCAACTTGGTTCGTAAATTACAGCACGGTCAACGTATAATGATATCTTATCTATAATGATATGATATTCATTTAAACTTTTCTATCGCTTTAAATGATCTATCATTGAATTTAATAATTAAACGAGTAAACGTTAATTAAACAAATTAATATTTCAACATAATAGATGAAATCACACATCTTAATCCTTATTAATCGAATACTTTTCACTCTTTCTAATTTTCTTCTCATACTTGATATATAGATACGTCAATATTATGTAGGATGAGTCAATTAAAGATAATGAAATATTTTTTGGTCAATAGAAAATACGGTGAAATCTTATAAAAACGACATAAACTCAGAAAAATAACAACCAAATAAATATATCTTATCAAACGATTATGTGTGATAATATATTTTCCAACTAAGATATTGAACGTATTTCTAATAACGAGTCTTAAAGGGTATGTTATTTATTAATAATCGATAAAGTAAGATGATTACTTACACGTAATTTCGCTTCGAGTTTCTCGTTATTCGCGCGTAAAGCGTGAATTTCAGTTTGAAGGCGTCGGACCTCGGCACAAGTGGAACCATCGAGTCTACAGGGGGCGCTCTTTCCCTGAAGATTCAAACTTTCCAACTTGAGCTTTCGTATCGTATTCTCCGATTCTACGAGCCGCTTCTTCATTGCCGATATCTCTCGTTTATGATTCTCTTCCTTTATGAGGTCCACCTTCAATGACGACGACGACGACAACGACGACGGCGACGGCGACGTGCAATTTGATTCTGCCGAGGCCCCACGAGAGAGTCTGAACAGAGAGATAGAGATAGAATGAGAGAGAGAGATAGAATGAGAGAGAGAGAGAGAGAGAGACTCGTAGCAGAGGAATGAAAAAGGAAAAAAGCAGGTAAAGGAGAAGGAAGTTTGATGCTCGTGTCACTCACTCACGCCGTGATTTCCGTTCCTCTTATTCTTTTTATTATTCTTTCCTGCTTTCCATCGAGTCTTCGTCACCATCTTTCTTTTTTTCTTGTTCTTTTTTTTTCTTTTTTTTTTTTTATTTTGTTTATTTTTGTTTCTTTCTCTCTTTTCTCTATCCTTCTCGCGCGACCTCGTAAACTTTAACGTCTCCTCTATCGGAGCTCGCTCGGGTTTTTTCACGATGATATCAGGAGACTTTGCGATTACCATCGTATTTTTAATTCGTAACATTTGACAAACCTTTTGATTAAGATTAATGAGCAAAATCTTTCAACGATTAATCAATTATTCCAACTCATAATATTTTGGCTCTTTTGACATTTACAAGATTAAGATTATAATTTAATAAACGAATAATAATTCGACAGTAATGAATAATTAGAATAAATTTTATTATATCTCTTTTGTCTGCATAAGGTTATGTAAACTTTGACGATAAATGCGTTAATTAAATCCATAGATAGATTATGTAATTCTTTTTGACATTAAACCTTTACAAAGAATTAACCTATTACTCAAAGAACCGATAAATACCATGACATTTTAATCGATCGATCAAGGTCAACCGATAAACGTACCTGCTCTTCAATTCCGAGATTATAAGTTGATACTTGGTAGCTTCCGTAGCCTTCGCTTCCCTAATGGCCGTTTCGATTTCTCTTTTGACTAATTTGGCGGCCCTTCTTTCCTCGTGCAACTCGGTTCTGGTATTAGCAAGATCCTCTCGTAATCTACGTGCTCCTTCCTCGAGCCACTGTATCGTTTTTCTAAGCCTCGTCGATTCGTCTTTGACGTTATTATTCGAAAGGACAAGCCTACGTACGGAAGCATCCTGTTCCTGTTTCTTTCTCTTTACGTTTGCTACACAAGTGTCATTTTCAATCTGTCTTTCTTCTTGGCATTCTCTCTCGTCCGGCAATCTTTTACTGTAATCCACAATGGTACATTTTATAATGTTTCTGCGTCCTCGTAAACAAAGGTGAACGATATTTTGAATCGAACAATAACATAGAACATATCGTAAAGTATTTCGTATCGAAGATACGAAACTTTTTGTTTACAAATTTTCTAATATACTATGAATGAGAATTTTATTAATGCTTATCGATTATCCTTTACGTTTTTACCTTTTTCTTTGATCAGACGTAAGACAATTAACGTTGTAAGAAACATCCTGCCTAAACTTCCTCGTCGTATCGTCGTCGTTCTTTTTCTCACGCTTTATTGATTCTGAATTTCGATAAGAATCGACGGGAGTAATATCAACGTCGCAGCCATCGTCCTGTTCGTCGTTGCGTCGTTGCGTCTTTTGGGGAATGTCCGTAGCCGTCGTCGAAAGATCCAATCGTCTTCGTTTTCTAGTACACTGAAGATGTGGATCATTTCCAATTATTATCACGGAACATTCCCCGTTTATCGTTGAGTTAGTCGAATTGGTCGATTTGACGGTGTCTCCCGCAGAGAGCCTCGTCATCGTCGCTGAAAGATTTAAATGAGAACGAGGGAAAGCATGAATAGATTTTATTTTTAAATTTTCCAACTTTTATGAGTCAAGATGTATCGGTGAATAATTTTTAACAGATTTTATCGCTAATCGTACACAGTATCTAGCTATTGTAAATATCTATGAGAAAAAGAGAGATATATATCTCGCAATATGTTAAAAATAAAAGGAAAAAACGGATAGATAAATTTATCGATTTATGTACGAGTGAAACCGATTTTCCATTGAACCATATCAATAGGAAATATTTTCGAGCGTTCAAATGGTTTACCTCAATCCATGTTACCGCTTAAATCTTAACCTACTTCCTGGCACGCTTAAAATATACAAATATCTGTTCGGTAACACTAATGGTAACACGAGAAAAGGTAATAAATGAAAAGAATAAAACGAAGGAAAATACTAATAGTGTTTATAATAATAATAATAATAATAATAACAACAACAACAACAACAATAATAACAATGGGGATAATATTTACGTTGGATACGAGCAAGAAAAATAAAGGCGAAAGGCGAAAGATGGCAAAACGTTATTGACTTTAAAGCGATAAAATCGCAAACAACAGACCGTCGAATAAATCGAAGTTATTGGTAAATTGAAATTTCCGTCTCTTTCTATCACGAATACGGCAAACTTTTGAAATACCACTTTGTTATCGTGGAGCATCATCGATCCAGCGAGAACAGCAACGATTCCCGGTGCCGTGCGTGGAGCTCACCAACCTCGCTCTTTATTGCACGTTCCGTTCACATCGTGCCTTCAAACTGTGTACGTGTGTACGTGTGAAAAGAGAGAGAGAGAGAGAGAGAGAGAGAGAGAGAGAGAGAGAGAAAGAGAAAGATCTATGAATAGCACAGTGCTTTGGCCCGCATTGGTCGTGCCCCTTCCGTTCCGAGTCGCTACTTTTTTTTCATCTTTTCCATCGAAATCATCAAGGAAAAGCTGCCATGCTTGTATTTTCCTATTTTTCTTTCTCTTTTCTTTATTTTCCTTTTTTTTTTTTTTTCCTTTTTATTTACATATTCCCTTGTTTGGAGATTATTTCTACTCTACTTCCATCTTCCTTATGAGAAAAAAATAATAAAATGAAATAAAAAAGAGAAGGGAAACCTTTTCTCCTCGTTTTTTGAAAATGTATATTTTTTGTAAAAATATCTCTACTATCCCTTCTCTAAATCTTCAAATAGATTTAAGTGACAGATAGGAAGAAAGAAAAAAAAAAAAAAAGGATTCTTTTCAATCGTTTTCTGATTCTTCTAACGTGCAAAATGAAATATATGTAAATTTGTAAGAGCTAAAAATACATGACGATTTAACGTATTTCGTTTTATTCGAAATGAGAGAAACGGCGAAGTATCTAAGGGAAGCAGCTAAGCTTTTGCGAGGGGACACCGGCTCGAAAATAGAGAGAATAGATGGTGAGGGTAACGTAAGTCCTCGGAACTGTGTCTCTCTCTCTCTCTCTCTCTTGTTTTTCATGCGCGCGCGCGCGTGTATGTCGCATATACGTATGTACGAAACGTACACTTTCGATAGAATTCGCATAGGCGCGGTTTTAAACTCGTTTCGCGCGCAGAGAAAGTAACTTGTGCGGGCGGAAAACTTTCGTTACGGATTGTAATAACGAAATCGAAAAGTACAACGAAGGTGGACTCGAAATTTCCGACTTCGATCTGTGAATTTAGGTCAAACGTTCGTTACTCTCGATACTCATCGTTATTATCGATAATTATGAAAACCGATAATGAGATGCAATTAACCGGTAATTATTCATCCTTATCAACACCCAACCATACCGTTTGAACAATTTTCATTATTTCGTTGTCTTGCAAACACAACAACTGCAATTTTTACTTGATGCAAAAAACATCGAACTCATGGGATTTGATGAAGTTAAAACGAGTTTCGCCTCGGGTCACGCGATGGATATATATTCTATATTAGATCTCGTTATAACGGAATTCATGGGATCGTGTAGAAACGAATTTCTTCTTTTATATTATTTTTCTTCTACAATGAATAAAAAGAAATAAATTTGAAAATACATTCACGTATAGTCGCGTTTAAAAATTCTTATTTTTTGTTTGTTTGTTTGTTTATAGAACGTTATATTATATTTTATCGTCTTAAAAGTCATCGAAGATGTATTGTTTTTCAAATTGAACAATGAAATTTGAAATAAAAATAATGAAATTACGGTCGTAATTTATAAACGTTATCAAAATTACCAATGAATACGTACGATTGTTAAAATCAAAGAATATCGTCGTGAAGTTGTAATGAAACAAACTAATTAAATAATAAATCATATGTTACAATTTCACAATAGAAATAACGCAAACTGAAGAAAATTGAATGAGTTCAACGTTTCTAGGAATAAACAGAGAAAAAAAGCGATGGAAACTCCCACATGTAATTCAAAGATGCGTGCATGGAAAAGGTAGACTCGATTAACTCGTTGCGTCATCGACTCGAAACTCGACCCTCCGTCCATTCTTCTTCGAACAATTTAACTTAAGTCGCCTAATTTTCTAATCGTATCGTTGTTACTGCGAGTAACAACGTATGTACATTGAATGGATCAAAAATCACGAAATCGAATTCGAAACTCGTAAAGTAATGCTTCGTGTTAATCGAGTTTGCATTAATTAATTAGTAAAATTAAATTCGTATTGTCTTCTAGGCGAGAGAAAAATGAAAAATGAACAAAAAGAGAAAAAAAGAAAAAAAGAGAAAAAAAGGAAAAATAATGTAAAAAAACGTGTTTCGAAACGATTTACAAGGACTCACCGTTCTTGTAAGGACGATTTTGCATGATCGATAGGTTCGAGATGTTTCGTTAGAAAATTTTGCTTTTCCTGGGAGAGGGTCCTCCGCGTGAGAGACACCGTCACTAACTAAAAGCCTAAACTACACTGGCAGCAAGCACCGAGAGAGTTATATGTAACCGAGCACGACGATCGTTCTCGCTCGGTTTCATCCTCGTCTCTTCGCCTCTATTTAGCCTTCTCTCATCTTTTCCAACCACGATCACCTCTCTTTCTATTTCCCTTTCGTTCGTAAAGCTCGACACCTACGCATTCTCAAGCACGCACGTGTGTACACATATCTACATATATATATGCATACGTATATACAGATCGTTATGTCTACGAACACGTAATATCTCGAACGTGTGGTCGACGTGTCGTAGAAAACGTCGCTTTGTACATGTGTGTGTGTGCACGCCTGTCCCTCTCTCTCTCTCTCTCTCTCTCTCTCTCTCTCTCTCTCTCTCTCACTCTCTCTGGCTGTCTATCTGTATCTTTCTTTCTCTCATTCTCTACCTACGTGTTCGTAAGATATCCTATCGTGAAATTACCTAGAGCCAAGTCTGCGACGTACGTTGAATAGACTCCAACCTCCTTTTCTCCTGTGATCCGACAAATTCCCTTTTTTTCTCCACTTGAGTAGAATTTTGCTTTTCCGATCTGCATTGTTTTTCTCAAATCTATTTTTCTTTTTTTTTTTTTTCTCTAAACGATGAAATTCATTCTAATTCATATTGATTAAAAATATTCTAATTATTCTATCCCACTAATATTTGTATAAACTGTGCCAATCAATTGAATTTGAAGAGAAAGAAGGGATATAAAAGATAAAACTACAACGCAATTGTTTTTTAGAAAATAAAAAAGTTTAGTATTTCCTCGTCCATTAGGGAAAAATAAGATTGGAAGGAGTATAATTTCTAACAATAGTATCGAGTGGGACGAGGTCTGGTACTAGAGGAAAGAGGAAAAAAAAGTTAAGAAAGTAAAAGAGGAGGAGGAGGAGGAGGAGGAGGAGGAGAAAAGAGGAGATGGCAGGTGGTGGGTAAGAAAGGGAAGAAGACAGAGTAGAGAGGCACTACTATCGGGAGCGCCTAGGGGTTACGAGTCACCAGCACGAGTAGCCGGCGAAGGAGAGTCGCGAATCGTGAGGGTGGCTTTCCGCGTCCCTATCGATCGACGCCTGTGCAGTGAGCAACCCCTCGGTGCCGAGCGTCGACCGTGTAAAGCCCAGGGAGACAATCTCCTCTGGTTCGCGCGTCCTGCTGCGTTCTACGTCTCCTTCTACCTAGTTCGAGTTAGCAACATCCTCTACTTCTTTTTCTACGTCTTTGGATTTGGATTAGTCCTTTTTCTCGTGTGTTCTCACGATTTATCTTTCTTTCTTTCTCCCTTCCTCCCCTCTCTTTCTTTGTACTTACCTCTTGGCGAAGAAAAAAAAAAAACTAGAAAGTAGAATTTTCTCATACTTCGATCTCCTTTCCAAAGGAAAGTAAAAGAAGAAGAAGAAGAAAATTGCCCAGTGAAATGTATATCCGAGGTGAATATTCGTGTGTGTATATGTATACAGTGTATTTGAATGGTGGTTAGAGTGTGTCTTTCTCAATATATTTCGTTTTCTTCGCTCATAGGTATGTATTATAAGTGATTTCGTTGTTGTTGTTGTTGTTGTTGTTGTTGTTGTTGTTGTGATTGCGAAATTAGAGATAAGAGCTTTTACGCTCTTCGATTCGAATACTGTCCGAATTTGAAACATTGGTACAACCGGTTAGTCGAGAGTGAAACAGAAGTATAACAGATGTTTAGCGAATCAAAATCCACTTTGCACGTTCGATTTAATTGTTTACGTTTAGAACACATCGAGCGTGGACGAATAAATTGTTATCAACCAAGGGCCGGATCGCGAAACGATTAACCGTACTCGTGGTTACTTTATCGGTACGCTTGTTAGATTTATATAATAGTTTATATGGGAGTACTGTATACGTGTAACGAAGAAAAGTGGGAGGAGAATGGTGGTGGAAATAACGAGCTAATCGATTTCGGCGAAATGCTATTTTACTAGATTTCATGTAATCTCAACTTTAAGCTGTTAATAAATCTACATCCGTTGAATATATTTATTCGATATTATAGAACTTGTAGAAAGTTCAAAGACAGCAAAGTTATTGTCTTGACTCGCTTATGGCTCTCTATTAGATCGGATAATGAAATTATATTCTAGAAATAGCCGCTTCAGACGATGCTCGACTACTTATATTAGAGGTCGTTTCTCTTTAGAACCATCGAACCTAAGACTCTCGAATACCGACTGTCAGACGTCTTTGACCATTTCCACTTTGCCGCTTGAACGAGAACCATTCACGATTTTACTACACGGTGTATACGAAATTGTCGAGTCATAGGTACGATCGAATAGTACAATAAAATAACCACTGGGACGACTTCGCCGTATGACAAAATAACCTCCAGTTGCTATTTCCCCTCCCACTCTTTATATTCTCGATATACAAAGCTATTCTTCCGTACCATCGGCTGAATCATTCATGCACCAATGACCATGAAAACTAGACTCTTGGTTCGTCGATCCGGATCGAAGTATCGATTCGAAGAAAAGTTCGTGAACCTTGAAACCCCTCTTCGAGATTTAACGACTTGGTGAAAAGAAGATCAGAAATGAAAATGTTGATTATACCAAAATATAGACACCGGCCTGTTTCTTCTAAATCAAATCCTTCAAAAATCGAAAGTTTTAATCTAGAGAGAGAGAGAGAGAGAGAGAGAGAGGGGGGGGGGGGGCTTTTAGCTACTTTTTTTTGTAAAATATATGATTTGAATGAATCGTAATATTTGATTTTATTGAAAACGATAAAACTTACAATATTTTCCTATAGAAACTCACTGTCTTTTTCCAAGCGAGATTTATGAAATTGTCAAGTGATTAATCGATTCCTCTTTTTCACGAGCAGATTTCACGTTTTCTTTGCTCGCCAACGATTTCGATACTTTCTCTCCTGTCTCCGCACGCGAGTCGTCAATTTCTTGATAGTAGCAATTCTATCGGTTTTACTCTTCTTTCTATTTCTTTTTTTCCTTCGACAACCAGTTGGTATGATTAGATCACGGAATCGATGCGATTAGATAATGTTTCACTCGTAGTTAAGACGTGAAACTGGACGCGAAGGTGTTACGGCTTTATTGATAACAAGCTAAATACATCTTCTTTTTCTATAGAGATTATCGGATTCAAGAAATTCTTTTTCCTTTATTTCATTGAAATACGATAAGAATGCAGGAGTGAACAATCTAACACAAGTGCCAGGTATGAAGAATTGAGTTTGTAAGGTGTTTATCAACATCTCTTGATAGTAATCCTTCAAAAATTGCTAATTTAATTTTTTTTCACTTTATTTCTTTTCTTTTTTTACCTTAGATCAAATACTATTCGTATAATTTTTTTTCGAATAAAACTAAACGATGTACGATCCATTGTAATGGATTCGAGTTCGTCGAATAGGGTACATTAAGTTGTTAAAATATGGATGAATTCTGCAAGACATAACAAAGGCTTAAACAAGTCGCATTATGCGTTTGTCTCGATTAGCTCCGTCTGTAGTTTCCCTGTGTACTTAATTTAATTCTACTCGTTTAAACGTTTCGCACGAATCCATCAACAAAAACGAATCAAATTCGCAAAGTTTCTTCTATTCAAAAAAAAAAAAAAAAAAAAAATAACACTGCATTTGGTATAATTAAAAAAGAAAACAAAAAAAAGAAAAAAGAGAAAGAAAAGAAATACTATAAATTCTACCACAAAAAGAAATATATATTTCTTTTTCCCTTCCTATAAAAATATACTTTTATTTCGTCGAAATATTGAGGAAAATGAGAAAAAGGGACTAATAAACTATTGATAATTCGATTATCTTGTTCTTCAAGAAGATTCAAATTCATTTTGACGTTTATGTATGTGATAAAAAATAAAAAGAAAAGTAAAAGAATTGGGATGTCACGAAAACAGCAGATTGTTGTAGCCTGGTAGTACATGACTTGCTGTTTTGCGGTTAGATAATATTTCTCTTGTCTCTCGTTGATGTGCAAAGAGGACTGTGGGGAAGAGAGAAGAAATCTATGAAACGGAAGAATAGAAAAGAAAGAGAGAGAGAGAGAGAGAGAGAGAGAGAGAGAGAGAGAGAAAGAACGCGCGCGCGCGCGCGCGAGGAGGAAACGACGAGACCTTTTCTTGCATGCGGTGCATTTCAGTTGCCGCGTTGCGTTCTACTGTCGCGTTGAAAACTGTTCTTCGTTTTTCATCCATCTTTCTATAACTTTTTCTTAATCAATCAATCAATCTTTTTTATCGACCACGTGAAAGTGTCTTCTTAATGATTATTGTGCATCACTATAAATGATAGTAATGATAAAAAGTAAAGTAATATTTCGATCGAACGATTCCGATAAAATAAATAAAAAACGAACGTTATCACGACGAGTCAATGAGAAAAATTATATGCCACCTAGTATATCTGTATCATTTTGTTGTTTTTACGATAAATATGCCAAATTTTTCACGCATCTCGAGAACACGTAGAAATTATTACGAACGATTGAGCGTTCTATTATAAAATAGAATATTAACTTTTAAAAACAATAATTGTCATATTCATTGCAAACGTTCGTCATGTGCCAAGCAAATTTCATATTTTGTAAACTTTCGCAAAGTAGAAAAGTATATCGAAAAAAGAAAAAAATTGTTCGTGTTCTCATACTTTTCATTGTTTTTCTTTGGTTTCAGAGAAAAATATATAGAAGAAACTGATGACAATAGAAACGAATGCAAAAATCGAAAGTATTTTTCTCAAAGGAAAAAATAAAGAAGTAAACGTTTCGTTGCTTCGATTAGATTCGGTGAGGATACACGCGATAAATTAACACGGCGAAGATAAGTGGAACGATCGAGACGTGAGTGGAGGAGCAAGGTCACGGATAAACGAGGAGCTCGCAAAGTGTTACTCGAGTGGGAAAGAGCTTGTTTTCTTCGCGTCGATGGACGTTAGCAAGGTTCTTTATTACGAAGACCGTTCACCGTCGGTGTCGCGTTATTAAAATAGACGACGTAGTCGAGTGAATCTTGAAAGGACGGTTCATTCGGCTCGACTTGGCCCAGAAACGATGGTCATCGTGGCAAAAGCGTTCAACTTGATAAGACCCTGCATGATTCACGAGCGAAATTCGAACGGTTGAGGGGGAAAGGATAAGAAAAAGGAAGGTGAAATAGAAAGGTGAAATAAAGAAAAAGTAAAGAAAAAAGAAGAAAAGAAAAAGGAAAATAAAGAATGTCGGAAAGCGAGACGAAACCAGCCTCACCGGTGCCAAACGTTTGCACGCAAGGTTGCAACAGTCTTATCACCGTACAATGTCCAACGCTTCAAGTGACATCGCGCATGTTGCGTTCGCCAAGTCACGAAAGTGTCACCACCGATATTTCCCTCTTCAGTGTATCCTCGATAGCGAGCGAATTACGAGGTGCCAACAGGTTGGTCACCTTCAAGTCGTACAGCGATGTGCAGCTAGCTGGACGGGGACCCTCGCCGAAACCCGATCGGCAAATTCAGGGTAACAGGTGGGTGAACATTCATTGACCCATTCATGAGATCTGTCATGTGCAGAGCAGAATAAAAATAATGGGCTTGCTCTACTCATCAATATGCTTTATTCGAAATGTGTCATCATTAGCGATACTTTTTCTCAATTACTCCTTTGGATGAATTTGTATTTGTCAATATGACGTACGCGTTGAATGACACGCAACCCTAATTCATATTCGCATACTAGACGGTCCATATAATTGGAATTATTAAATATTAAGTTTAATGAAAAAGTCTGAAACGTACGTTATATTAACGATAGCCTATCATTTTGTCATATCCCACGTAGCTAAGAATCAATTTTATCTGACGTTCAGACCAGCCGATATTCCGGAAATTCTTTGGTTCGAGGAAGAGAACGATCTGATCCGCAGTTGCGGTGTTCTCTCCTCGGCACTGGGTCTTCGTAAAAGCTTCAGTACGAGCGATGTCTCGCAATTACCAAGCCCAGACGCATCTGTACCAGCTGGACTTCGTTCGGCCGTCTCAGCATTGGCGCTCGATACCCAAAGAAACAATCTACTTTTGGAACACGCGAGGCTCGATCATGCCTCGAGATCCTGTAGCACGTGGGTCGCTGTTGGTGAACCCGTAGCGAGTACCTCTCAACTTCCGAGTCCTCACGGTGGTGCAGCGCAAGAACAGCCGCAACAATCATCGAGCTCTCACTCGTCTGCACCTCAGCCACCACCAGCTCCACCACCACCACCGATACCCTTTACCGGTGCCGATCTCATTAGGTCTGTCAATAAGAAGGTTCGACAGAATTATATACGCCGAAGGTAGGTTATAACTATATACAATTAAGGTTATGTTCGGTCCTCTTTTAATCTTACTCGAAAATCGATATCATTCGTTTTAACGAAGAAAATTTGTGAGATCGTTCGAGGTTAGAAGAGATTAAGCCTCAAGATATTTTCTAAATAAGCGAAACTTACAAAAGGAAAGAAAAAGTAAAAACGTGTTCTAGGATTTAAGAGAAAACTATTTAAGAGAATAATATTTTCTATAGAATATCGACATTGAAAGGAATTTTATGAAGAAACTAACAGACGAATCTAGGACGCCTGAAGAGTATCCAGAGTAACCTAAAATTAGAGATGTTTACACATAAAAGGAATGTATCCTTGAAACATTAATACGATTCATGCTCCTCAGGTTGCTGACGACTTATCGAGCTCTCGAACGACTATCTCAAAGTGAATTCAACTTGGATCAATTGGAGGCAGCGGCAAGTGCGGCACAAAATACACCAGGTACGACATTGCTCGTACCTGGTACTACTTCAGGACTTTCTGGTACATCGATAATCGGTCGGAAGGAACGGAATCATGCCTTGACCGTCAGAGACGTCGAAAGGGAACGTGGTAATCAATTATCCAAGTACGAGAGAAACATGATGATCTTCAACTGGCTTCACACCCTCGATGATACAGCGATCGTCGACAGTGTCGAATAATCCTAATCGATTGATGATAATCGACTTATCAAAAGCACCTATGGCGCTTACCGATCACGGACTAATCGGCATTGACGGATTATTTCTATCTTCTTCTTCTTCTTCTTTTTTGTTTCTTTTTAATATTCGTTGTTCCGTTTACCTTTCTTAACCTCTTCTTTCTTTGACTTTTAAATCTCGATTTAAGGTACACACACACACACGCGCACGCACACACACACACACACACACACACACACACACACACACACACACATATACATAAATAAAATCGAGATGTAATTTCGTAAACGGAAGATCTTTCCATAAAGGAATAAAAGTTGTTACAGTGCAAAGATATGGAAAAACGAAAAAAAAAGAAAAAAGAAACTGATTGAGAGACGTCCGTCCCCTCTCGTCCAAAGATATATCACATTAAATAGATAAAAGACAAAATAAAGCAAAAAAAACAAAAAACAAAAAACAAAAAAAACAAAAAAAGGAAATAATTCCGGCGAACATATCCGAACAATCGGTCGATCGGAACAATGTGTACGAAGATAATGATTCACTGATTCACCAAGTGCACGCACCTAGAGCCATAGAATGTTGAGACTAAAAATGCGACATCACGATCTATCTCATTTTTATTATACTTATACTTATCGTCGATGCAACGACAGAGTATGTGATGATATATTTTCCATTTTTCTTATTCGATGACAAATTTTCTCTGTTTTTTCCGTCATTGACAGGATGAAATTGAAAAATGAAAAGGAAAAAAAAAGACAAAAGATACATAATGCAACATTGATTATTGTCGTTGCATCAGTGATATAGTATAGCGAATCTAGTGTAGCTAAACTCTTATCTTTTTTTTTTTTCAGTGTTATACTTTATCCAAAAAATGAACAGAACCGTTGATAGCGTCGTTGCTCGACTGCTACTAATATATTACAAAATTCAACTATATAAGGAACAAGTTTTATTATTTTCTTTCTTAGAAGCGGAGATTTCGATTAATCGCGTCTCGCCAGGTGTTCAGGATAAGTATTAATTAAGTTACAAGAAATCGTAACGCTAAAATTGAAGAGAGATCGCAACGAGCTTTTGAGAACTTTCTTAACGAGCCTCGATACGTTTACTTTGGCATATCCAAACGATTTGTCGTTTTACCAACAACAAATTTATACATTTTCTACAGTAAAAAAGGGAAAAGAAAAAAAAAAGAAAAAAGAAAAAACAAGACGAACACATTTTTGTATTTAGTTTGATACAACAAGATATTTTTCTATCTATTATGCAAATCAATATATTGACAGGTACTATCACAGAAAACACGAAAAGCTCCCTGCGATCTGCCTTCGGTTTAATAATACGTGTTCCTATCAAAGCCTTAACAGTCAAACATAAATAGTGAAACCAAAATAAAAAGAAAATATAAAAAAATAAAAAAAAGGAGAAAGAAAAAATAAATCCCCCCCGCCCTCCACAAAAAAACTGTAACCTTTGGAATTTACTTTTATACTAATTCTCTCACCGTTAAAAACCGACCGATTAATAGACTTCGCTTATAATACGCAAATAATTATCAGTATTATGCGTCATAACACACAATAAACACCTACACGTACTAACGAGAAGATTTATATACACACACACACATATATATATATATATATATATATATATATGATATGTATATGTGCGTATACCTATACATTCCTGGGGTTGTAAACGATGAATGCGTGATTGGAATAACGTACGCTTTCCTTCTTATATTATATATTTAACGTTTCTTCCAAATGTTACATTTGTGAGTCTCGCAGTACATCCTTTACCCGGTGATTTCACATCGGATGGTATGGAATCCTAATAAAATCGCAGAATCTATTATACATAGAAAAGACTTTATTTAACCTATATTAGAAAGATACAATGAAATTCAGCAACCTCTTTATTCGGATTCAGAAGCAGAGCTTGCATCCGATTCATATTCACCAACGTTGATTGTAAATTTGTACTCTTGATCGCATCCTAAATAAGCGTCGCTCATGAAATATAAAGTATACGAATGTTGTCCTGGTGCCGGTGCAACAAAGTCTAACTTTACTTTAGCTTTTTGTTGCAAAGTTAGTCTCTTGATGGAGAGTAGAGAATTGGTTTTGGGATCACCGATGACAACCCACCAACCTTCTTCACGCTTTTGTGGGAAGAAAGGTGCCACCACTGGGCCGGTCACTTCGTCTTCTCTTTCGAGCTGAACGATAACGTTAACGGTACCGCCACTGTGCAATTTATCCTTGTCCTGAACCTCGTAGGACATTTCGATGTTGGGATAACGATTACAGAATTTAGCAACGTCCGCCATTTGTGCATCGGTCAGCTGTAAAAGTCTATTTCTATCGTCGAATTCTAATTCTATTACGTCGAAAACGGTCTCGACGCTTTTCTCTGTGCATCGTTTGATCGTTTCAGAGGTAAAGTGGGGTAATTGTTTCAGGTAAGAATCCTTCGACCACATGGCTTGCGTTACCATCTGTGCTAATTCCATAGCTGCAACGGCTGGTGTCAACCAACCTGAAGAGCTAAGGACATCGACGCAAGCTTGTATCAATCTAACCGCTTTGCTCAAAACTAATTCCGTGTCCTTTTGTAATTCCGGACCTAATTGTATCCTAGAGAGATGAGCTTGTAAGAGTAATTGAGCTTTCACGTGAGGATCAGCCATTCTTGTCGCTTGAGGTGCATGAGGAAGTCGCGCTGCTAAACTTCTCAACAAATTCTCTTCTCGTTGTCTAACTGGAACCGTTTCGTACTCCGCGGCCGCCGATATAATCTCCAGGAGACCGCGTATCTTCGTTTTGTTGTTCAAGGATAAACTAAACAATTCTATGGTAGCATAATTGATGTAATAATATGCAGCGATCATTCCAAGATTCAACGGTAATGTATCCATTTCGTCCTCGACCGCGACACATTTGGCCTGTTCGAGATCGTTCAACGTAGTTTCGACTAATTCGGATAGGTGATCGGACAAATGCCTATGCGTGACCCCTTGCAATCCGTAATAATTTGGATTTTGAGTAAGTCTCCTGTAGAGGAATGTCCATGTTAAATAATCGACCGCGTCTTGCTTGTTTTCTATCGTCTTTGTAACAATTTCGGCGTTAAAGTGATCGTGCAATCTGTGATCCAAGTGACTCTCCACTGGGAGCGGTTCGTTTAAGAACTTTTTGAAGAAATCCTTCTTAGAACTTTGACAAAGGAGCACGCACTTGGCATCGTCGTCCTCGAGAGGTCGATTAGCTCGTGCTACCATTTGCAATACGTCCGTTATCGGATAATCCTCGTACGCATGAGTTTTGCCGTTGTAACATTGAGTGTCCATCACTACTACCAAGTGGGAACTAATGGATAAACTCCAGCATAGATCTCTGGTTGCCACTGCTACTTGAATGGCATCGCTGTCGAACAATTGTTCGACTAAACGTCTATCATCCGCAGATAATCCTTCATGCAAATAAGCTATACCTTGAGACAAGGTCTCTTTCAACGTTTTATCCGTCATTCTATCCAAGAAGGGCTTGATATCAGCTTCCTCGGCATGGAAGAATCTCGATGGAGCACCCTCTGCCGCTGTGAACGTTAACAAATCGATGGCTGTTAATCTCGCCTGTCGACGAGTTGGTACAAAGACGATAACAGGCTTGTGAGCGGCGTGTCTCAATATCGCGTTATACACCGGTTTGGCCATAGCAGCCAATCTGGAGGCGTTGTGAGTGATGTTAATTCCTTGAACGTGTAATTCCAATGGTACGGGTCTTACCGACGGATGGAAGTTAAAAGTTGCCGCAGCTGGTGCACCCAACCATTGCGCTGCGTCCTTAGCATCGGCCAACGACGCTGAAAGAGCTACTATTCTAGTCGGTTTATCCAACTGTGAAGAGATGTATCTCGCTCTGGAACAAGCAACTTCCAATACAGGACCTTCCTCTCCGCCGATCAATTGCAATTCGTCCACAATAAATAGCTGAATATTTTGTACGTTTTTTCGTTGTTTCCATCTTCGAGAAAGCACGTCCCATTTATCAGCAGTCGTTATCACTATTTGTCCTTTGGCAAGTAATTTCAGATCCGTTCCAGTTTCTCCAGTCAATAAAACTACTTTTCTGTTCAGTTGTTGGCCAAACTTTACTAGCCAATCGGCATAAACCAGTTCGGCTAATGCCTCCTTGCTGACCATGTAGACGCATCTGCCTTCTTGATTTTGTGTCAACAAACGAAGTACCGCAAATTCGGCAATTGTAGTCTTTCCAGATCCGGTTGGTGCACCGACAAATACGTTATCGTCGGAATTGTATACCGCATTGAATACTTGCGTTTGTATCGGATTAAATTGCGGAAATTTGTTGGCATATAAATTTTCGAATTTTGCATTTCGCAATGCGGTAATTGGTAAAGGCTGAAGATCTAGCAACTCCGTTGGCGGTAGATTCTTTTCTGGCAATATAAGGTGTCTAAAGCTTACGGGTAATTGGGTCTCAGCGCCGATCCATCTGTCCGATACTACGCGTAAGAAATACTGCGGCGGTAAGGGTTCGAAAACTGGAACGAAGAATTTGATCAAGTGCTCGTCGGTCGCGTATTTCGCTTTCAAAAGGAAATATTCGTGATGTAGTATGACCTCGGAATCGACGTCCTCGACGAGAATCCAAAATGCTTCGGAGGCACCGTGTACTTTCTCGTCCCATTGAAAGTCAGGCGTGATCGTTAATTCGACCCGTAAGGTAGATCGCGTGATCGGCTGAATATGCGTCGACAATTCCAATTTTGGAAACTGACGGACATATTTATGAATGGTTTTGCCCAATTTCGGTGAACGTATCATTTCACCGGTTTCATTTGGTCCGAGATCATACAATCTTTCCCACGGCATGTTTTTCTTCTCTATTTTCTTGACTATTTCCTCGGGCATCTTTCGGAATTGTCTTAAAAGTGACATCGATTGCCACATTCTACGATCTATCATCTTGCACAAGGATAAACATTTATCCGCTAATTGGGCCCATCCGCGAAACAATACTATTTCGAATATAGCTCGCATTAATCGCGTTGCCGATTGCGTAACTAACATCATGTCGGACATCAGTGCAAATCCTTCTAATTTTAATTGTGATATGTATGCCTGCAACAATACGTTCACTTTAGCACTAGGCTCTTCGATGCTTTCCTTAACCGGTATAGGTACCCTCTCCATTAATTTTTGCAATTCCAATTTCTCTTCCTCTCTGACGTTGATATTTTTGAATTCGCTGGACAAAGAGAACACTCGGAATAATTCGATCTCGCTTAATGTACGCTTGAGAAGTTGATTGTACGTCGACATTGTTTCGTGAGTGCAATAATAATGCGAAGCTATTCTACCTAATTCGGTTGCTTGGAAATTTCCCGATTTACGATCGTACTTAATCAAACCACTACGGTCTAACGCAACCGCGGCAGAATGAATCAAGTCCGCTCTATGTAATTCCAATAAAGGATCTTCTCTCAATTTGTCATGACTTATTCCATAGAGATTGGGACAACGCGGCATTCTTACGTACAAATACGTGTAACCGAGCCAGGTTACGGCATCTCTAATATTTTGTATGGTTCCTAATACTATCTCTGCGTTTAACATATCCGGTAGCTTGCTGATCAATTGCGATTCGATCGGTAATTGTTGATTTAGAAGGGACAAATAGTATTGTAGCTCGCTATGATTGGTAATTAAAATTCCTTCGCCTTTGGTGTCATACTGTGGACGGCCGGCTCGACCTAACATCTGTAGAACGTCCAAGGCACCTAATTCGACCCACCTGCCTTTTTCTGGATTATACACTTGTGTACCCTTGATAATGACCGTATGAGCAGGTAGATTAACACCCCAAGCCAAAGTAGCGGTTGAAACGAGGACTTGTATGTGCCTATCGGCAAAAAGATCTTCGACCAATGTACGATCTACTCTGGTCATACCGGCATGATGGATGGCAAATCCGTATGGCAATAAATCCTTAAGCTCTTGATTCTTCACTTGCTCCGCTTCGCTCCTTAATACCTCCATAGAAGCGGAACCTTCTCGAAGAAATTGGCCTAAGGTATCTTTTTCTAAACACATGTCTCTGATCGCACGTGCAGTTTTACCGGTCTCCTTGCGAGAATGCACGAATATCAATACCTGATTCCTACCGGCGTGTTCCATTGTTTTCTCATAAACTATCTCATTCATAACTTGAAATCTTTTCAATGCTTTTTTCTCGGTCACGCCAATATATTGTTGTTCCAAGGCAACCGGCCTGAAACTATTGTCAAAATAGAAAAGGCCTGTTTCCATTTTTATACGCAGGAACGTGGCAACGTCTTGATAATTTGGCAACGTAGCCGAAAGACCTACAAGCCGAACGTCTTCCTGCGTAGTTTCAATGTTCCTGATCGTTCTTGCCACCAATGCTTCCAATACCGGTCCTCTTTCGTCATGCAACAAATGAATTTCATCGATAATAATTAACCTTACTAACGAGGTGAACGTCTTTTCGCCACCTTTACGCGTTATAATATCCCATTTTTCCGGTGTGCAAACAATTACTTGCGTCGCGGCTATTTGTTCTCTGGTTAATTGATGGTCTCCGGTCAATTCCGAAACTGTTAAATTATAAGTCGACAATCGTTTTCCAAAATTACCAACCATTTCTTGTACAAGAGAACGCATTGGTGCTACATAAATAATTTTGAACTCGTCCGCGTTTATTGTGCCGTCTGCATTAATGTGTTTACCGATTTCACGCATCATACATAGAAGAGCAACGTTTGTTTTTCCAGCCCCAGTAGGAGCACACAGTAATAAATTTTCATCGCTTTCCAACGCAGTCTGATATAAACGACTTTGAATTCTGTTTAATGTCTTAAAACCCTCAAAGGCAGGTTGGACGTATTTTGGCAAATCTTCGATCGGTAAAAGTTTCTCGTTCTCGCCAAATGGTTTGGGTTTCAAAGCAGGTACATGAACTTCTTCGTATCTAGAAATATATCAAATAAAAAGAAATTATAAATTATAAATATAAATGCGTATATATGGTCAATCTTACGAGTTTAAATAATATACAAAGGCACAGGAATTGTTCTAAAAGTTGGTCGACATTTTTTCAAATGAAATTAGGTCGACATTTTTTTTTTATTTATTCCTCAATGTAAACAGAAAACTATTATAATGCCATTTTGTTTTTTTTAAATATTGCTTAAGACCACCCTTACGGAAGTTTTTCTACAATTTTTTTTGAATCGTTCCTTCGGAAATAACAGCAATTCCATCCGTTCATTTAAATTTTCGATATCGACGGGCTACCGTAAACTTTGCTCTTGAGATAATTCCACGAATAGATTGAGTAGGGTAGGGGGAAAATTGGCCAAATGCGAAACCGAATAATTTGGAAACATAATTATATAATTATGTAACCAAACAATGTTGTTGAATCTTGTTGAAACTATACAATGTTTTAAGATCAATTCTAATTTGTCTTAATGGTGATTCCAAGAATTTATGCAACATTTCTATCTATCTATCTATCTATCTATATATATGTATATATATATATATATATATATATATATATATATCGATCTGATGAGCCCTGATAACAGCATGAGCTGTGTTGTTCTCGGAAAAGTAAGGACCAACTGCGTTGTTGAAAATTCGAAACCCATAACTTATGGGAACTAAATTGCGTTCTAATAACCGATTCGTTATTACGTTTACCGTTCTGACATCAAATAACCTTTTTCAAACTTCATAATGTTATAGCTAATAAAACATTGGAAAATCATTGGCAATTCCTGTGCCCCTTGCTGTACATACCCTTTTCTTTGTTTCCTAAAACTTCCATCAGGTAACTGACAACGCTTGTTTGCCATAAAATGACTTCCTTGTGCAAATATTAAATCCTCCAGGTCTATTAAATTTCTAGTCCCTTGTACTTGACCTCCTGGACCACCGGTATCTTCATTTTCTTCTCTTCTCTTACGCTGTGCTCTGGCTTCCATTGTTTCGTCCGCATCGTCATCCCCTTTTCCTGTATCTAATTGTTTTAAAATTTTTGCAAGTATCGGATCATCATTCATCTTATTACGTATCTTTTGTCTCTCCGATTCGGACTGCGAAGCTGCCAACATTGTGCAGTAAGCAACTAAATTGAAGAAAAGACAATTAAAAGATTAACATTATTAAATAATAGATTATATTAGTCGAAAGTAATCATGTGTATTTGCATGTTAACTTACTTGTGTGTCTATACTTTTTTAATTGTTTTATAAAATCAAAACAGTCGTAACCCAAAAGTAAAACTAATTGATTTTCACAATCACGATCATCGCTAGCATCCTTCAAAACTGTTAAGACTTCTGCTGCTCTTGCTTGAGAAACCATTGCGTCGTCGTATATTCTACTTAATCTTCTTTGGAGCCAATACGCATCTATATCAAGGGGATGCAATGGTTTCTCCTTTTTCATCTCTTCTGCGCCACCTAACTAAAGAAAATAAATATAATAATTCATTAAAGTCGTAAATAATAAAATTGTACGTATATTAATTATTATATTATTTATCTTCTTACATTCTCAGCATGAATGGCTCTATCATCGTTAGCTTCCTCTCCTTCATCTCCCTCGTCATCATTCTCCCTAACCTCTCCATAAACGTCTTCATCGTCTTCTTCGCTGCTCTCTTCAAATTGTACGTTGATTCCATAAGTCTCATCAATATTTTCTTCATTTGTAGTACTTTTTTCATCGCTTCCAAAATCTGTTATTTTCTTTCCAAGATTCACCAATAACGCAAATCTTTCTTCGGCTAGCGAACCAAGTAACAATTCTGTTTCCTTCTTCTTTTCTCTTTCCTTTAATCTGTCATTTTTCAATACCGCCAAAACCTCATCCGCAGCACCACATAGAATGTCACGTGGTTGATCACCTAAAGCTTCTTGAATAAAACTGAGCAATACTTCATAAGTTTGACGTGTTTCTTGAGTTTTGGGTCGATAAACGATACCAACCATTTCATCTACTCCTTCAGAAAGCAAAGTGGCACCTCTCATACGTGCAAAATCATATTGTGCTTCGTCGCGCTTCTGACGTCTACAAAACATAAACTTTATTTATATTTGTAACAAATGTTTAACGTTTAATTAATTAACAATTAAATTGAATTAACATTTTTCATACTTTGCTTTTCTTTCTTCAGCTTTTCCTGGTTTCGTTCGTTGTGCTCTGTCTCCCATCCGTGTGCCATCGAGTTTCCCAACAAGGGACATAACTTCTCCTGTAGCTTCATCTCTGCTACGTCTTTCTATTAGTCGAACGTCTGCTTGTAAAACTAAATTTGAATTCTAGAAATAGACATAAGGTTTATTAGAACGATAACATTTTTAATGTTTAATAACACATTTACGAATGCACATTACGAATGCAAACATTCCCCATAAGTAACGTTGACCTATGAGACTATTTTAAAATGGATACTTTCGTCCACGATTACGATAAATAATATTATTTAATTGTTTATTTTACTATGATATTAGATTTATATTTAAAAAGAAGATCAACTGATACTCACTGCTTTATACTCGTACTGCAACTGCCGCGCTGCTGCGTCCGCCATATTCTCTTACAATATATTGTGAAAGAGAAATCCTAATAGGTTAATCTAGAAAAAGATATAAACTGCACTTCCGAATAGTTGATATCCATCCATACACTTTACGCTTATTTTCTCATTTACAGTATTAGCATTGGTAGAGTTGTGCATAATATAAAACAATCATATCCATGAACTATTTATCCTTCTTATGGTATAACGTATTGAGTTAATGAATTAGAGATATCGATTGTAAAAAATCGATTACCGTATCGCTACCGTACTATCGATTTTAAAAATTGATAACAATTTCGATATCTCGAGGAACGATCATTCATTTCGATATTTTCAATCGATTTCGATCATTACAATTGATCGTTACTTTTCGACCATAGAGATTTTTCTTGATCGATTTTTTATTTCAATCAAGAAAGAAAGATATTAGAGTACGGACTATATATAATATATACGTATAATACATTACGTATATAATATATACGAAAATGTATCATTTGAAAATATATCCATAGTTTTTTTGTTTTATTACGAATCGCGATGTTGGCCAACCTGTCAGGAATAGTTGGCCTTCCTATGATACGAATTTGATTGGTTCGTTTGTCGTCGTCATGTTTCCATATATATTTTCGTTCGTTTTAAATTGAAAATAATTTCAAATCAACTCTTGTAGTATTTGAACATTTTTTTGAAGAAAACCTTGAAATTTTGGAAACCGATCGATTTTTTTATGAATCGATTATTTGTACGACGGTCCAAATTGATTTGAAAAATCGATTCGTTGACACCTCCTCTATTGTGAACTCCTGAAAAGGAAGGGGAAATGACCTTGTCTAGACGTTTACAATGCACAACAGAGAAAGTTCTGTGATAATGCGTATAACGTTGTATTATTAGTAAACAATATTGTTTTTTGCTCAAACAACTGATTCACTACAAATACATAAGTATAATTCGTTCGTTCTTGCCGTTGCCGTCGACAGAGACATAATTATAATCAGTTACATCTAATTGTTAACATTTTTTAATATGATTAACAAATTATTATTGATAATGAGATAATTACTTCTTACAATCTTGAAGCTTTAACGATAATTTATTGACTTTAAAAGAGAAAAATATGTTTCTTAATAATATTATCGATTAATTTTATTTCACTTTTTTTGGCCACTAGTTACGTTCTGTCGGTATAAAAGATACCTTCTACTACCACCTTTCTTCGTTCGTTTCAAACGCAAATTGTGAATTGCTTTTATAAAGGCGCATTTATAAATAACCTAAATTATACAATAATTACGCAACATTATTATTAAATGCATTAACATATCACTTTTTAATACCAAGATATATAAACACTTTCGTATTTGTTAAATGATAAACCATCTAAATAATTTATTTCGATGTAAAAATTCTCAACGTCGTTTCTATTTTCATATGAAATATTTCTTATCTAATCGCTCTTCTACCTCTCATTAGCTTTCATTAATTTTAATAATCGATACTGCTCAATAAAAATCTCCTCCGCATTTTATACTGAAGGAAGTGAGATAATAAATGTAAACGTTCAAGACGGACAAACTCATCGAGACCATAAATAAACGAGAAATTATCTACCAAGTATGGACTATATCAGGCAAGTAAGCGTATTATCAATAGGACCTATGAACTTTCCAAGATATCTTAGAAAAGTCATTCTCCCTTTTTTCTTTCTTTTTCTTTTTTTGCTTTCCTTTTCTTACGATAAATATTTTACTGATCGTTCCGGTTATTCGAATAGCCGTAACGTCAATTACGTACTCGCTCGTATAATGATAGCGACATCAACGAATCGCAAATACCTGATAAATTTGTTGTTCGATTACATCGAACGAAAGTTATGAATCTTTTAAATAAGTAAATTTATTCTCGAATCTAGAATCGAAAGTGCCCTTTTTCTTCTTTTCTTCTTTTCTTTTTTTCTTTTTTCATTCAGAAATGAAAGTCGCCAAACAACTTCATGCTTTTTTTTTTTTTCTTTTTTCTTTTTTTTTTTATAATCCGTAATTGATCCATTTTTTCTTTATCTTATCTTTCTCTCAATAATTTCTATCGCTTGCTTCCAGTAATTACAAGTACGCAATTGAGTGAATAGAAACGGGTAAATAAGACGTCGCCATATATGCCATTAATTTTACACACAGCTGTGCTTACGAGCACAGTAAGACTATATAGAGTTTGTCTCTTGTCTTTTAAAACGAGAAAAAGCAAAGTATCGACTCGAGGAATATCGTTTGCTTTTTTTTCTTTTTTTCTTTTTATTTTCTTTTTTCTTGTCGTTGATATCATTCTGCACACTGGCTCTTCACTAAAATAACGGGAATTCGAATTGTTACCGTGATGATTTCTTTTGAAATCTAAAAAGATTAAACATTTACAACTTATCCGAACGATCGTTTTTTATCAAATCGACAAAATCTCAAAGATGAACACATGCCCAACAAGATCGAGACTGTGCTTTTACGTAACGAAGTCATTGCTTTTATCTGAAATATAAAACGAACGCGAGAAAATAAAAGGAATCGTCGCGTTGGTTGACTCGGATGAGTCGAAGGCGCTATCGTATCTTTCGGTAGAAAGAAAAAGGAGAGAGAGAGAGAGAGAGAGAGAGAGAGAGAGAGAAAGGATTTTATTAAGCGTTTCAAATACCCTTGTTGGAAGTGTAAACTAAGTATAGAGGAAAATAACAAGTGTATTGCAGATAGTTAAATGTTAAGTCAAAGTCATACAACATAAAAAAGTATATATTCATTTGATAAATATCATTAATAATAATAATAAAGATAATATACGAGAAAAAGAAGAATACGAACAATTATATAAAAATCGTATTATAAAAATGTACATACAATTATGGACAAGTAAATAAATGAATTGACAGAGCGACATTAGTAGTAAACAAAAAAGAAGGAAAAAAAAATATGTGCTAGCTTACAAAAAAGAATAAGAAATAATAATTCTAGCAACGACGAAAGAGAAAAAAGAGAATAATTAAAAGGAGAGAAATCGCTGTATGGAGGTTAATTAGCCAAAATCACGTGGGAGGGCAGATAACCAGTATCTTTGTCTTCTACTTCTTATCGTAACTTCTCCCTCTCCTTCGTTCAATTTAAGATTCAACTTCGTATTCTTCTTGCCCTTGCTTAAGAAAGAAATGGAAAGAAGAAAGGAAAGAGGGGAAAATCGTATATCGTTGAGACGAAAGACTTTTCGTCTGCGTGACTGACGAAGGCGGCTTTAATAAAAGATTAATTTATAAGGTGACTCTTGACCTCGCCTCGAGAAATAATACATTGTATCACCGATTAAATACTCTCGAGGAGACTGATTCTCTTTTGAAGTAGACGAGAGAGAATCCGCAAATGTATTGATAGTTATTAGTACTCCAGAAGATAGTTTTCTTTAAATTGTTTGAAGAAAATAAAAAAAAGAAAAAAATTGAAATTGTCCTTCGAGTCATCATTGTACTAGATCTTAAAGTATAATGATTGCTAATTAAAGTATAATAAATGGAGAACTTTTGAAACTTTTACATTTTTTTTATAAAAAAAGAAAGAAACAAAACGATAATAGATAGTCTTTAGCAATCATGAAAACTTGCCTTATTCGTTCAATTTTCTTTGAAAGTTTCACGAAATAACTTTTTAGACTTCATTCGGTAATTGATTATTGTCATTTTCGTTTACTTCGTAGCTGCAACTCACTGTTAAAATTTATACGCACACATATCTACACGTATGCACGCACAAAAGCAAAGAAACACACACGTATGCGATAGACCTTCCTCCCCGTGAGCAGCAGAGAACTCGCCCAAAGTCATTTCACGCACCGCGAAGCGCGGAAACAGGTCGTTTACTCGAGATTTCGTTCATAAATCAGACTACGATCGCATTTCCCTTAACTCTTCTCCCTCCCCACCACCACCAGTTCGTTCTGGTCACCACGATCCTCCTCACCGTGCCCATTATCGTTCACGGGGGGTTGCTACATCACTGACGAACTTAATCGTCCATCATATTCATTGAGTTCCATCGCTGGAAAATCATCGCCGGAAACGGAAGGGTTAGAAAGAGAAAGATATAGACAGCTATTTCCGTTTTATTTGATCGGTCCTGTTATTTATAAAAAAATTTTATTAAAAAAAATTTTTCAATCGTCTTACGACGATCAAAAAAAAAGGAACGAATAACGATTTATTCGAATGAAGTTTTTCCACATTTTCCTTGCCGGATGCCGACGTTCGTCCTTTTCCTTTCTTTTCTTTTCTTTTCTTTTCTTTTCTTTTCTTTTGTTTTTCTTTTTTTTTTTTTCAAGTAGGAAGCAAAAAAAAACAACGCGGAAATATGGTGACCGTGATATTATTTTGATTTGAAGGAAATCAACAGGTGAACATCGACAGACGGGTAGCGAACTCTTCGAAGTTTAGAATCCACTTTGCCCTCTTTCTCTCCCTCTTTTTCTACCTGTTCAGATCATTTTCGATATTATCCAACGACATATGCCCGACATATAGAGAAGGCAGATGGCAAAAAGTTCCTATAAAGTGGTTTTCTATCGTGTCCGATATACACGTTGGAATCACGTAAAGCTAAGAAATTTAAGGTATTTAAATAGTGTTATCACTTGCACAGATACGATAATTTTTACATGGATTATTTTTATAATATTTCACATTATACTTTTTATTCTCTTGAGAATTTTATCCCGTTTATTCCGTTAATTTAAATCGATCGATTAATATTTAGGATTATTTTTTAGAGATATTTGCCATTTCATATACATATGTATCTCTTTTATAAAAAAAAAAAAAAAGAAAAATTACATATCAATCGTACGTACTCAGTGACCTATTTAAAAGCACCACCTATCTTTATGTTATCTCTCTTATATTTTTTGCTTCATTAGAATACTTTTTCTTTTACCTTTAATTTCTTCTTTTTAGATATAAATATCCAAATAGAAAATATTCATTCAATTTAAATGTTATAGTTGATATTGTAGATTATGTATAATTCTTATCCTAAGAAAGGAAACAAAGACTACGAACGTCGGAGACACAAATAGAAAGAGAGAGAGGGAGAGAGAGAGAGTGAGAGAGCAAGGATGATGTGCCTTCCACCTGTAGGTTACCTCTACGCGAATGGGATACGTTAATCCCTATACGTTACAGCTGCCGCAATGTCGTACGAGTGTGTGTCGCCGGTGAAGAGAAAGGGACGTACAGGTGCGCCTGAGTTGAGTCAATTCAGTTATGATAAGTAAAACTGTGCGTGCATTTCGTATTGCTTCTTATTTCGATTAATTACCGGCATATTTAGTCGAAGTTAATTCCTAAAATTATTACACTTAATGAATCTATAAACGGGGAATTTCTTGAATCGTAAATATTCGCAAAATACATGGAAATTATAAAGGAGGAAGAAATGTAAAAAGAATTAAAAACAAAGAAGAAAAAAAAGGAAATCATATATTTTGCATCCTACTCCATTACTTACTCCATTACTATTTGTCGTTATTTATATTGCGGTTCCTATTCCAGCCGTCAGCATAAAGAAAAAAAGAGAAAAAAGAAATTATTTTAGGTTTAGTCATAAAAAAAAAATAATTAATTTATTTTCATTGTTATCTTTAATATCCCTATTTTAATTGACGTTGAAATTTTTTCCATATTCATCGAATATAAAATGGTCTAGAATATAAGACAAGGAAAAAAATGTATTCCGAATTAGGAATTCATGTACTCACATTGATGGTTAGCATGAGCTAACGGAAAGTCGGAAGAAAATCGTACAGTTAAGTATATAAAAAAATTCGTGTGTGTCATGTGTGTATTAAAATAACGTATATGTATTTACGTGTACGCGTGCGCACATGCGTGTCCGCCTTCTCGTGTTCGTGTGAGACGACAGGCAACGTGTCATTAAATCGAAAAAAGCACTTGTACCGTCTACGCACTTGCCGTCCAGGAAGGAAGAAGAAGAAGAAGAAGAAGAAGAAGGAGTAGAAGCACCTGACGTCGCACGCCTCACGCTGGGGTTGCTTTTCAACGGTCAAAAATTTACCGAGCACTACATAGTGATTCTCCAAGTGTAGCCTTCGAGAGAAATGATCAAAAAAGAAAGAAAGAGAAGGTGAGGGAGAAGAAGAAGAGAGGGAGAGAGAGAGAGAGAGAGAGAGAAAGACCAATCGATGAACGATCGATGGCCGATCGATAATGAGCCGCAGGTGTTTCGTTCTCTGTTTCGTATAACGCGCGCTTTTGTTCGACCACCACCCTTCACCTCTCACCCACGTTATTATATTCATAACTCAAATACTTGTTCGAAACGTTGTTCCGAAAGAAAAAGTTTTCCAAAAAATATTTTTTTATCTTTGTCCTCGATTACATCCTTAGCATATAATAATTGAAAGAAAAGATAGATAATAAAAAATGACAGGTGATAATGATCAAATTAATTTAATGGAATTATAAAAGATACTTGTTTCAATATTAAGTACTTATAATTCATTAATCATAGATAATGATCGCACAATTATTCCATACATTAATCATTGTTATTAATCATTAATTTGAGTACAAATTTACGTAACGATAAATTATACAATTAAACGACGAATTCGATTAAATTTCACGATCATTTTACCATTGAGGATCTCCATTATCGTGTAACGTTCGAGTGCTTCTTCGTGGGGTGGGTCTTTCGAAGGGTGGTGGTGGTGGTGGTGGTGGTGGTGGTGGTGGCGCTCGAAGACGACGGTTGAAAGTTGCTCGGTTTCTCGCGTGGGACCTTCAGGTGGACGTGAAACTTTTTAGCTCTCTACAACACTCTCCAAGGTGCTGGGGTGTGCACCTGCTATACACCTGTTGGCCGTTGCCGAGCTCGTGAACGAACGATGCCGTTCGCAGTACACAACGACGGGAACGTCTTCTAGTCGTTTCCTCGACTTCTTCGTTCTCGTCTGCCAGACGGAAGATACGTTTCTCTTTTTCTTTCTCTAGTAATATGAAAAAGAAAAAAAAAGAGAAGAATATAAAATTTCCGTTCCTCGAACTTTTAAACGTTTCCTTTCTGTCACACGTTCACCATCTTATTAGCAGCAACAAAGAATTTTTATGCGTGTATCTATTATCCTTGGAATGACCGTGCATTTTCAAAAAAAAAGAAAAAATAAAAAACCTGCTAAAATTAATATCTTAATAAATAAAAAAATATCTTATTAAATTTATATAAATAATATATTGATATATTCTATACGTATATCAGCATTGATCTTTATTTCATATATCTTCCCTTGATTTCACGCTCTTTATTATTTTCTTTAAAAGCATAACGATTACATTTATTTGATCGCGCGAAACATTAAGAACAACGTCATCGTATCAAATAGTAAAATCTTTAACGTTTGTAATCGTTAAAGTATCGAGCTTGCGAACTTACTATTATCAATTTTGAAGACATAAGGATTATTCAAGACGATATGTCCTGATCAGGACTATGCCGATCTCGCACACGTTCTTGTCAGATCGTTTCCATCAAAGGCAAAAGTCGGTTGAGGGGCAATTACCGTGTGTAGAGGGGCCACCAGGTATTTCAGTGGTGGAGGAGTTAGCGATCGAGGGAGTTCGGAGGAAAGAGAAAGAAGAATCCAAGGAGGCGATTCAAGGAGGAAAGAAGATGAGGAGGAGGGCCTGATACACTTTTAATACGGGACCAAAGGAGCCCCCTGCACAGCAGGTGCACCGCAGGTGATTCTCTTCGTCCTTCTCTCTCGCCATGCAGGTTTTCTCTCACGAGTTCTCTCTCTCTCTCTCTCTCTCTCTCTCTCTCTCTCTCTCTCTCTCTCTGGTTCTCTTTCTCTGAAGAGAAGAGCGTACGCGTTGCCTATACTCTGCGTACGTATGCGATCTCCCACAGTCAGTGGTGAACTCGATTCTTTTCCTTTTTCTTCCTTCTTTTTTCTTTCTCCCTAACCTCTACTCGTCTCTACTACAATACTACGAAAAGACTACGAAGGGATTCTCCATCGTAGAAAAGGAGAGATAACCCTGAAACGATCCATCCGATCAGCAAAGACACATCGGAAAGTAGAGAACCAAGAGGATTTTTTCGGTCATCCCATGATTCTTACCCTTGGAACTTAATGATTCTTGACAGAAATCGATCGACTCGCCATGCAGTTGACGTTAGAAGTCTTTTAATCGAGTAGGACGTCTTTCTCTTTCTTTCCTTCTTTCTTTTTGGTATGAGGGGAGACTTTCTTGGAAAGGAAGATGGTTGATCTTCTTAAATAAGTCGAGACTGATGCACGACGGAGATATACAAGGTAGCACAGCGAATTTTTACGGGACATGCACCCTGGGGGTGCAGAACAGAAGAAGGGGAAGGGAGGAGAGAGAGAGAGAGAGAGAGAGAGATCTTCCTCCGTCGAGAATCGTCCTTCGCCATATGCTCCAATTCTCCGTGGCCTTTAAAGATTTGGCCGGACGTCCAGCCCGATAAATCCAAAACGAGGGTCCAAGCGTGAATGTTCATCCTTCTCCTCCTCCTCCTCCTCCTCCTCCTCATCCTCATTCTCCAATGATGCTCAGAGAATCGATATTCTCACTGCTGGTCTCCTGTGGGAAAGAAAAACGGCGCCAGACGAAACCCTTCTCGATTCTTTTAGGGTTGAAAATGTAATTGATACGCTTTAGACTCGAATCTTCTTTGAATTTCATTAAGGATCTGGGAACACCGACACCTTCGAATTTTCTTAAAATTAGCCAATCGATTTCCCACATTCTTTCATATAATTCATTATGTATTTTCATTTTTATTTATTTTTCCTTCTTAATCAATTAATTTATTTAAACTTCCGTTCGATGGTAGAGCGAAAAATTTCTTCGTAAGTTTTTGCAAGCGTGAGTTATAATGTTATTTGTTATATTTTTATTAATTATTTATGTAAAAACTTTAATGATATATTTAAAAAAAATATATCGCTTTTCGAAGTTAATGTAGCATTAAAAACATATTTCAATATATACGTATGTATTGTCAAGCCGGTGAATTTTGCTGCAAACGACATGTGCGATTAAATACGTGTTATCTAAATTGCAGAATAAGCGCGTGCATGTGCCAGTTAAAGGTTGCCTTAAAAGTCGATCGTATTCTGTCCTTCTCTCTTTCACTCCACGTGGAGTCTGTTGCCTTCACCTGCTGCTTCTCTGCTATGCAAAGAAAAAACGTCAAATGCATTATATATAACATCGCTATTTTCCTACAATATAAAGTGAAAGACGGAAATTGCCCCGTTCTACGATCATTCCTTGGATCAAGTACAAATTTTAACCGTCAAATATTTCGATCTTAGATATTTAATATAAAAAGAAATTATTAAATAGAGAGCCATAAAATATGAACAATGCTAATTCATTCAAATGATCTTGCTCTTTTGTTCTTCTCTTCAACAAGTTCGTTACAGCATATACACACGTAGGCACATATATATGGCATGCTGGTTTCTTGCGAAAGATAGTGACATACATATGTGTGATGACAATGATTTTATATTTTATACGATGTATATCCTGTAGAATGGCACATGTGGGCCTATCATTTCTTTCATTTTTTTTTTATTTCTCTTATTTTTATATTTTTATAAAAATATAATCATATTATTTATGAGATTTCTAAATAAGATATATTTAAAATAATTCGGAAAATTATCTATACGTTTAATTATTATTTATCGATTAAGATACATTAAATGAAAAGAAGAACAAAGAGAACGAATCGAATTGCATTTCGTTAACGTTGAATTATTGCACGATCAACTCTCGCATATCTTTCTCCATCGCAATTACACGATCAAGAGAAAGAAAGAGACAAGGTCGAGAGAGTAAGATAACTTTGTAGAAGGAAGTAACGATGTCGGAGACTGGCAAGCTGCGTTTGGTGCCGGTGCATGGTGGATGGTGCATGGTGCAGGACGGCCAGCATCGGGAGACCCCCATAAAAGATCGTTGCAGCTGGATTTTTTTGGAAAAATTCTTGGACGCCTGGGCGTATGCGTGTGCGGGGGCATGTGGTTGCAAGCGCTAAGAGAAAGAAGAAGAAGGAAGAAGAAGATCCTGGACGACGACTGCGACGACGACGACGACGACGACGACGACGACGACGACGAAGAAGAAGAAGGAGGTGAAGGAGGTGAAGGAGGACAGTGGTGGGTAGCAAGGTGCTGCCAAGGTGGCGGTTAGGGCAGCTGATCTTCGAATAGCAGCAGGTGAATGTGGAGAAGAAGGTAGAAGGTGGAAACGAGAGAGACAGGAAGAGTAGACGTTGCTCGTGCTGGTGGTTCTGCTTGTACTGATGTTGATAGTGATGGTGGTGGTGGCTCCTTCTGAAGGAGGTAGAATCCACGTGTGCATAAAAGGTGTTTCGTTATTGTTACCAGGCGCACGACGGCGGCTTCGTCGTTTTGGATTTATTAATCTTGTTCTCGCTGCTCTTTCAAAAACCAGACGCACCCTGGCTATACGTTTATCATCTGGAATTTTCAAGAGTCTTCCAAACGTTTCTTCTCCTATCTCTTTCTCTCTTTTATGCTACTATGGGCAAAAATTACACCGGCATGATCGGCACCGCTCAAGAGTAGATTTTCATGAAGAGAAAAAAAGTCATCGAGTAACAGATTACAGGCAACCCTTTGCATTCTTTCCCACAGCAACGAGTATGTATGTGTACGTCGTTGAAGTGTCAAGTATTAAGACGAAGTCATGCATGCTATGTTTGGTGGAAGGAGGGCGGGTTAAAAATGTAAGAGACCGTTTGAGAAGAAAGTCTCTTTTATAGCGGCACTTTTTATCGAAGAAAGAAAATCCAATCATTTTCACCTAAGCTTTTTCTCTATCTCTCTCTCTCTCTCTCTCTCTCTCTCTCTCTCGCCCCCCCCCTCTCCTTAACGAAGAAGAAGAAGAAAAAGGCAAAGGGGGCGTACAAGGCACCGTACGCAACTTCCTTGCAAACTCTCGTTCCCATGTTCTCTCTTTATGGGTCTTTCCGTTGTCGCCGCTTCCCATGGACTTCCTAAACATTGACTTCCTTAAAGGAACCCGGAGGAGTTGAGCAGATGGCCTATTAATTCGATGGCCATGAAAGAAACCCCCGACTTACAACCACCAACGCACGAACCCTACCAAGAAGACTAAGAGAAGAAGAACACCCTCCTCCTACTTTTTTTTCCTACCCTCCTTCGACTTTCCACCCGCTGCACGCACTTGTCACGCTCACTGTCGACCGTTAAATTCGTCATATTCTTTCCCTCTCTTTTTAGCTCGTTCTGCCGTTTCGCGAACTCACGCGAACACGGAAGCTAGAATGTTTACGAGAGTGAATTTTTCTGTAGAGTAACTATACTTATTGTAAGTACGTATATATGTGTATTTGTACGAAGAAACGATTGTCATTTTATAGATAGGACAAAAGTTGCTGCGTAGGATGTTTCGTATCTACTAGAACGACGTTGAGTTGCGATCGTTCGGATAAAAAGAATCATAAGTGGTTTCACTGATTTTTATCCTAGTTGTTTCTAATGATAATACGACGTTTTGTAAATGAAATTCGAAATAAAGAAAAAGTTATCTTTGTAATCGTATTTTTTCTTTCTTTTATATAAAATAAATCTTGCGATTATTAATACAATGATAGAATCTATTGGAAAAGAATATAGAAAATATATAAACAATTTTCTTTTTTAATCAATTATTATAAATTAATTATAAAATTTTTAATCAATAATATTTATAACTTTTCTATCATCTGTCATATGAAATTCATGGCAAAAGGAATCACTATTAAAATATAAAATTCATTAAACAAATAATATTTCCCAAAGATATCTTAAACGTATACTACGCGAATCGTGTAATATAAGTACGCATCTACTCGGATTCGCTATTTATAATTACGAACGTCCGTGTGCGCATAAATTACGTGACACAGGCACATTAACCCTCCTGCTTTTATTTCTGGGCATCGCCTCTGACCTCCGTGCAAGCGAGCTCCAATAAAGTAACCATACATAACTGTATGCAGCACAGCTTGTCTTAACTTTCTCTGTGGGCAATTAATTAACATAAATACTAGAATAATTGATACCAAGTCGGAAGCTTGAGATTTCAAACGTTGAATAAACCATTCATTTCGATTTAATGCGGTTACATTTAATCGATTAAGATCTTTAACCGATCTCCTAATTATTTCTAAATCTTTGAAATTTGTATCGTTCGCAACATAATAACTCGATTGTATTATATATATATATATATATAACAACAAATGTATATAATATCAACAATTTATAATGTATTAAATACTATAAACAAATAAAATATATGTTGATAGATCATTTATAAGCTAAGAAAAGATATCCCGCTTACATACGATATACTCATCAATAATATAATTTTATTCATTAATTTTTTATCTTTTCTCTCTCTTTCTTTTTCTCTCAAAAATGTCTCTTAGGTCATGTCGATACTTATTAAAATAGCATTTCGAAGATCATGAAGTCTGAAACGCGGCATCGATAGAATCGTTTTCTAAGTAAATATCTATGTATCTGTCTATCGATCTTAACATCAAAGGACCTAAGGTCTACAGCTTCTGATAGAACTTAACGAGGTATTCGTTGCTAACGTATTACCATCTCGCTATCATCGCAGAGACTTGAGAAGAAAAAAAGAGAAAGAGAGAAAGGGAGAATGCTTCTGGTGTACCAAGACATTCCTGGCATTTTTGCCGCGATCTGAAAATGACGCATATATGGTAAGACTTATGCGTGTGCATAAACGATAGAGAAAAAGGGGGAAAAAAAAATAAATAAATAACATTGAGAAAGTATGGACAAGGAAAAGCTGTGATGAATCGACAAACGATCAACAATTTCTTAAGAATTTCTCTTTTCGATCCTTGTTTCGATCCTCCTAAAGGTTAACTGCAGAAAGAATTGCGTTTATTAGATGACTCGATGAATCGATTGGTGAAATCGAGAAATTGATTGAATTAAGAGAAATAAATCCCTGTTGCAACCTATTACATCGTATCGATTATTATGCAATTAACGTAGATGCATTTAATCAAATGAAGTTTTCCCTCTTTTCTCCTTTCTTTCTTGTTTTTTCTTTCCAATATTTATTTCAAAATTTTTTTGTTTTCTTTTTAAGATTTCCGATAATATTCGGTGTTTTTTCATTTACGAACTAACTTTTCTTTCAAAATAGTTTCACAATATAAATAGGTGCTCGAATGAATGAAATAATGTAATAAGGATGTGGCTTTAAAGTTATAAAGATGTAAAGAACTACGATAATTTTTATTAGGATAATTATCATAAAATAAACGCCTACCTACATACCTCTTTCTTTTTTCCTTCTAATCTTAACACATTGAATTACAAATTTTCCATACCCGACTCTTTAATCTTATCTTTAAAACTAATTAAAAATTTTATAAAAATAATTTAATATTTAAAAATGATAAACTTAGCAAATTCTAATGATCGATAAGCTATTATAAAATTCGATATCGATAGAGAGTACGGACACGTTTGAGAGTAAAAGGTGAAGATACTCCTGGCGCCAGAATTTTCACGGTGAACAGAAGGATTCTTTATAGAAAGAAAGAGAGAACAAGATTTCTCATTCTTTCCGATGATTCGAAAAGCTGCGAGATCGAAGTGGATAGGCAGAATGAAATAATGTCGGTCAGGACGAGAAGAGACACGACCTGTGAGTAAGAAACAAAGTGAGAGAGAGAGAGAGAGAGAGAGAGAAGGAGTAGGGGCGGAGGGTACACGATAGGATCTACGACTGCTCCCGTTTTCAGCGTGACTGGTAAAGGGTCCAAGGCTTTGGATATGCCCTTTGACGATTGCCGACAAACGAAGAAGACTTGTTCAAAAAGAAGAAGGATATAAAAACATTTTTGCGAACATTGTTGCGGCATATAATAACTGTTTCTTCATTGAAATTATTTCTGTTACGTCAGGGAAACAAATTTTTGTCTAAATTTATTAATTACTTATCGAACATTGTGCAGGTTTTTATCCACGTATAAATCATACTTATATACATAAGTATATTAGAGGTACGTTATTTCGTGCATCTACGTACAAGAGATATCTGAAAAGAAAACATTTATTTATTATTATTTCTATTATTATTGTATTGTACATATATAATATCGTAATAATACTTAAATAAAACAGCTTTTTGTTAATATTCTTTATCTTTCATTTTTTTTTTGTTTGAATATTTATAAAACCTAATTTGCATGACTTCTTAATTACTGATTCAAAATTGCTTAGATGACTATTAGGATACATATATACCTATATTAATAATTTTAACAATATTATTATACAATTAAACAATGTTTTTTCTTTTATTTCGAGGACACGTCATTGCCGATAAAAATTATTAATAAAAAGGGGGAACAAAGAAAAATAAAACGTATGTGAAAGGAAAGAGGAAAGTAAGTATACCGATCACAAACTACCTGCGAGGTATTATTCCTTATTTCTAACGGATGCGAAGAACTCCGGCAGCTTTTCAGGGACAAGACTCGCGTGTGCACGCGTTTATATGCGTTTTTCAGGCCGTTGATGGAAAGAGCGTGAAAAAAAGTCTCGCCAAGAGAAAACTGGTTGGCGTCTTGACAATAGAGGGGAGGGATTACGTAGGCGCCCTTGGGATCCCCTATTCAGGATCAACCTACTTGAATAGAAAGGATACGGGAGAGTGGGCTGCTTACTCTTTTCTCTCTCTCTCTCTCTCTCTCTCTCTCTTTCTCTCTCGCTTTCTCTTTCTTTTCCACGTATTCGTTTCGGTTACGTACTATGCGTATACGTATTGCGTGCATTCACGCCTTCGTTGGAAAACATCGTGAAAAATTAAAGAGATAAGAATGCGATAAGACGTTTCCTCTTTGATATGAATGAGCTTTGGACAATGATCTTTACGTATCGCCGCATCTTTGTATATCATTTATAATATAAAGTAAATTATAAAATAAAATTTCAAAGTAATTTCTTTCTTCAGGATTTTTTATACAGGAAGATTTTACATTAAAAAAGAAAAAAATACCATTAGATAAATTTATTTATCTATTTCCAAGATAGTTTTATTATTAATTAAAGAAGACTCTAGTGTTTAATTAAAGAAAAAGAAAAAGTGAATAGAGAAGCAATTCCAATTACTATAAATATATGTACATATGTATATATTTACTTCAGCTCTTTTTCTGTCAAAAAAATTATTAAAAACATTATTCCTTAGGAAAAAGTTAGACAGGTACGAGTTGATACAAATATTATCGTATTATCGTTGAAACGAGTATCCACCTGTTGCCTCCCCCCACTCTCTCTCTCTCTCTCGCCCTTCTTCTGTCTTACGATAGAAAGAGGATGCATTTCTTCGAGGGCACGAAGTCCTGGCTTCGAGCAGAGGACGATGAAAAACAGAGATATAAAGCGCAAGAAAGGAAGAGAGAGAGAGAGAGAGAGAGAGAGAGAGAGAGAGAGAGAGAAATTGTCTATGGTGGGGGAAGAAAACGGAGGAGTGTGAAGCAGTTGGAGAAAGAGGAGTAGGGAAGAGAGAAAGATAGAGAAAGATAGAAAAGGATGGAGAAGGATCCAAGGCAAAAGGAAGAAGAACGAAGAAAAAAAAAAGATAAGTGAGCCGCCCCCAGCAGAGCACGCAGCATCCGTAGCTCGTCCTGTCCCACGCCAGAATATAGTCCACTCGATACAAGTTCCTTTGCTTCTCTTTCTTTCGCATATTTAGAGATTTATCGAAACTGACCTAAATTATATTTATATATAGTTTTCTTCATTCTTCCATATATTATTATAATGTGGAATAATGTAACAGATAGTAAGTGATAAATCATTGATCTTTCCTGATTCACGTCGTTATTATGATAATGATACATTCATTTATATACTTATATATACCTTATATACACGCTACGTTTATAAATATGTTGAAAATATATCTTAAAGATATCGTACGCGAGTTCTTTTTTTTTTTCTTTCATTACTTCTTTATTCCATATCGCAACAATATTGTATCGTTGTATTGACAATAGTGTTATCAGTCATTACACATGACTATCTTCTTTCTAACTCAAATCATATATGTACCTCTCTATCTCTTTATCTATCTCTCTATTTCTCTATCTCTTTATTTATCTATCTGCATCAATAAAAAAATATTTAACAAACAACAAATTATGAAAAGTGATCGAATCATTGACGATATCAACGATCGAGAGATCGAAAGAGAAGTTGACTAAAAGGGATTAGATAAACATTAGTATGTGCGTTGAGATAAGATGATACGAGTGTTGGAAGGTAAATGGTCGTTTTCTCGAATCTACCAACGAACTGTTCCGTGTTGGTTTCAGTTACTCATGCGTAGGTTTAAGTACGTTGATCGTGACCAAACATCTTCCATATCTTCGTGTATGTTGATACACTTGTGTGTGTTCGCGCTCGCGTGAATACATACGACATATGTGGATGAATAAGTCTAGTCTTCTCGCCTTGAGGGAATATCAAATACCTCGACTCTCTCTCTCTCTCTCTCTCTCTCTCTCTCTCTCTCTCTCTCTCTCTCCCTCTCTCTCTCTCCTTTTACTTCACCCCGAGAATTGGTAAACCGGATTTTTATCGACGGAAAAAAACCACGGAAGCATGAATTCGATCGAGCAGCCATGTGTTTTTCTCGCCAATCGAGATCTTTAATATTAATCGATCGATGTGGATTAAAAATATTTTAAAATTATTCCTGTGAAATTCTCGCAATCAGTTATTAAACGTGTCCACGTTTATATATATCCTGTATTAATACTCTTCATATGCCGCATAAACCGTTTAGTACCATTACTTTAAAAGAGGGAGAGAGAGTGCAAGCTTTTCAAATTATATTAAATATATTTTTATTAGTATTGTTCAGACAATCTACGTTTGATTATCTTCGATAACACACAGAATATGACTCGCGAAATGCAAATTCGCGTAAATTCTACCGGGAAGTAATATGATTCGTTTATTTTTCTGACGTTAAACAAACTAAGAGAAGAAAATAACAATTTCGTTGTAACGTGTTTATATTAGCTCGTATTTATAAAATCGGAATACATTCTGAAAATTTATAGTCGATAATGCTTCTTCTGAATATAGAAATTATAAAATAAAATGAATTTATTATATTGATAATACAAAAGTTTCAAAGTAAACGAAATAACGAACAGAAAAAATAAATGATAAAAGAAATAGAGTTTTAAGCATCCTAATTATCGTACGTATTTTCTCGTTCGCTCGCTAATAACAACTGCTTTTGTCTTCCGTCTTCGTACTCGGCCTGCTCAGAACTGTCTATCCCTTTATCGGACAAATCGCATCGAGTTGCACGCACAAACATCGACACATCTTCATCATTCACTATATAAATATCTTCTGAATATCGTAAACATTGAATCAATTATTATTTAACATTTTTACATTGTTGTTATTTATGAATATTATTTTTACTTAAGCATAAAGATCCATCTTTTTTTTGTAAAGCTACAGTTTTCTTTCGAAGATCAAATTTTTCCATAAGACGTTCAAAAATGTCATATATCGAGATCTACGATATCATGATTGATCAATCGATTTGTCATAGTCCCAAGAACGATAGTAAATCGAGCCCTTTTTCGACATCTCAAGTAACCTAATTGGGACCACCGTGATCGTGACCGTTCATCGACCAATTGTAACGCGTCTCTGGCCGTGTAATTAACCCAATTTATTGCAGTGGTTCTCGTGAAATTGTAGAACGCTATCCAAGTGCCATATCTTTCTGCTCCACCCACTTCAAAGTATTAGGTAACTAAAGAACTTTATGCAGTTTTTTAAATAAAAATTAAACATTCAAATATTTTTATAAAAAGTTTTTCTTTCGTTAAAATAATTATCTTCACAATCTACGACACCTTCTCAACTAGATAGAAATTCGTAAATTTCATGATCTTATAATGATAGACATCGAAACTTCTATTTTGGTAGAACGATGAAGGTTCAATTATTCGCGTGTACTAATATATATATATATATATGCGATTGATAAGAATAAACATAAACAACTAATATTTAACAAAATAGCACACAAATTAATCAACGAAGTCGATTAATTCCTTACACTCATATTTTCACATTAGAAACGTTTACTATAATCGCTTCTCATAACATATTGTCCAAGAATAATTCAGATAATAATTCGTTAACAAAAAGCTCTTGATTTATATAGAAGATCCTCTCGTCCCAAAACCTTTTTTCACTCTTCCCAACGGAGAAGATTCGTTCCAGGTACGAAATGCACGCGCGAGCGCGAGATCCTTCTGGCGGCGAAATTAAAAGAACTCGATTTAATTTTAACTCGACCAACAAATCTTTCTCTTTTCCCCACACTCCTTCTCTCTCTCTCTCTCTCTCTCTTTCTCTCTCTCTCTCTTTTTTCTCTCTCTCTCTCTCTCTCTTAGCTACCTTAAATCTAAAGGAAGCCAAGGCGATCTTACGCGGAGCATATCGTAGTTTCTCGCGCGTCGTCTCTTTCTCTCTCACACACATACACACATAGAGGAATACACATATACACCCACACACACACACATATATATATATATGTATATCTATATATGCATGTATGTAGGTGTGCACGGGAGGAGAGCTGACGCATACGAGGGTGCACGCATCGCAGTGAAACGCATTCGAAGCAGGGGGCCTCTACCGACAACAGGCCTTCCTACGTCTTCCCGAGTATATTAGGATGATTCTCTCTCTCTCTCTCTCTCTTTCTCCCTTTTTTCTTTCTCTCTCTTTTTAACACGCCTATGTTCTTCTATAACACATTCATACATACATGCATACATATATGCATATATATATATATAGAAACATGCATACCCGTGTAAGGATACATGCATACATTCATACATAGATACGTTCACGATCAACTCTTTTTCTCTTTTTCTCACATACATAGAATGAAAGTGCATTCGAATGCAGGAAGACGACGATGTACCTTCACGATCGTGTAGGTTGCCCTGTGGGAGTCCCCGAGGCTTTCTTATCCCTTCCTCAAGGCGAGGACCGAATGCGTGAGCGAGCTTCCTATCTCTCGCATACAAATATATTAAACCAGAAAAAGCAAGTAACCGAAAGATAATTCTCTATCTTTTTCTCTTTCTCTCTCCCTCTTTGTTCCTCTTTCTTTCTCTTTCTTTTTCTCCTTGTCTTTAAATGCTTATGTTTATGAACAATAGGTACCCATTTCTATTACATCGATCCTTTCGAAAGTAAATCTAATGATCAACAACGATCCTTTACAGAACACATATACACATTCGCGCGCATACATTTACGCATTGAATGGATAAGAGCGAGTTCGTCGGTAGCACACTCACGCACAAGCACCTTCCGATCCAAAGTTACGCTCACGTTGGAGTGGGGGTAAGGGTTGAGGGTGTCACGTGGTGTTTCGTCCGGGTTAAGTTAGGTTAGGGGTCCCCACTCCTTCCTCCGAGCGACCGCCTCCAGAGGCCCCGGGGGCCCACGACCGCAAACGCTGCTCTTCTCGGCCCTGAGAGGGAAAGAGAGATAGAGATAGAGAGAGAGAGAGAGAGAAAGAGAGAGAGAGAGAGAGAGAGAGAGAGAGAGAGAGAGAGAAAAGAGGAGAAGGAAGAGGAAGGACTGAGTGAGAGGGAGCTTCTAAGAGAGTGAGAGAGAAAGAGAAAGAGACGGAAAAAAAGGGAAAAACGAACCGAAAACCCACACCCGAGGCAGGGACTCGCGAGGGTCCTCTTCGTGCTCTCAGTTCAAACCGAGCTTCCTTGGATACCGGTACTTCCATTTGGAGATATCGGCGACGTTACAACGTGTCTCCTTTTTCTTTTCTACTATTTTTTTGTCCTTATCTTTCTTCATCTTCTTCTTCCTTTTATTTCTATATCCTTTTCTATCATCTTCCATAAATTTGTTCTCTTTTCATACCGATTTTTTTACCAGCTCATGTGCACCACTAAACAATATCGGCTCGATCGAAAAAACATTACGTATATATGTATATGTATATGTATATATATATATGTATATATATATATATGTATACATAGAGTTTCATTCGAGGATCAAAGAGCGACCACGTGCTTCGCTACACGGTGAATACCATTACCGATCGTGACCGGTACGAGTTCTCAGTAATACGATGCTGTAATCGTTTTGTCGCCTCGGTTTGCGAAAATAAAAAAAAAGACAGAAAAGGAGGAAGGGAGGGAAGAGTTTCGTTTGCTTTTTGTGAAGGTGACAACGAGAGACTCCAACGGATTTCGTCGAAGGATTCGTTTTGCAGAAATAAATAACAGTGAGAAATTCAAAGATCAAATGGTCGGCTATTGGTGAGTCGAATTTTTTCTTTCAAATTTACGTTTTTCTTACGTTAAGAACATGATGACATAGAAGAAGACTGACGAAACCTTTCTCGCATTTATCGAATATTTATCCTCGTATCGCGAGTGTGTTTACCTTTCCGAGATGAGATATCGATTTGCTCTGTGTGTTCGTCCGTACGTGTGTGCGTGCGTGTCTCGCATGATCTTGACAACGTAACAAAAAAGTATGTAAAAATCGTATTTTAAAATACTACGAGGCAAGATATTCGAGGTAACGAATAATTAATGGATAATTTGAAATAGATCGATGACGATCGAAAGACAATTTTGCGTCCTTTGTCTTGATCAATTGGCCAAAAAACCTCGACTAATCGCTTTCGCTCTCTATATACTTGAAATAACACTGTGAAATCGGGCTCCTCGAAGAAACTGTCATTCGTCGACCATCATCGTTAGTGTCCTTTATTTTGCTTTTATCCTTGATCCATTAAGCCGAAAAATATCATGGTTTATCGCGATCTACAACTTTAGCCGAACCTATCGATCTTGGCCTAAGGTTTCGACAGCTATCGAGACCAGTTATATTTGTTTTTTTTTTCTTTTTTTTTTTTTTTTTCTAAACTCGTGTTCCTGCGAGAAAGGTTTCTGAGAAAATTTACCAAAGACGTGCAATTTAGGACTCCCGTATATTTAATTCGATCGAAGATATAAATAGTAATACATAATGTTTAAATGTTATGATTGAAAATTAATTTCAATGATTAATTCGAAAGTATTCTTCGTCCTTCGGCATGAATCAGATACGAAATCCAAAGAAGGGAATGCCCTTGCCTTAATTAACGAAGATCGACAGCGACCACGACCCCCCTTTGCGATAAGCACGAGGAAGGAGAACTGCCATGGTCAAAAGTGACGGTGGTAAAGCCGAAGTAGAGAGTCGCGTTAAGTGGAACCGTATTATTTCTTCCTCTCTTGATAGCTATCCGACTCGTTAAGCACAAAATTAATTAGTCAAATTTTTCTACGTCGGGATTGGAATCTTTTCGAATAGGCATAGAATAAAATAGTTCGACGTGTGTAAAATTTTCCATCTATTTCTATACGATAAAAAATATAGAAAATATTATAAAGATACCGTGCATTGTAATATACTATGTTTACAAAATTGTAAACATTTTAAAAAGGATCTAAACGAAAGTTCGAATCTTTCACAAATTCTGAACTTTCCATCGTACGGTATATATACACATAGTTGTACAAAAGGTTTCGTTTCTACAATCGCCATATATCATGTTTGTTCCGATTCGTTGTTACTTTTCAAGGTAAAACGCAATAGCATGGACGATATGGTATTTCCCCCGTGTTGAGAGAAAACTAGGGGGTGAGAAAGTTTCGTTGACACCATCGGATCCGCTATGGCGATGAGTAAGAAAAAGATGGATATAGAAAAGAATAAAGAGAAAGAGAGGGGAGAGAGAGAGAGAGAGAGAGAGAGAGAGAGAGAAATGGGGTACTTGTAAGGCCCCATATACACATATACCAGCATACGCGTATATATCTTCTCTGAGGTATTTTCCAAGTCCATGGGGGGGAGCAACGTTCATGGAGAATAATGCCCTAATGGTCCCAGGATGGGATTATCTCAGGTCAGGTACCCTCAGGAAGGGAAGGAAAGCTTACCGAATCGAGTAGTAGTAATAGTAGTAGTCCTCAGAATGTTTCATCCCGTCCCACGGTTCGTGATCTAACAACAATGTGACCCGTAGGTTTTACCGAATAGGATTGCGCAAAAATCTATAGCTCTATATAGCTTTAGAATGTGTGGGAGGTTCTTTCATCCCCTTTTCCTTACCCAAACGATTTCTTTCGTATTTCAACTTAGGAAAAAATGAGACTACCTTTGACATCCAACTTACGTAGACTACTATAATAATATCAATGTACGTGTAATAGCATTTCCTGTTTTTTCTTATTCAAAAATCACGCTTATATCCTTCTTTTTTATTGATAATATTATTGAAAATAAGAAATGCGATTCAGAATTCTAGAAATATAGTAGGATGCTAACAATGGTAAATCAGTATACTTCATAATGATTCAACATTTTTCCTCTCTTTAAATCATATCTTTGGAATTCGATAATTCCATATACCATAAAACAGTATAAAAGATCTTTTTCGTACAATGGACTTCTCAACAGACAATAAATATGTAAAACCATTAAAATTTCAAGTAAAAGATTTTTCTTTTCAAGTTTTCTTAGGTTCATGAAGGTCTTAAAAATGATGTTTAGAAAGTAATAGTCCAACGTCCAATTCAACTAGAATCTACTCTAATGCCCGGTGTGTTTTCAAGATGAAACATACCTCATCCACTTTTTTTTTTACCGTCTATCACAATGATACCTATGCATATATATTCAACGAATATTTCCAACAGTTCCGGACGGGAATTTTGAGGAGTCCGGTCGAATCAAAGTAAAAGACGAAAGTCTGGTAGAAGCTAGTTATGCTCAGCAACCGTTGGATCAACGTACCCCAAGTCATTCCTCCATGGGCTGAACGCAATATTTTCTAAACAATAGAACTTACCGTTGAGGAAGAAGAGAGCGAGAGAGAGAATGTTCACAGGACGAAAGGTCCCGAATCAGGATACAGGAGGAACCGGTATTCCGAGGTAGGACCGTTGCTATGAGTCCTCCTGCTTCCTTCTGATGGATACGAGTAGGATAACGGACCAACACGTGGGGGTTGAACGTAAAGTAAAGATGCGAAAAGATGCATATGAATGCTCACGTAGGAACGTATAAGACCCACTCCCTTTTGTAGAGGAACGATTGTACCATTGTTAGGTAGTCGAAGAGACAGGTTTCATTTATGGTCACGTATGGTAATGACTCCGTAAGGAAAAGTAGGGAGAGATAAAAAGACAGGAACAGGCTCCCATGAGTCTCTCGCAAAGCACCCGAATGGGCAGAATGAGGAATCGTCCCGGGATACGCAATATAAATTTGCATATTTTCGGCCCGCATCCTTCGACGTCCCACGTGGGAATGCAGAGGAGAACACGAGTACAGGTTAATCCCGCTCTCGAGGAAAGTCGTGCTCGGAGTGACGATGCTTTAACGGTTTCTTTTCCATGAACGATAGCAACGGATTCAAAAGCGTTGACAAGCATGCTCCAAGTAAATCCTAACTACGAATCTCCATTTCGTGTTTTCCATATGATATGACATTAGTAACGTTGACAAAGTTTTAATTTATTGTCCGAGTATTGTTCTATATCAATTGGAAATAAAATCATACATTTAAAAGTTTAATAGGATGGATGGACATCGCTCTCAGTGAATGTCAAAAGAAATACTGTCGACCACGATATCTCTACACGACCATATCGCTAAAATTATTCGATCAACAATTCAAACAAGATCGGTAGATTACGCATCTCGTTTTTTACCATATTTCCTTCGTTTCAATGATCATGACAACGGTAGCCACGATATGGAATTTCGATTGCACGCGATGCATCCTGCATTTAAATAGTTATTTTTTTGCTACTTCGTTCGCAATAAACGACCAGTGAGGAAATGGATTCGACTGTGACCTTCGGTGCGTTTACACGACGGGTCGCAAGGGCACCCAAAACAGACCATAAACGGAACAATGAAATGTTTTGGTTGGCTGGCCGACCTTTTTCCTCTCTTTCTTCGGCAAAAACAGATTCCGAGGTATCAGGAGGAGGAAGCCCTTTGTCAACCTCGGTCAAAAAGAGACTCTGGTGAGTCTCGTTGTTGTCTCCATTGCTGTTATCTTTTTCTCTGTCGTCGTCATCAATGGTGGACAGTCAGTCCAGTGTCTAGAGAAGGACAATGGACCACCAGGACTGTGTTTTCATCCAAGATACGTACAATTAGCAACAATGCGGGAAACCCCCTGCCAGGCAGCAACATAGCCACCAAGCGAGAGCTCCTTCAACCCGCATAAATCCTTCACCATCGAGGATCTTTGCCAAATTCTCCCTTTTTCTCTTTTAAACTATCTCTCGTCATATCATACGATCAATTCTTTGTAAACACGCAAAACTCTTTTTCCTCCTTCTCGTTTTTCAGAAATTATAAAAATCAGATTATATCCTACGATCGTTTCCAAAGATTTGACAGTTTCATAATATTCCGAAGGTTTATAGTAATTGTTTGGAGATTTATTGAAAGTGAAATCAAATGGAAAAAAAAAGAAAAAGAAAAAAAATATTGAAATAAAAAATATTCACGTATAAATATTCTCGAAAAATTCACGGAAATTTAATCCAAAACGAGAATATCAAAAATGAAGTATCGATGCCCATCGAGGGAGAGACATATAGAACGTATTATTATATAAACTATGTAATGTAACTCGAGCACGCATGACAAGATACATAGGTATCTCGAGATTGATTTCATGAGGAGGGTATCGAGGTTCTCGGAGGATCGCGTTTTTGAGGCTGCTTTTCGAGTATGGTTAATGGCCCGCACGGTTAAGTGACTTTGCTCGGTTTTTTTTTTTTATTTTTGTGAAAAAGAAGGAAAGTAGAGAGAGAGAGAGAGAGAGAGAGAGAGAGAGAGAGAAGGAGAAAAAGGACCCTACGGACATGTGTTGCGAGCGGGAGTCATTTGAAAAAGAGAGAGGGGGAGGGAGAGAAAGACGGGGAGAAGGGAGGTGATCCTTCGTGTGTGGTCCTACCAGAGTCCTCGGTCAACGTGGAGCGTCGAGGTGTCGCCTTGTGTGTGGTATGCCATGGTGTCTTTACGTCGTACTATGCCCGTCCCACGTGAAGCAGTATAAGCGTCAAGGAGCTCAATTTCTTTTTCTCTTTTCTTTCCTTCCTTTTTTTTTTCTCTCTTCTTTCTCTTCCACGTGCAAACACCATGAGCAGAGCCTTCAGAACAAGAGACTACGTAAGGGATACCGCTTTCATGGTGGACCCCCCGAGGTCTCCCTAACTTTCCCACTTCCTCTTCGTTTCGCGAAAGATTCAACGATCCTTCTTCCTCACCCTTCTTCGAGGCTAATTTTCAAAGGGCCAACAACTCTCTTGGATATCACAAAGCTGTTTTTAATAGGTTCAACGTTATAGAACTCGATGTAAGTTGTTCTAAAGAAAGAGAAAGAGAGAGGGAAGATGGAGAAGAAAAGGATGTTACGTAGGTTGTAGAAAATCCTCAGAGAATGCGGTGAAACGATGTGGGAGGTCGAACGTTCCGTTCGAATCATTTGTCAATGCAGCGCAGTTTAACGATTCGTTTCACCGACACCAAAGTTCAACGGTGCTTCCATGGGTGTTGCCCTCTCTTTCTCTCTCTCTCTCTCTCTCTCTCTCTCTCTCTCTCTCTCTCTCTCTCTCTCTCTCTCTCTTTCTTTTTCTCCTTCGAGCTTCTCTCTTTCCATCTTTCAGCTTCTATTCATCCGAGATTCTCCTTCAACAGGACTAGAAAGCAACGGAGGAGTTTTTTATGCTCCCGCTCGAACGTTTTCTTTCTTCCATGCGACCAGTCCAAGGTGTGAAATGTGTGATTAATTATCGGTTTTCGTAGGCGGGTTGAGCTGCCTCGAAAGGTCACCCTGCCGTTCGTTCTCCCATATGGACGAATGATTGTTCGACCACTCCAAATTCAACATTCTTATAGATAATCGAAACTTTCTTGCACGTATGGGGTTGTTTCTTAAGTAGATACGTTTAATGAAAAAAAAAATATTTTCTTAAGAAATTCGAATAGAAATTTAGCATTTCTAATATCGAGTTTCAACTTTCTTATAAGTCTTATCTTATATAGTGATCGAATAAAAAAATTATCCAATTGTAATATAACTATAGATAGTAATATAACTAATAGACTAGGCAAATATCGGAAAATGTTCAGATGAATTTTATCTTTTTTTTTTTTTTTTTTCTTTCTATAAAATAACACTAGATATAGTATAGTATCATCCCCCAAATATACCACAGGTATATAGAAAATACCTCGTATAGTAGACTTTGGACATTTCTGAAGGTTGCAAGGCAAGCAAACAACGAGGAAAAGTCCGCAAATATTTTCTTTAGCGGCATTGCAAGTCGCATTCGTTTTATCAGAAAGGAAGGAAACGTGCGAAGGGTGGGTACACGTTGGTCAAAAGTCTGCTCTGGCTTTTCGAAGGATACATAGACCTAACCAATGAATACCAAATACTTTGTTTGACGACGAGACAGACGAAAAATATCGGGTTGGTCGTGCATTGATCTTGTTTATTTTTGACCTCACGTATAGTCGGCTAAACTCATCTCGCTAAAATTCTTTCCAAGGTGAAGATTCCACACTTTTCTCTTTCTGAGTGACTCAGGATCCATCTTTGATATATTTCGCATGACGAAAACTTGAAGGAATATCCATGGAGATGAAGTTGTTAAACGTTGAAGCAAGCGGTAAATATAACAGAAGCTCGATCGATTCTCGAACGATATTTGTTGCTCGTCGAAGAGACATCAAGATCAGCACATCATGCTGGAAGAGAGTTCAGTCTCGTAGTTACGGCGCCATGGGCCTATTAAAAATGATGCTTAAAGAACGAATTATGGAAATGAGCCGTCATACGAACGTTGGGTTCCCATATTACCGACGACTTAGTCCGTTCGCGTTGAAATTATAGGTTGCGTGAGCCTATCCTTTCTTCTTTTTCTTTCTCCTCCTTCTTCTCCACCAACTCCTTCTTCTTCACCTCATCCTCCTCCTCCTCATCATCTTCTTCTTCTTCTTCTTCTTCTTCTTCTAAGCTAAGAGGACCCCTCGGGGAGGAATACATTACGCTGATTTTCGGAATCAGAGATTAAAACCTCCCGTCTTGGGGCTCTTCTCTTCTTTTTCTTTTCTCGTCCACCCTTTTCTACTCTTCTTCTCTCTTACTCTTCTCTCCCCATGTTGTTCGAAGTTACACAAGCGCGTTTATAAAAGAGAATTCTTTGCTACTTTGCATTACAAAATAAGTTTGCGTTAAGGATGCCTGAAAATTACAATAATTATACTGGATCATTTCGTTGATTATCTTTAGCAATATTTTCAGTTAATGTAGCAATAAGAGTTAATGTGAGCAAGTTAACACCTATCGAAGGAACAAAGCATCAAAAAAGTATAATAATGATTTTCTTTTACATATTCCAAACGATCGATCTACTAAAATGTCAATAATAATAAATGGTATCGATGTTTACATACACTTTTGCTTGCAAACATTTATAAAACGTTGATATAAAGAGATTTAATAAAATAAGAATCTCTGCGATTTATAAAAAGAACAGGTAAGCGTGAAAACTTTTATTTACAGAAAATGTACAAACTTAATGGAAGAAGAATTGCTACGGGATAAAAAAAAAAAAGAAAAATTAAAATAACTATTAAACTTTTGTAAAAAGAAAAAAAAAAAAAGAAGGAGAAGAAAAAGAGGATAAAAAAAGGAAGTACGTCCGTCGGGACAAGGCGCGTCGTGAGAGTGATGCGGCATGCGCGGCACGCTGCTTATAAACTGGTCACGTGACCGCAGCGGATCGACGAATCAGCAGACGGTAGCGGCGTACTGTCCGCCGACGCGGGAAAGGTCTTAAGAGAAGGAGGAAAGAAGGATTGGAGATGAGGGAGGATAAGACGAAGGAGGAAAGAAGGAGAAGAAGAAGAAGAAGAAGATGAAGAAGGAGAAGAAAAGGAAGAGAGAGAGAGAGAGAGAGAAAGAAGATTAGAGAGACGAAAGTTCACTTCTTTCTCGGTAGCAAGGTTCGAGCGGCACAGAGGTAGAGGACCCCCGCCGTGCTCTCCTGCTGCGACCGGTAGCCATCCTCTGTCCCGTTCTTAATACGCGTCACACACACACACACACACACACACACACGCGCGCGCGTATACATAGATAGAAATACAGGAACGTAGAAAATAGTAAGAAAGAAAGTAGAAATGTATAATATTTAGGTATATATGTACGATGGCGAAGGAGTTACGCCATTATGGCATTAATATTCGAGGCTAAATGCAATTAATCAGGCTATAGTTTTAAAGAAAATAACGTCTTCGGACTATCATATGTAGTCATTCAGGTCGTTCCTTAAAGACGATCAATTAAATCCTAAGATCGTTCGATTTCAGTTCGTTCGTTTCTATACTTATGGTTTTCATCATTTCAATCCTGATAATACTTGACTAATGCATATATAAAGATATACATATATAAATAGAGATAATTAATTATGCATAGGAAAATATATTTACATGACTCATTTACGATCCATGCAAATAAAGTGGAGCTTTAAAATGTATCGATGATGTCCGAACGATGAAGTAAGTAAGTAAGAAGAATCATCGAGTCTCACGAGACGTTGCGTGCATCATCGATAGGCCTAAGGCTGTTAGCCGTTGCTGCTGATGCATGTTCTTGAAGATCGGTAGCGAAGAATTAATTTTACCTAGTCAGCACAATCGGTTGTTCCAAATGGAAGTTCATGTCGATAGATCTTGGAACAAAAGCGACGCTTTCTTAAATCTCCAATCGTCAAAAAGAAAGAACATAAAGTTGACAAAGTACGGAAACGTTCATTCTCACGACACTCGAAATTCGAAATCGCAGCTTTCTAGTAGATTCAAAGATCTTGAGAAGAGAGGAGAAAGAAGGGGGAAAAAAAAGAGCAGACACTCGTCGTTAGACCACCAACGGTGCAACCAAATAAAAAGTACACTGAGGACGGCAGCGAGCGCGGGAATTTCAACCCCCGCTGCGTGTACGAGAACGAGTAGAGAGAAAAGAGTGGAGGGAAAGGAGAAAGAAGGATCTTACGTGTACAACCCTTTTCTCAGGGTATTTTTATAATGAGAACCACATGCTAAGTGCCACGCGATCTATATATTTCTTTTCTCTTGTACGACATCAATGAAAAGAACTTCAACCGTGCGGTTTCGAGATCTCAATTTTCCTTCGACGCGGTATTTGAGAACAGAACAAGCATCACGATGATTTGCTTGAAATAAGAATAAAAAATTGTTTTGCGATGGAAACTCGATAAGTCGTCCATTGTTATCGATAACTAGAAGCAACATATGCTTATTTTCTAATTATCTTTAATATTATCGTATTTTAATTTCAAAATAAATTTAGAACAATTTTCCGTATGAAATATAATTCAAGCTTGTTTCAATTTATAAATACTTTCTAGTTGATTTAAAATCATCTAAGTTCATTTTAATCAACAAAATAAAAACTCGGAATTACGTTATTTGACAACAAGTGTTATATATTTCTATCAAAGTACTAATATTACAAGAGATGTTGCTAGTAGTTGAAAGTCTTACCATGGTTTACCAAAAAAATTTCATCTTTTTCCAAGTCGTTCCTCTCAGTGTCAATAGATAAGCTATAAAAGGTATAAGAGCTACCGAAACACCAAGAATCTTCTCTCTCTCTCTCTCTCTCTCTCTCTCTCTCTCTCTCTCTCTCTCTGTTCAGTCAAAAAATTCTCGACAAGTTACGAAGGGATATCACAGAATACTGGAATCAAATCTAAATGAACGATCTAAAGATGGTGGAAGAGAAGAGAAGTAAAACTTCTAGAAGAGAGAAAGCAAAAGAATGAGTGAGAGAAAAAAAGAGAAAGAATATGGCGCTATCTCTGTCAGATCTCAATCTAAAAACTCCGAACATATTTTCTCGAGTTTAGAGCCCGAGCAAGCCATCCAATTGGCTGTTGCTTTGTAGGATCTCCTTCTCCCACGCTCTCTATCTTTTTCCACCTTCTACTACTCTTCTCTCCCTCTCCCTCTCTCTCTCTTTCTCTTCCTCTCTGTTTCTTTGTATCCTTTCCTTGGACTCTCTTCTACCTGTTCGCCGCGATCCTCGAGATCAAAGAACGCCGACAACGGCAGTTCGGTCCGTGGGGTGTCATGCGAGATGAAGGGTGGGAACCGGAGAGAGGAGAGAATCTAAAGAAAAGAACGAGAGAGAGAGAGAGAGAGAGAGAGAGAGAGAGAGAGAAGGTAGAAACGGTGTACCATATTCATTAATACGTTCAGGTAAAGACGTTGGGGGTACACTCACTTTTTTACTGAACCCAGATAAATAATGAACATCTTTTCGTGGCTCACATCTTTAATTAGTATTTTTTAATCATCCCTTTATTACTATGGGCACCAATGTGAGATAAAATCTATCACGGGAATGATTTTACGATCGATTATGAAAAATCGAATTAGTTAGTGAGAGGGGTCCATAAGGTTCGCGAAAGAGATTCTTAATCGTTTTTTATTCTTTTGTTACTTTTTTTTCATCTTTTAAATCGAGATCGTAAAGATACGATCGTTTACGGGAAAGGCAGGGTTACACGCATCATGTCTCCAGATCATATCCCAAGTTCAGATCTAGAGACAAAGGCGTTCGCGTTCCTCGAGCCATCCTCCATTTATTAACGTCTATCTGTCGTCTGGCATCTGCCGTGTCGTCGTAAAAAAATCTCACCCCTTCTCTCTTCTACTTTTGTCTTTTTTTCTTTTCTTTTCTTTTTATTTTTTTTTTTTTTTTTTTTCCATTCGACAGCCAACTACTCATGGATAATTGTGACTCGATTTTCATTCTTCGAATTTAACGAGCGTGTTTTCGCATGTAGTTATAATCTTGAGTGATACAAAAAAAAGGAAAGAAAAAAAGGTTATCCACTTTGTTACATAATTCGAATAATTCTTATAAGCATTCAGGATAACGACGAATTACAGATGTAGAAATCATATGATAATTTCGAAGAAGAAGAAAAGAAATAAAAAGAAAAAAAAAAAAAAAAGAAGAGAAAACGGAGGTCGTTAAATTCATGTTTACCCAGTTATCTCATTTGGGCTAATGCAAGACGACCCCCCCGATGGTGTTATCGAAGTGTTATAGCGATAACTCCATGATATATTCTTTTCGAAAAATGATCGCGGTGCTTCTGACAAACATTCTCTCTTCTCGTGCGTAAACATCTTTTTCTTTTTTATGCTCTTAACGGTCTTGAATTCGCCACGGCTTCGCCGAGGGCGTTACCATCATGACGTTCGATTACAAATGGCAAAACCTTTAAATATCATTAACAACAATTAAACGATATAATTCCTTAATGAATTCAATAAAATTTTACTAGAAAACTTGAGAATCACTGAGAATGATAGCAACAGGTGTATCTTGATTACCTGTCGTTCCGCCTTGTTTACCACGTTGCGTTGGTAGATCGAACGAACGAACGAACGAACGAACGAACGAGTCAACGAGATTAGATTGTCGCTTACTCGTTAGCACTCCGAATAAGAAGTCGTAAAAGTACGATATTTTTGTCTGTGATATCGTTCGATCTCGCTCGATTAATTCGAAAGTATAAAGATTTGATCGATAAATTTCTCCATAAGAGTGTACTTCTGTACACATTATAATACATATGTACACGTATATATATATATTATATAATAAACATATATATTTTATATGTATATATATATATATATATATAAATATATATGATTATATATAGTATGTATTTCTGTGTGCGTGTTTGCATACGTATGTAAGATAGCTGCGATTTATGCAAAGTATGTCACAGACGTAAAACAAATACGAACAACATACGTATGTACAAAAAAAATATACGTTGTTATCTATGAAAAATATACATATATTGTACGTTACTGTGGTTTCCTTCTCTTTCGATCTGCTCGATTCGCTGATCTAGAAATAATCTATCGAGCAAAGTGCATTACGTAGGAAAGATTTTTCATTCTTATTCATCTTTTCTCCATCATTTTACGAAGGAATTCCACATATTTATTACCAAAAGACCTTATTTGAATCTCAATATGATTAGATATTAAAGATTTTACAAATATTACTCTTACTATTAGAAAAAAGAAAAATTGTTCCATCATTTGTCCCTGATAACCGAATAAAAATATATACATCATGATGTACATAAAATAAGTATAAAAAGAAATTTATTATTAAGTATTTCGACGTTTGAAAAGAAAAATAATTATCTTGTGACCAAATTATTCTGCTATGTTAACTCGTCTAATAAAAAGATAAACAGAATTATTAGAGAAAGAAAGACAGCTAATTATATTTTGATCGAGCAGACGTCGTGCGAACTTAGAAAAGAATTTCGATGGAGAAGATCGAATGGGAGGTAACTGGAATGGTCGTCGCGCATCTTTGACGTCTTCAAATGTCTTCCAGCACAACTATCTATTTCTCTATTTCTCTCTCTCTCTCTCTCTCTCTCTTCCAATTAACGTAGTCTTACTCACGATCGAACATAGACGTTTGTACCTAACAGTCGTAACGTTCGAATGGACGACCGATCACTGTTTGTTGACTTTTACGAAGCCGAGAAGCAATGTGTCACGCGACAGCTTCGTGTGCCTTCGAAGCAAGTGAATAATTTCAAGGACACTGTTCTTGGACCACTTCAGATACAAATAACTTTCGTTCTCTTTACTGAGAGGCAAAGTGAATCAATTGATGCACACTGTTATTTTATTTTTTCTATCTTTCTTCCTTATTCAGAGAAATTAATATCGATAAACGCCGGTGTCGATATCACAATATATCGATACGATCGTATTTGAATCGAGACAGATCGATCATCGAATGAATATTTTTTCTTTCGCGATAAAAATGAGGATTATCATGTTTCTAAATAAATTGACATTTATGAAAACAAAATATAACACAAAAAATAGATCCGATATAGATAAGACGATTCTCCAGTTGTGATATCAATCTCGTCGACAAAATTTCGAAAGATCTCTAACGCATTCTTGCGGCTAATGGTTCGTAAATAATACGAATCGTATTACGTAATGATTCTCTTTTATGAATTTTTCCTCGAATAGAGAGAAATCGATAGCGATAAAATTCGATAGAATACATGAGAGGTCGAGATCGTGCGAATTTTCAAAATTCTTTGCGTGACCTTTGCTCTTTTCTCATCCTTTATAAATATATTCTAAAATTGATGAAGAATAACGAGCAAAATCTCATTTCCAATATTTACTCTTCTTTGCGTAAGTTAATATCGAGAATTGCAGCTTGGCGTAGACTTTTTCTTTCAAAAATGAATTAATTTGCTATAAAACTTGCTTTTCTTTTTCACGAAGCGATAAGAAGAAATGAGATAAAAATAAAATAAAACGAACACGTTCGAGTTTTCCCGAAGGTTTTTCGATTTTCGTCTTCCTGAATAAAATACGAAAATGCGAGGCCTTGAAGATCGAGACTCTGTCTCAGGGACAAAGCCGTAGGGCAAATTGCGTGCTCCTTTTCAAGATATCGTCGATCTTCGTAAAACGTATTCGTTATCGTATGAATACAAAAGTACAACGGAATGATAGCGGACGAGCAACAAACAGAACTTTGCTCCTTCTCTCTCTCTCTCTCTCTCTCGTTCGCTCATATCATTGGGACGTTGAAGAAGGAAGGATGGAAAGAAAAGGGAAGAGTAGGGATGCAAAGAAATTTGTGATGGATCGTGATACCGTGTGGGAGATGAGAGAGAGAGAGAGAGAGAGAGAGTGAACGTAACATCTCCTTTTCTCAGAAAAAACCTTTATTTATAATTGCTGGGAGCAATCGAGACGTCGATCCTCCCAGGAGCATCGCGAATCCCTACAGACTGATTTATAAATTACCATTATTACTTGCTTCCAGGCAAAACTCCGTAGAACATAGGACCTCGAGAGCCTCCAAGAGGTCGTAACCTCGATCTACTCTCGTAACGTCTTTCCAAACACACGTCGGACCGATTTATCGCATGGACCCGTCGAACCGGTCCTACTGCTACTCTTACATACTAATCGCAATGATATCGTTGTTCTGTTCTAAAAATAACAACTCAATGATAATAATGATAAGTTCAATTACATATAAGTTAAAATTTATGTGCTCGTCGTTCTATTCGTTCTTATCCTATCGATAGACACCTCGCACTTCAGAGAAAACTGATTTGTCAAAATCAGTTTTCCCCCTTGTCCCAATTAAAGCTATCAGGGTTTCAAGTGTATCACGGATTAACGGCGGTATGACTCCATTCGAAATTTCGATAAAATCGTTTTGCTCGAGCTAAAGAAAATAACAATTGTTCTCTGTTGATAGAAGATATTTGTTAGGAGACGATAAGTGTTTAGGATCATAATCTCGATCCGAGAAAAAAATTCAACGAGAACGGTCTATCTTAGGTCATTCTCATTCATCAGCAAGTTTCTTCAAGACGATCGAATTTGGATCGACCTCTAATGAAAGATCGGCACGATCGGTCTCGTCCATGCGAGGCGTCGGACACCGTCTCGTCTCAGCCGAGACGTCTATGAGTTCACGATACCAGCTGTCTCTTTCTTTTCTCAAGCGAGCCTGTGTTATCGTTCGTCGCCGAGGGAGCGAGGCAGAAAGTGGGGGCGTCAAAGACGATAGCTAGCCGATATATAAAGCTTCTTCGGTTCTCCGATGGCATCAGTTTTCATACATTCTCCGTATACGACGCGTTAAAATTATTTTCATAAAAGGATCGCTCCGTTTCTACGTACGCTCGATCGAATGAAAAAATATGTGCGATAAGAGCTGCAAGATATCGAACGATTGTATTTAAACGTCTCAGTCGTTTTCTCGGACGAAGAAAGACAAGAGAATAACGATCAAATATAAATAGTGAAAATAAAAAGATGAAAGTCTCGCTGTTTTAGCACCGATTGGATTCGGTGAACCCGATCGAATATCTTTATAATCTTATTTAATTAAACGAAAAGCGAGATAAAAGAGGAATCACGTGTATAGGTCGAAATATCATCAATCGGTCGAAAATATCGTCGAATATATTCGCTTATTAACGAGACGAGAATATTCGCGCGAGTGCCACGGCCACGTCTAACCGATCGACCGTCAGCCTCCAGCATCGTTATGTTCTCGATCGAATACAGCAAACAATTCCTGAGCTACCGTATACTCAAGTCGAACCGGTTCAAATACATCTGACGATACGGACTCGGACTAAGTGCTAAAAAAAGGGGGTTGCGAAGGGCTGAGAAAGAGTGGCGAGTGCGTGTGTTTTATGTATTTTATGCCGGCAACGACTTTGCGTTCCTACGGTCAGCTCAGAAATCAAGGATACAGGATTCAAGGGTTCTCGATAATCAACAAGACCTGGAAAGTCTTGTAATCTTCGCGTTCGATGGAAGTATACGACTTCCTCGACGATTAGACCGTAGGACATAAGCAAGCAATTCCCTTGGCGTAGATTCGAGACAAATTTTTCGAAGGAACGAGGAATAATATCGATCTATTAGCTCGTCGAAGGAGAATGCTTCGTAATTTGTCTTGAAACGAAAAGAGGAAAGGATTGCAGGCTGGTACTTACTTTCCAGGTACCATCTCATTTAGGATTAAATCTTGTACATTAAAGCTAGCTCAGGTTTTTGCCCTTAGTTGGATCGGAATTAAAGTTAGGAAAAAGAAAGAGAAAGAGGAATACTAAGTTGGATTTTTTACCGAAGGACAAGCATCCGAAAGAGATCTTCGATCGAAGCAGCAATTAAAACCGAAATCTGCACGTCTTTGGTAGACCCGACGAGGTTCTTCTTTAAAAGGCAGCAAAGGGGAAAAGGGGGAAAGGGAAAAAAAAAGAAAAAAATGATCGTTTACGTTCCGGGCAGAATGCCAAGCCACGTTGGTCCCTACGGTGCCGCTCGTTATCCTGGCACCCTGCTAGGAGCGATCCCGGGTTTTTACAACCCGGTTTCCGGTTACTCCAACTCGAGCTACTACGGGGGCTTGGGCCAGCAACACCAGCAACACCAGCAACATCATCACCAGCTCCAACAGCAACGCCAAGGATCGCTAGACCTTCCGGTTTGGCCTCGAAGGATGCCGGCCGAGGAGGAACTGGGAAACTCTCCGAGCGTCGCTCTGGTCGGCCTCGGTGTATCCTCTCCCGCTGGACTCGGAAACGGAGGACCGCCGAGTCCTGCTCACAGCGACTCCGACGCTTCCAGTTCCAGTCTCGAGCTAGGTTCCGTTCGGAGGGGTGAAAATGCCCAACTCAAATGCAGGTGAGAACATTATCAATGCTCATTATCTATACCTCAATGAAATTGCCTATGAAATATTTCTTTTTATAGCGAAATTAACGAATAAGACGATGACACGTTATCGTAGATTAAACGATAACATATACATATATATACATTTTTCATACGATTAATTTCTCTTGAAACAATTTCTCTAATATACAATATTATAATTTTTAGGTTAGGACGTATTGATAAATCATTCAATATGTTGAATTACAGATGCGAATTATTCCTTGCCGAATTTATCTTTCTTCAGCATATATATAAAACGCAATTACTAATATAACTCCAAAAAATCGGTGTTGCTAGAAATAAAAGGAAAAAGAAAACAAGAAAAATACCGAAGACATTCGAAACATTCGCTCGGCTTAATTTAATGACTTTAAGAATTAAAGAATTATTAGCTTTCCGTAATATTTCCTGATACTTGGTGATAGCATTTTATCTAAAGTCGCCCCTCTCATAAGTCGTTCTCTCTTCGAAACATTATCTGAAGACATTTCTGTTTTTTTTTTTTTTCACATCTTTTCAAGTAGCTTAAAGATTATGCATACCCCTTATCGCGTAAAAACAAATGTTCTAATCTCGGTAGAAGCCTCTTTTTACCTCTCTTATCCTTCTTCTACGCACACACTTTATGACGATAATGGCAGAATGACAAACGTTATATTCTCGCGCCATCTGTGAGTTTGCGTTTTATCTGTAAACATCGAGTTTATTGCACTTTCCAAAGGATTGACAAAAAAATATCGCGTTCTTGCAAGTTGCTCTTCGATCAGTAAAAATGGTTCGATTGTTCTACGTACGTGATATATCAACTCGAATATTATTGAAAAATGAGGAGGACATTTTAACTTCTTTATCTAACCGTCGTTCCTGCTCTCTCTCTCTCTCTCTCTCTCTCTCTCTCTCTCTCTCTCTCTCTCTCTCTCTTGCTTTCGAAACGACATTTTCATTTATCTCACTCGTAACTCTAGCGCACATACGCACGTGTCCATGTATAAAATATACATGTGCGACGCGTCATATTCCGGTTGCAACTAGTTTACTGTATCTTCAGAGTTGGATGATATCAAAGATCCCTCGGAGTATATTCTAAGCAGATTTGAAAAGATTCTCACTCCTAGTCTCCGAGTTCGATGACTGTAAAACTTGGAAAGCAAAACGTTTTGTCTAGACGAGTTTTGTTTTCATGTGTAAATACGAACACAAGGTGAAAGAATTAAAAGAAAAGGAAAACAGAACGATACTTAGCAAGTTTCGAATTTTTTTTTTCTTCAAATTTCACGATCGCATTCAATACGTTGGAAAATACGTTCGTATAAAATAATTTCTAATGAATATATTAGGGAAAATTCTAGAAAAACGCGGCAAGTATCAAGGGAAAAAACTTGTATCATCATTTCAATATGAATTAATTTCGCGATTATTATTTCATTTTAATTATTATTTTCATTAATCAATATTCGTACAACTTAGAAAAATATCGTGAAAGATCTTACGTCAGCGTGAAAAAATGGATGATGCTCTCTTGATAGAATAATGAAAATGATTAGCAGCATGAACGTGTGACGTCTGACTTATGTACATATTTCTTTATGATTTAACGTACGAATAAAAGCAAAACGTAAAATCCTATGATCATTTAAAAATAATAAAAGGAAAGAATATTCTTTAAAAATAATCTTTTTAAATGCACATGGATGCATTTAATGCTATCTATGAAATTTCAGCGAATCTATCTGCCATCGATAAAAGATTTTGAAATAGGATGAACTTACGTAAATTTCTATCGAAGGAAAGTTTTTCCGCCGTACCTGGCACGCGGACCATTACGTAAAAACTTCAAAGTCTTATCGTCGGGAACAGAGATGCTATCGCTCTATTGTAAATTAAAAGATACAGATGGATTTGCGTCAATGACGATTCGATCAAGTCAGAGGATATCTCTCATAAGAGAGATCGTTCTGAGAGGGAGGGTGGAATCGTTCCAACTTGTAAAGAGAATCGTTCAACATATCGATTTCAAAGAATTCTTTACTAGTAACACACAAAAATCCTAATCCATCTTCTTCTTCTCTCGATCGCCAACGTAAGAATATTTTCCTTGAAGGCATCTTGATCTACGACCCCCTGCTGCATGTATCCGATTAACGGAATACGAAGTCAGTGGACTGCGAGAGAAAAAGAGATAAAAACTTAGGACGACCAACAGATAAACTAGTGTCAAATGACGCCAATCGCAAAGTGGTCGGAATTGATATCAATTGTCCGTACGATTCGTGGCGGATATTTATGACGCAAATCGTACGACGATAATTTCGACGTACGTACATCCAAGCCCAATCTATGCGTATTTATATTACATCCGATCATCCCGGTGTCGTCCTTATATATACACATACTTTGTTAAGGCGCAAAGAAATACAAATGATGCATAATGATTTCGACTTTTGCTTCCTCGGAGACGCGAGTTATATATATATATATATATATATATATATATATATATATATATATATATATATATATATATATATGTAATTACGATCGAAACAAATGCGTGTTTCTATTCTTGCAAAATTGTGTCTTTAAAAGGTCGAGTCATTGATAAGTCGAGCTCGTGAAAGTAAGATTACTCATTCATTCAGAGAAAATAATCGTATGATATCGCATAAGAATAGATAAAAGATATATAAATCCATATGTTAGGAAATAATGGGCAACAAAGATGGGATTTTTCTTACAGATGGCAAAATTGTGGCAGATGGTTTACGTCATTGGAACAGCTTGCTGGACATGTCGCGAGACTGCATGCAGCGCCTGGTGCTCGAGGATTGTTTTACTGCGGATGGGAAGGATGTGCGAGAGGTGAACGTGGATTTAATGCCAGGTAAGGAAATTTTTTTCCAACTGCGAATTAATTGGCCATTAAGGAAGAAAATATCATTGTTTATTCTTTCTGATCAGGTACAAGATGTTGGTCCACGTCCGTACGCATACGAACGAGAAGCCACATCATTGTTTCCAATGCGACAAGAGCTTCAGCAGGGCGGAGAACCTAAAGATTCATGCTAGATCCCATACTGGTGAACGACCGTACGTATGTCCTGTCGAAGGTTGCAATAAGGCCTATTCTAATTCCTCGGACAGATTCAAACATACCAGAACCCATGCCGTTGATAAACCGTACTGTTGTAAAGTCCCGGGATGTCCGAAAAGGTACACGGATCCTTCGTCCCTGAGAAAGCATGTGAAAACTTACAGGCACTACGTGAACAACAATGATAAAGTGCAGGAGAAGAATTTCGATGAAAATAGTTTACAGGATAAAACGAGATTCGACGCTACGTCACCTGAAAAACAAAGCAGTACCACCCATTCCGAGTCTGACAAGAAAGACTCCAGTATCGAAAGCAGCAACACCTCTTGCTCGAGCCCAAAGGCGAGCAATAGCTTCGAGGAGCAGAAAAATTTTGTCGAATGGAACAATATGTACAATTTGCAAGATCAACGGAAGGAACAGGAATTGGTGCAAAATTCATACGGACAGGAAGTAAAAATTTATTCCAAGATTTATGACGACAGTTACATAATACCGGATAGAATTCAAGTGAATCCGATCTACGGAAATACGGCTGGTAATACGATTATAAAGGGATCCGTGATGTCCCCTCGTACCAGTCCAGGACACGTTCCAGACGCATTGCCAATAAGAATCGGAATGCAATCGACACCGATCAAAGCCGAAGAAACCATCGAATGTCAAAGTAAAATAAGTACCGTTGATTATAGAAATATCGATTCCATCGTGAACAGTGCACCCTGCAAGAAGGAGAGCAATTCAATCGTCGGTTGCGATACTATAAGAAACTCTGTGATAAAGCGGGCCGAAGACGTTAAGATGGAAGTGATCGAGCAAAAGGTAACGAAGGAGGAGATCAAAAAAGACATGGTGGAGTGCTGCTGCCATCACAAATGTTGCGTTCATAACAACGACAATATTTTAGAAAAAACCAAAATACTTTCGGATCTTATTCTCAAATCGCAGAATCCTCTCTTTCGACATCTTCTTGGTTCGGTGGATCTGCAATATGGTTTGCAAAATATGTGGAGCAATATCATCGACAATACCAATACCTGCGGGCAAGATCTTAGAGTCAAAAATGAGAATATCACCGAAATAGAACAAGATCTTCCATTGGACCTAACAGTCAACAAGTAATGGTGTATCTAAAGGAAATTTTTACAAAAAATATCAAAAGACTTATCTTAATTTCTGCCTTAATAGGCCCATCAAATTGCAACGTATATATGTATGTGTATTCCCAAGTGTTAATCCATTTGCAATTGATCAATATCGAAAGACAATTTTGGTAGACGAAAAATGTACTTTGTCTCAAATTATAATATTACGATACTATATAAAAATTAAGTATTGACAATTTTCACCGTATAATCCGGCGTCTATGCGCTATTAATTGTGTGTGCATAATATCAATAAGATTTTCTGTACAATTCAAAATCAAATGTCGATACACTATTACGATGTTTTATATTAAAAGGACATACATATGTAATATATGTAAATAGAAAAAATATATATACATATAAAAATATTATTATATCTGTACGGATGTTCGTACAAGCGGTCGGTCCACCTGAATATTTCTAAAAGGGAAACGTAATTTCCCAATTCGGAAAGCGCGTTCGACTATAGAAAAATATTGAATAAAAATATATTATTTATGTAAAAATCATTTATTCCTTTTAAATGTAACAAATCCCCAACACTGTTATTCTTTTTCCTCGGCATCGCATAATCCTTCTTCCTTCAACAATAATGAAATGACTTGATGCGTAGACTTTTCGCCATCATACTGCTTCTTAATAAACACGTGTACAACGACGTAAGCAGCAAACAATGCACTTAATATATCATATTTAGTAACAAAATTAATATGCATCTACTACAAATGGAAACCTTCTCTTTTGTTTTCTTTTTCTTTTGCTGCATTTTAATCATTTTTAATGACAGACAGACAAACAGACAGACTTATGGAATGATAACACATATGGCACCAGTTGTTAACAAACGTACTGGATGAAGTATTCGGCAACTCCCGCAAACTTCGATCGAATCGCAATAGTTTGTACAACAACACTGTCGACATGTTATCCGATGCGATCAACATATCACAATCTGTCGAGCGAACGCGTCCGCATAATTTCATACTCTTTGCTATAATGTTCTTCAGGGTATACTATGGCTCAATAGAAGATCCGACATACCGTCCTTAATAATTTTTAGACTTTCCAAGTCGGCGTTTATCGTATCGATAAGTTGAGCCATCCCCTGCTGCTCCATGCTTAAATACTAAAATAATTATTTAATAAATGAATCGTCAGGAACTTTGAAGAGAGAGAGAGAGAGAGAGAGAGAGAGAGAGAGAGAGAGAGAGAGAGGAAAAAAATTAAAAAATTAAAAACTAATTAAAAGTCAATAATTGCAAGTAGATGTTTCACGTACCGTTTTAATGTCGTCTTGTGCTATCGGATCCATCGTATACCTTTCTTGATTTTGGCTATCTATATGTCGTCTCATTCTAAGCTGAGACAACATTTCGCTGATTCTTCCTTTAAATTGTGTAGGTGCGCTTATTTGAGAATGCATAGCTTCGAATCTACGCGTCAAAACTTCTTCCTCTGGTTGTAATGACAAACCAACTTTACGCGTAATTTCCTGACGTACCAATACCTGCAAATAACAAAAGAATTATTTTGCAAATTGTATAATTAAAATTAAACAATATTTTTTTCGACTAATAAATTCGACTAATAAATTATATAATTAATTACTTTCGTACCTGTAATACTCTGTGTTGTAATTCTAATAATATTCTCCTATGTTCCTTTAACCTTGCCTGTGTAGCGGTATGTTGCCTTTGTAAACCTTGAATTCTCTCCGCAGCCATATCTAGAAAAGCTCTATGCCTAGCGGTCTCTTCCTTTTGACATTTCAATCTGTATTTAACTTGCTGAAAGCCTATCATCGGTACGGGTATATACATCTCAGGATTTGGATTGTCCAATTGAGCCTGCTTCCATAATCGTGGATCAATCGAACAAGGCGGATTATCTAAATATTCCTTCAATTGAGTAGGATCGAGTTTAACGAACGGAAACAAATCCTTCACGCCATTTTGTACAAGTTGTTGTTTTTGCATCGGCTGAGAAAGATAAGCGACCAATTCATTAGCGGGAATCTTTCTCGAACTTCCAGTTACTCCTTTTTCAGAAATAAAGATAGTCACTTGACTTTTATTTTTTCCTGTAGACTTAATACTATCAATTATCACTGTCAAGTTAGGTTTATTTCCAAGGATGCCGTTTAAAAATGCAATTAATTGTTGTTTGCCTTCTGTTACATTTTTCTCTTTCTTTTTAAAACAAAGTACAACCAATCCATCGTTATTATCGGCGTCGGGGATACGGCTATAGCCAATGGCCTTAAACCTACATAATGGATTTTCTTGATCTAAATCGATAGGCGGTGCATTTACCGAATAATATGCCTTTCCGGTACCCCACAATGCTTGAATGAGGTTCCATCTGGCAATTGTATTATCTCGTTCGTCATTGTATAATTGACAATTGAACACAGCGTTATAAAGTGCCTCAGAAATACCGCTGGACTGTTGTTGTTGTTGCTGCTGCTGTTGTATTTGTTGTTGCTGTTGTTGCGTTTGTATTCCAGTTCCAAACCCGGTAAAACCAGTGGAGCCAAAAATATTACCTGTTGTTTGCGTGCCAAAACCTGTGATGGCGGTTGTCGTTGTAGGTTTCTGGCCGAAGCTACCAAAACCACCTATGGACGAAGAAAAATTTGTCGATGGAACCGTACTTGTCGTGCCAAAACCACTGAATAAACTTGGTGCAGAGGTCGTCGTTGCCGTTCCAAATCCGCTAAAACCGCCAAATCCTAATGACGTCGTGGCCGTCGTTGTACCGAATATATTAAAACCAGTTGATGAAGCAGGAGTACTGCCGAACGTTGAAGGAGTTCCAAATCCAGTGGTCGTAGACGCTGAAGTTGTACCGAAAGATGATCCAGTACCAAAACCACTGGTAGCAGGAGTACCAAATGCCGAAGTTGTTCCAAATCCAATATTCGGTATACTACCAAAACCTGTAGCTGCCGGTGATCCAAATCCTGTTCCAGTTCCAAATCCAGTGGTTTGCGTTGATGGGGTACCAAAGAGATTCGTGGCTGATGTCGTTGACGTACTTAATCCAAAGGCTGGCGTTCCAAATCCTTTTATAAGAATTAACTTGAAGTTAAAGAAAACTAATTTCTATGATTCCTCTGATTGAGAAGAATATGATAAAAAAAAATATGAACGTTCAATCTGAAGTTAACTAACTTTTGTTTATATCCATTTAGAGATGTCAATGAAACATATATTAAAAACAAAAGTTTAGATTCATTAATGATAATCCATATTATTCATTTATATTGCATTTACATGTACGTATAGATATTATGAAAAATTGCAGAAAATTATAAATTATAAAAGTACAATATTTATTAAGAAATATTGGAAAGATAAAAGCTTATATTGGATGTCTTTTAAAGCATATATTAATTTGTGCATCAAAATTTTGTAAAGATCTTTACTAATAAATCGAGAATTAAGAATATAATACGAGACAATGTCGTTCATGAGCCAACAAAATCAGTTGCACGTAAGATATTAAAATTCATCGTAAAGATATTCAATGATTTGAAATTGTATTAAACGTTATCTTTACACCTTATAGCATCCTAACTTTAAGGATATGGCGCTTAATCTTTTGAAAGGTGTGACATCATCGAGCAACAAATTAGTTTTAAGACAAATCAATGCTCCGCCTTTAGATTCATCTACCGAAATGTTAAACGAAATTGGTACTACGGATCAGGCAATTGGAGTATGCATTCTTAATCACAATTCCAATCAGATTTTTAATATTGTTGTCTGCTATTTATATTGCCTTTTAGGACGTTACAGCAGAGATTATGATAACGACAATTGGAAAAATACCGAGCGAAATGTATTACCTAGAAGATACTTTATCTAATGTACAAACAAATATAGGTCAAACAACTGTATCCCATTCGATGACAGATGTTATACACACTACGATGGAAAACAATGTCATTGTGACTGGACATACGGCTCGTTCCGTAGTCTTTCTGATATTAACCATCGCATGTTTGATTCTATTATTTTTATGTTGCATCACGGCATGTATGATTTCCAAAACAAGAAGAAAAAGTTACTTTTTTAGCAGAAACGATATCGATTGTGACCCAGAATGTAATGGATTAAATCGGCCACTTCTTCGAACGGAAAAAATATCAGATGCAACCAGTAAAACGAGTAGTAGCTACTTGAAAAAATGATTAATTACCGAGATATATCAAAGCGTAGAAAGTGTCTAATGTTCATACTAAAAATGGACGTCTTAGAAATTTCGCGCCAGAAATGCTAACTACTCTAACCTACAAATTTGCACGCTTTGTATTACTCTTAGGGTATCTCAGAATATCATATTTTATTGGGAAATATTTAATCGACAAGAAGCAATATTTCATAATAAGAACTAATAAAGAAGAAAAATTAAAGGCCATTAGTCGGACGAAATACAAATATCGTGGGCATGACATAACCTAAAATAACGTGAGTTACCTAGCTTGATCGGTGTGGGAGCTGCAGTTGCTGTCGAACCAAAACTAAAGGAAGAAGCTGGTGCTGATGTGGACGTTCCAAAGCCTGTTCCAAACGACATTTTGTGATAATTGATTCACAAATAAGGAAAAAAGACACCGTGCGCACAAAAGGATACTCAACTAGAATAATCTCACACACTCACACACACACACACATACTGCTATGTAGTGTGACAACGGCGCGAGCAAACATGGCGGAATGTATTAAAAGAGTCCAAGTCGTAATTTATTCTACTTACTGCAGATGGCGCAGAATTCGAAATACATATCGCAACGATTTGATTTTATATTATGAAAAAATCATAAAATTGTATTATTTAAATTACGATTTCTTAATTATATATATATATATATATATATATCTTTAAATTTATATTTTATGTAGATTTGGTTTAAAACGCCATTGATTTTTTCTTGCCTTTGTCAAATGTAGATCGTACAGAAAGCATTTATACTTAATCTTTTACACAAAATATAGACATATTTTTTTTAACCTGCTAATTGGATTTTATTTTCGACGAAGTATATATCGTGTAAATAAGATGTACAAAGTATAGTATATGCAATACCACAACCGTTATCTGGGCTTGTCAATATATAGAAATGCTTTGTTAATCTTTACAGGTACTACATCGAAAGTAATATCTAGGTCTTGTCACGTGGAGGTTGCTATTTTTGGAAACTCTACGACTTCTCTTTATATTATCCCATTTAGTTATATATATATATATATATAATTAAATTTGCGAAAATATGTATATAAAAATCTGCGAAGAAGACATGAATAAAAAATGATAAAATTTTCTGGCCACCGTAAAGAAACAGCAGCCAAATCTACAAAGATCGAAAAAAATTATTTATAATAAGTCTGTTACTGGTCAGTCCCACGTTTGCAATATATCAATGTCATCTTGTTAGATCTTTGAGGAAGTAAATATGACAATCCCTTTCAAGTAACCTACATTCAAAAGAGGTAATCTGCATGTTTTTCATTTGCCTTTGTTAGACGTGTTAACATTTTTTCTGTACACAAAAATTACTATCATACGCTTCATTTTATGATAAGTACGTAAAACTGATAGAAATACATATTCCTATATCATATATGTAGCTATATAATGTCCCTTTGGAAAAAAAACCAACCGCTGTAACGTTTAAAAATTACTTATTAATAGTACTTATATGCAATTAATTATTTCTACAAAATTTTCATATCAGCAAGAAGAATTACAGAAACGATATTTAATCAATTTGATTAAGTCGAAAATGTAATCATTTTATATGCACGATATTATAAGGGATAAAATATTTGCAAGATCTGATTAGTGTAGGACGGAATAATTAAGGTCACATACAGTTTTTAACGAAGTTTATAATTGAAAAACTTAAAAATAAATATCTTCACATATACCAACGTACATATAAGATACTTTCTTCAACATTTTGATAATGCTATCATAAATATACAATTTGAGCATGTCGTTTACTTGACCTAAACAAATGAGATACAATAAAAAATATTGTGTAGTGGATATGCTCACGATATAACGGAATCGATTAATTTTTTGATCAAATTTCTAAAGAAAGCGCAGATCAACGGATAAAACACGCACATTTCAGCTCTTGTGCTTATAATTTAGTTTTAATCTACGTTGTACATACACAATAATAATAATAATAATAATAATAATAATAATAATAATAATAATAATAATAATAACAATAATAATAATAACAATAATAACAACGACAATAATAATAATAATAATAATAATAATAATAATAATAATAATAACAATAATAATAATAATAATAATAATAATAGTAATAATAATAATAATAATAATAATAATAATAATAATAATAATAATAATAATAATAATAATAATAATAATAATAATAATAATAATAATAATAATAATAATAATAATAATAATAATAATAATAATAATAATAATAATAATAATAATAATAATAATAATAATAATAATAATAATAATAATAATAATAATAATAATAATAATAATAATAATAATAATAATAATAATAATAATAATAATAATAATAATAATAATAATAATGATTATGATAATGGCGAGGACGACGACGACGACGACGACGACGACGACGACGATAATAACAATAATTTGCAAATTGCAGTTAAATCGCGTTATCACGCTTTAGAGATGCGAAACGGTTCTTCTTTTTTCAGTAAATTACGCAATTATGAGAGTGGACAGTTCATATCATATTAACTGATAAAATTGTATTTAGAAATTACGAATAACATTTGTTCCTGCCCAATGCAACAAACAAAAGCTTTTAAAATCGAGCAAAGATCGCACAGATATGCTTAATACTAAATTTTAGAAGATAGCTTTGTCGTAAACTTTTAGCCCGTTCGTGCATATTGCTTTGACATTGTAGCTGATGATATTCTTGTAATCAGCCGATGTTGTCCGTATCTAGAAACAAGAAGTCAGAAACCATATCCTTGAAATATAGCGAGAAAACCCTAAAGAAGTAAAGCCATTCATAAATAATAATGCAAGTATCAAATATATAATATGAATTTCTTTATAAAAAAAAAGAAAAATAAAAAAAATAAAAAAGAAATATTTATATCGTGCACGATAAAATTTCAATGAGACACCTCATAAAGACTCCCAAATTATTTATGAATGGTCGAACTTTGTAAGCGTTTAAATCTCGTTAGCATTTTTTCTTTTTTTTTTTTTTCCTTTTTTTTGAACAATATTTATTGTATTCGCAAATAATTAGCAATATTAATTATTAGCGCGGAAGCGTTAAATTTAAACGTTACAAAATTTGGGAGCAGACTTCATGAGGTTTACATCGGTTAGCAAATAAAGAATAACGAGTATTGTCTAACGAGATTTAACTGCAATTAGTTTCACACAATTTATTTATTCGATAATAAACGATATTTGATGCCACAGAGACAGAGATTCGTTTTGGTGACAAAGAAACCTACCACGTCTCTTTATCCTATTGTTATTGTTTGAACTTTCGATTATGCAAGAATAAATAAATAAATAAATAAATATTCTGTATCTTTTGTCGAATTCTATCGTCAAGAAACGATCGGATATAAGTTCTTTCTTTGGACCCGGGATTTTTGACGTGGTCAGTGATTCGAATAATTACAAATTTACATTTTCTGTAGGATTACATTCTCTGCAAGAGAAGTTTGGCCCTTGGGTGGTTTGATACGTGATTCGAACCCAGGTCTTTCGCTTTCCGGGCGACTGCTCTAACCGCTAAATTATCCAAACCCTCAGGTCAACCTTCTCACGAATGCCTACTTATTAGAAATGGAGGTGTTTGCTCTTACACTTACAAATAAAAAATCGTCCAAAATAATATATACGTGTATATCAGATATCGAAAATTAATATTTTCATCGAGGAATATATGTAACATGTAGGGTTTAGGTTGGTCCTTAAGATTGGATTCTATAAGGTAATATCAAATGAGAAATTGTGTTATGGTCTGCTTGTTTTCTTTTCTTTCTTCTTTTTTTTTTTTTTTCTTTTGATATAATATTTTGTATTATTTTTTGTATGCATCATTTTCGAGCATAGATTCAAGTATTTGGTGTCATATCGAATATTGCATCCTTCATCTCCGACCGTATAATAACTTGGAAAAAGAATACTGTAGTCGTTCTAGAGAAAGATAGAGGGAGTGTGTGTGTGTGTGTGTGTGTGTGTGTGCGTGCGTGCGTGTGCGTGTGCGTGTGCGTGTGCGCGCGCGAAAGAACGGCTTGAAATGGTCTAGGCCGAGATTTAATCCGTTCATCATCGAATTAGAATTTCAAATGACGTTTAATCGAGTTTCTACTTACACGAAGTTACGAATTCGATGACGTATTTACGCGCACGGGCGATTTCGAATACTTCAGACGGTTTAACATTTACACATTTACACGAATATAGAAATCTAGAATATGCTTTCGTAGAAGTAGTATTCGTACGAATCTAGGCAAATAGACGTCGAGCATCGCATGCTTACTAATTTTAACACAAAATTCGACTTTCTCCTTTATACTATTATTTTCTTTCTCTTACCTTTTTCTGAGAGGTGACAGAGTATTATTTATTTGTGATACATACGTAAAGTACCGCCGACAATGACTATTGCATGATACCATAGTTTTGGTACAAAAAATACACAAAACTTTGGTCTACTCGAAACGTCTCCGAATGAAATGAGGTTGAATGGATTGGAATTTATAAGTACGATTCCGACAATTCAAAATCGGAAGCGGAAGCTCGAGAGGATCTTGTATTAACAGAAATACCCCCACCGATTGCACTGTCCGAAGTTCCCTCGCCGGTTACAAAATCGGCTACGATCAAGGAATCCTTTCCGATATTTCCACCTCCTCCTTTTAATGCATCACGTTCGATAAGCTTCTGTTTCAAAAGCTTTATTTTATCTTCCTTCTGTTCCGGCAAAAAGGAATAAAGAAAAATATAAAAATGACTGTTCAATGTTCATAATATTCAGATCGATAAAAGTAATCGACATTTTACCTCGGCAATGAGTTTTTGTAGTTCATCATTCTCACTTAATAATTTTTGATATTTTTCTTCGTCCTCCTTTGACAATCCTACGTCAGGATTATATTTTGATTCTGCCTTGTCCCTGGGATGTCTAATCACTTCTATTACCTTCGGCACAAAGATCAACGCCATACTGAGAAAGCAACAAAATATAATTGCTAATGCTACGAAAGCAAAACTGGCATCTTGTTGACTGGCTATAACCATCGTAACGGGGGCCGTTATCAGGCATAATACAACTACGTTATAAATTGACATGCCTACGTATCTCGAATCATTTATTTGTTTCACTTTGATACTTCTCGTTTCATATGCCAAGAATAAGCCAAAGACCAGGATAACACCTTTGTAACCATAGATCGATCCTAAAACAATAATTTTCACGTTTGATCGATATAAATTGTAAAATCGAATCTGAAATCTTTTCCATTATCTTTCATAGATATATTAGAAAGATAGATAGATAGATAGATAGATATACTAACCGAGCCATATGCTATTGTGTTCGCTCTCGCAATGCTCTAACTCTGGTCTTATTCTCGCGTCGTCGTCCCCGGTTGGAGGTGATTCCAATGGGAAAACTTCGATTTGCCTTTGCAAAGGATGAAATCCTTGCCATGTGCTAAGAAGTACGATGTCGATTACCAATAATCCGCTTACCATCGTATATAGCTTCCATGGCTGAATCTTCTTCTGTATAGATGAAACTTTTTGTTTAGCCATGAACAACTAAAAAGAACGGAGAAGGGATTGAAGATGCAGGACGTACGAGTAAGGTACATAAATAAATGGTGAGATTCATAATATCTGAACGATAACAATTGACTGACCAATAGGACAGATTAAAAGAAAGCACATTCAATGGACGCGTCTAAAACGACAATAAGTCATAATACGATACAAATGAAATTCAAATCAGTTTGCTTTTTGTCACATCCCAAGCATGACGAACTAAATATTACAACGCTTCCTAATGTTCCGTATTAATTTTAAGTCTATCTACATACATACATTTATTGATTTTCCTTGAAATATTTATCCATACGTTAATAAATTTACAATAAACCAATTGACGATGATCCGAAAATAAATTATGATTAATAATATTATACTTGAGGGCAAATAAACATATTTATAAATTAATGTCGTATTTTAAATCACTCTGCGACGTTTGTAACAACGATATATAATTCCGGGGGAGGGGGGGGGGGTTATTGATTTTTTTTTAATGCAAAAGAGGCCTATTTTATGGTCACGAATTGCCATTATATACGGTTGCATTGTCATATAATCTTCGAGCAACATCGGTTGATCGAAGGACAATGATTTTGTTGCTGTGCGACATTTAATTAAAACACAGGGTAACTCGTGCTGGATGGTTGTACATATATAAACTTCTTAAACGTTGGAAGCGCAAAGAAAATATGGTAAAATCGCTAAATATCCACTATTCGAGAAGGAAGTAAATGCTACTTCTGAAAACTATGCACTGTGCAGTGTAACAAACTAACTATAATAGACTAGTAATCGAATGATATGATTTTTTACTTACCTTTGCCTGATCGGCTTTCGTTTTAGTAGTGAGTCTGTGAACTCGCCATACTTTACTGAACATGGCACCGAACGCAAGAGTAAAACCGGTAGACAACGTCCAAGCTCTCGCCTGACAAATTCCTGGATATTCATTTGGTGAAACGAATCTGCCGTCGATTCCAAGAAGAAATACAGATATGAAACAGGCTATCACACCCGCCAGCATGATCGTGTTACATACCGGATGAGAAGACATAATCACCCTACAAAATCAACAGGAAGAAATGAATGAAGTAAATGATAAATGAGGAAAAGTTGAAGATATAGAATGTTCCTTATCAAACGAAATCCTTTCACACCTTCGATGTCTATTCCAGACGTTGAAAATAATCAATACAATAGCTATAACTATCCCGACAGACGATATAGTTCCCATACATATGAATAAAGGCAGTGATACCGTTCTTAGAACCGTCCTTACTATCGTTCTATCTTGAGGTACTTTCCCACCTATCCAACGCTCCATGTTCCGCCATGTAAGATTATCGCTTTGCGTATCATAGTACCCTAACTTAACGTACTTTCCATCGATTACTTGTTCGATTTGTGTCAATGCTATCCTATCACCTTGCGAACTAAATGCTACGTATCCCTGTGCAAACGGTCAAAGGCATTATTGAGAATAGACCTAATTAATTAATTAATTACAGAGCGTATCGCAAAATGTGGCCACAGCCACAACTTCTAGGATGAATTCTTGATCGTTGAGAAAATCTAACCTTAAAAACTTGTGTTTTTAAAAAGGAACGACGAATTGAAGAAACATTCGGTAAAGCAGTGGACACATCCTTTTTATACACCCTGTACATTCGAATATTTTTTACATACGGAAACTCCTAGGAATTGGGTCGAGTTGATAGCCGAATAAATCTCATCGGCGATTTCCTTGTCGGTATAGGTAAAGTTCTTCAAGCTCTTGCCTAGTTTATTTAACTTCTCCATAGTTTTGTTAAAGGCTAATGTATAGAAAAGCGTTTTCAGTTAAAGCAGTTCAATTCTAATCTTTTATAGAACGGTTATTTTATAAATATCTCGCTTTTCGTTCATTTTGAGATTATTATGCTCTAACGAAAATCCTTTAGGAGGATAACTTTCGACTGTTACATCCTCCATTGGGATTTTCATCTCGTCATTGCATTCGTATGAGAAAAAAATCGAAAATAAAAGTGAAAGGTATCCTAATATTTACTTTTTACATTTGATATGCTTACCTAACGCCACAGACCAAACAGCATCGTACGCAAGCGGAGCTTCCTGATAACCTTCGGGATATCGATTGTTATCGATATCAAAACCACCCTCCTTTAATAGTTTGTTCAATCTTTGCCTGAAATCTTCCGACGTCATACCGCTGATAGTCGTATCGTTATTTTGATTCCACATGAGAGCCTCGGTCGTTATATGTCCTTCAGCAGCTTGTCTCATTTGTTCCTTAGTACAAGCGATATTCTCCTTATCGAGATTCATCTCGAACCAATTGTCCTCGTACCACCCGATGAAAAACCAAACGTAACTCTTTCCATAAAGATTGTGACGATATAACTCGCAGAGGACTCTCCTCGCAGCTACGACGTAGAAGAGACCAACGATTATTCTAGCGTCTTGTCTGCGTAGATTCCTCACAGCATCCGATGGATCAGAGAGAAAGCTCTGACGCGTGACTATTTCTATTCCTGCTTCTTTACAGCGTGCTTCTAGATCTTCTACCGTCTGTACCATGAGAAAAGACATGAAAAATATTAGATTAGAAACATTATCTAGAAATAATGTTTACGTTTATTATATTATTATTTGGGAATAATTTAGAGACAATGATATAAATGAACTGACAGAAATGAACACTTCCTCGGCTTGCTGCAATATGGCGACACGCGACCAGCCAAATTTTTGTAGGAGTTTGATTCTCGTGGGGTTGTGCACGGTGGCGGATGGATGTGTCCTGAATAAAGTCGGGAATCGATTTCTGTCCGATAGTGCTGGTGACGAGGCACCGTAACATAGCTGAAAAAATTGTTCGTTATTTCTTATTATTTAATTTGATGAAGGAGAGAGATTACTTACGACAACCAAGTTCCACATTTTCGCTGCTTCAGCAACAGTGGTACAAACCGTGCTGCATCCGGCTAAGAGCATAAGTTTATGCGGCTTATAGTAGAGTAAATTGTACATTACCGAGGCACCAAGGCCGGGTTCGCACTGAAAAGGAATTATAATAAATTAGTGTATTACGTATGACTTATAAATTATAATTAGCCGTTTACCTGGCTGTCATTGGAGTGCAATTTCAGGGTGAAACCAGGTAACAAATTTTTCTCCCGATTAACATCATCCAGTGCCAAATTCACGGCTGGCATACATGCCTATATATATGACACAAAAGAGAACCGATTAAAATTATCGAAAAGAAAATAAATTTTATTTTTAATAATTTCCAAATAAATTAAAAATAATCTATACTATAAACTTACTTGATATTTACAGAACATAATATATATTATTTGATTTTTAATTTAAGGAAAGAAACATTTATTGGGTAAAATCAGGGTTCGTGATAATTTGCGAAACAATCAGTTACAGCGTGTAAAAAAAGTGTTTCACAAACCTGACCACCCTGCCAGCCACCCTCTCCTTCTATCGGGAAAATACCTCCGATGTGGAGGATATTGTCGTTCTCATCGGAAGGTGGTAACGAAGCAACAATCGTACGAGCTACCGTCAAAATGCTAATGATTAGGATCAACATTCTGTTGCTGAATCTCTCTCTGTTTTTATTCCTTTCCTCTATCTCTCTTGTCGTATCTTTGAAACTGTCCCTATGACACGCCCAATGAACGTGACTTAGAGAGGCGCACTTTTTTTGTACTCTTCATTCTCACACCAGTCCTATTTTGAACTCGACTAAAGAAACATTTTCAGCCCTTCCGAAAAATCCTTTTTTACTAACTTTCTAACTTTCTTTCCCTCGTGAGGGAAGTTGCTCTCAATCGTAAGGATCTTCAATCTTTAAATAAATCAGCGAACTATTTTGTGGAAACACTCGATCATTATCATAGGAAAAAGAAGTCTATCGAACTCACTACAATCTTATTGTCCGTATTAAAGTGCTTTTCGTCGAAGACGGAAGCTTCGCGGGAGCTTTCATATTGATTCCATCCCGGGACTCGAGGGTAGTAGTAGGGATAAAGGAGGTGGCTCTCTCAAGAACGTTCGTACAGGTTCCCCCTCTTCTTTCTCTCGCACCCTCTCTCTGTGAAAATCGATAAGAAAGTTGTATAATAAACATGCATCGTGCGATAATTCCTTTTTTTACAGTTTTATACCGTAATCTTACTTAATTTTACATATATATATATATATATATATGTATGTATGTAGATCGAAATATTCGTTGTAAGAAAACATTTTTTAGACGGATTTTTAATTTGTTCGTAGTATTGTTCTTGCTTGGTTGGTAAGTTAGAACTCAACGTGATGAACACTCGTGAGTTTGTTGTGAATCAAAGAGCCCACCGTTTTCGAAGATAAAAGTGTATTATTATTGGATCAAATGGCAGCGCAACGTGCATTACCACAGAGCAAAGAAGCTTTGTTAAAATCATATACAACGCGATTGAAGGACGATGTTAAATCGATGTTAGAAAATTTCGAAGGTGCGTCCTAACCTCAAACTTTTTTCCTTGTATTTGTACGTTCTTCGAATATTGCTATATTCTCTTCTATCAAACTTTATTTTATAAAGTTTCCTTTACATTTCAATTATATTACTTTGTCTTTAGAAATCGTGAAGCTTGCTAAAGGTGAAAATGATTCGCAACTCTCACGGATGGCACAATGCGAACAGGACACTTTTGAAATGCATGTCAGGGCAGCTAACATTGTTAGAGCCGGTGAATCTCTGATGAAGTTGGTTTCCGATATAAAACAGTATCTGATTCTTAATGATTTTCCATCCGTGAATGATGCCATAGCGCACAATAGTAAATTGTTTAGAACGAAGCAAGCCGAATGCGATCAGAAATTGGCATCTTTGAGAGATGATATGGCAGCTGATTTGTATGACCTAGAAGAAGAATATTATACTTCGATATATAAATAACATCCGTTAAATCTTAGGAAATTTCTAATTCTTTAAGTTCGTGATGTTATAAATTTTTAATATTTATTTAAATAAATAGGATTAATTTTTATAAGACGACTCTCTTATTCGTTTTCATTGACAATACACATGGAGTATGAAGTAAGACATACTTGTTTCCTTTTATTACTTCAATATTTTGACACACATACGAGATACATCACACGATATTTCTAATTAATAAGCATATTCGATAATGTAGTATTGTAAATTCAAGCGTCAAATTGTGTTAAGGATGATCATAAACGCTACTTGCATAATAACATGGACTCCGATAATCGTACTTGCTCATATTGTACAAATATAATTTACAAAAACATTACGGAGTTCCCCCAATTGCAATAAGGAGATTAAAAATCTACTTTACAAAAGTGATACAAATCAATACTTTGTCAATAAATTTGGAATGCTACGCGTACAATCTCCTCCCTAACTCCGCGGCGCAGTTATCGATACCATGCAGATATAACCCTAGCCTAGGTCTTCTTAGACTTGTTCTTCCATCCGAGCATTTCCTTGAGAAAGTTACTATCGAGTACTAGAAGAATAACAAGAGTATCACAGTGTAAGCACAACGCTGTGACATTGATCCACCAATTATGGATCGTGTATAATATAGGCAATTAAATAAAAGTATTACATCACAAAATACTTGGAAAACAACAGTACCTAATTAATACCTATTTCAGACGCAACAAAACATGAGAACGATTCAATACAAACGATAAATGCACCTTTCAATAAATTATTATCTTTATATTGTATTTATTTACTTGAATCAGTCAGCGATAACGCAATCAAGTAAAGATTATCTATACCAAGTAATGCTTCGATAATACATTAAATACTTACACGATTCAAAAATGAACGTTCAGAATACATGCGGTACATTAATATCTTGAACATAAATCAGACAATTAGAAGAAATAAAAATACATAGAATATCGGTCTTAATCTAGCTTAATTTTTTCCCTCCCTAAATTTCGAGAGTGGATATCACGAACCTAAATGCTCATAAGACCAATAATAATTTAGTATATACATAATTTTTTTCACTTAAAATTAATAATTAATCTTAATGAACCAATAAATCCTTTTATCTCCTATTCCATTATTTTTGGTCCTCGTCCGCGTATGACAAACAAAAAGCTGGCTGAAATTCGAAATGAAATCACACACACACACACACACACATGTACTTTTATTGAAGTACAATTTAAGTTATGTACGAGGCGTGTTCCCAATACGCTTCGAAATATGATCGTTGTTTGACGTGAAACGGTGAATTTCTTTTTTCTTTCTTTCTTTCTTCCTTTTCGACTTCTTACAAATCCAGTAAATCGACAGTGGCTTATTGTACATGATAAGTATGATAAGTATATTCTAAGTAGACTTACGTTCTACTTTGGCAAAAAACTTTTACAAATCTAAACCTCGGTATATTTTTCTTGATGTATTGTTCTTTTTGTTTTTATTACAGATATTATACCCCACCTCGCCCTTCACGATCACATACACCTCTAAGATATTCAATTTTTTGTTTTGCTTTTTTTTCTTTTTCTTTTTCTTTTCTTTTTATCATAATTTTGTTTTAATTTTTCTTTTTCTTTCCTAAAAACGTTTGCATAAAATTCTGATCCTCGATTGGCAGCTTAAATACTTAGCAGTTTAGCGGTAAAATAATCTCAAAAAGGTTACAAAACTTTCACTTCTCCCTATCGACTTTACTATGCATATATGTATATTATTTATATATATATATATATATATATATATATATATATATATCATCTATAAAATACGCCAAAAAGGTGATATGCTTTCATTTTCTCTTTGCATATATCTGACATGACTACGATGTCTCGATGAATCGTCGTCAACTGGCTCGTAGTTTTTTAAGGCGCCATATTTAGAACAAGTACTAACATATCTTGGCAGTAATCGATGATTCGTTCTCTTTAGGAAAATTATCCGTTCGCTTCGCGATATATCGTAAGAATAAGAGGTAAATGCATAAACTTGGAATGATACTGTTTCTTTTGTAAATTTGACTAAACGTCTAACCGTATTCAAACGAATTTCCTGCTGCACCGTGCATTCGAGAGGAAATCGAGGATTTCATTATCGTACTTGTTTTTATTTACTTTTGTCTCTCCTCCTCCTAACCCCCTTTCTATCCATCTTCTAGAAACTCATGGAAAAAAGAAAAAAAATTCACTCGTTCGAAAGCCATTCTCTTTCCAATCGATTTTTACAATCATGAAAAAGTTTTTTCTCTTCAATTCTACGATGCTGATCGTTTTCCTTTTTCTTTTTCCCTTTCTTTCCTATGTTATCCTCGATCTCTGGAATATGATGTATTTCAAGGTAGAAAGGCAGAAAATATTTCAACGTGATTCCCTTTTTTTCCTTTTTGGGCTCTCGCAGCAGTTTTGTCTTTCTTTCTCTCCTCTTTTCTCGCTCCTATTTTTATTTCTTCTTCTTCGCCGGTTCATCGGCTATTCAATAAAGAAGATCACCGGTCGTCTCGGAACCCCATGCATTGCCATCTTGAGCAGGTTTCAAGTAGTCGACCTCGCTCGCGTTTTGCCCTTGTTGCTGTTGCTGCTGCTGCTGCTGCTGCTGCTGTTGTTGATCGTTGCCATTCGTGTTGTTCGTAGTCAAGCTTGTAACCGTTGTTAACGTAGCCCTGGTAACACCTAATTCGAAGCCCTCAGATGCCAAATCCACTTTGCTCGGTGTATAGCTCGCCAAACCACCACCTCCTAAAAACGTATGAGAAAGCGTATGAGAAGAATGAAATAAATCCAAGCGTATTTCGACGAAACGATCATTTTTATGATATGTAACTATTTTACGATCTCTTCGTCGATTGATTCTAAGAACAATTATCTATATAGATATAAATCTAATTTTTGTATTTGGCGATTTGCAACGTGATGCTTTATCACTAAAAAAAAAAGTAGGAAAACTATCGAGACGAATAAATAACGAATTTGTTAATTTCTATATATATATAAAGTCATTGTTGTTAACTATGAAAATTACCGAGAAGCGACGGGATGCTCGTCGTCGAACCGGTCGCGGACGTTTTATTGATGATCTGCGTAGATTGCTCTCCGGAAGCAGAGGTTTCGCCATCCACGATGCTGCCCTCGCCCTCCAACATCGAGGCCTCGCTTGGATATTCGAAGGTGCGCGTCGCCATATCATCAAATTGTATTCGATGCTGAAACGAACACGGAGATATTAGTATAAAACGATCTTACAGTCATTTCAATGATGTTTAATTATATCAAACAAAAGCATTAATTAATTTCGATTAATTTCCTATTGATCGATCATTCAACACATTGAATGCCGCCGAACCCATCTATTGCCCATGTCGATCTTTTCATTTAGGCCATTGTAATTCTTTTAAAATGAAACATGATCATGAAATTCTTCATAATATTCATCAGTTAATGCATAATTTTTACGCATAATGCAATTATCATAACGTGAGTCATCGATGGATCATGCGGCGTAGTAGTACGTTTCCGCTTCACAAGAGAGCCCATATCTGCTATTATCTTCATGTTATCAATTGTCTTTTTAATTTCATTTATCCTTTTTCATTGCTAAACGATGGTAGTCTTATAATCCTCTCGCACAAGATATAAATAACAAATAAAGCGAATATAGGAATGATATCAATCACTTATATGATATCAAAAAATACAAAATGAAAGTTTATATGAATTGCTTTCTCAATAAACAATATGAAATTACAAGGAAGAGTTTTCACACACATATATATATGTGTATATATATATGTATATATATATATATATGTGTATATGTATATGTATATGAGGATATAATTCTAAAAAAAATCAATTTCAAGTAATAGCTCAAATATAACTATTGCTTTACGTAATCAATGAGGAAGAAATGGTATTGTAAAAATAGTAACGTTTTGTGACGATTGTCCGGATGCATCTAATTTTTGCTTATCTTGTTTTAATACTAAACATCGTTTCATGCCACTTTAGTTACATATTTGTCAGACAATATAAAAATATTATACATACAGATATTATAATTTAAAAAATGTAATGTAATAAAACTATAATAAAACTATAACTAGAGAAACAAATTATGAAAGTTATCATGAAATTATATATATTTAAAAACTTTTTAAATTACCTTTTCATATATGACAATATTACTCAAATTAATAATGTTTTCTATGTTGATGCGTATGAATATACTTATGAATATCATAATTCATGTTTTTTGAACGTTCACAATGAATACAATAACGTGGACCTATGAAATGACCACGCGGCCTCAATGGAAAATCACTATGATGATAGTAGACCGGCATTCAACATATTGATTGATTGATTCTAATTAAATCATTAATTAAATTTCGAGTGATTGAAGATAACAAAAAATTTGCAAATATGTTCCTTTCTCTTTTTCTTTCCTTTCTTTTTTTTTAATTTATTTATATTGTGCTTTTCTTAAAAATCCTCGAAAGAGACAATGTCTAATGTTCCATATTGATCCATCGAAATATTTTTTAACGTTTTGACATTAAGAAAAAGCTTCAACTTACTCCGTATAGATCATAAAAAAGAATGAAAATTAATTACAAAACAAACAAAAGCAACGGCATTAACACAGACTGGCGTGGAATAACAGTAAGCAGTCACGCTCGTTGATTTTTCGAGCACAGAAGCGAAAAGACATTCTGCGATTTTTTCCTCTCGATATAAGGTCGTAAAAAAAGATCGGAAGGAACATTTCGTGGTTTTTCCCTATTATTAACAAATAAAAAGTGATAAGTAAGAATACTTTTTATATCGATAAATTCTATCACGATTTAAAATGATCTTCATTTATTATCACGAGCACAATTCGAATTTTGTTATATAGATATGGCAATAACAGTACCTATCTACAATTATTTCAATTACGACTTTACTGCATGCCTTAATTAATTATATCTACGCCTTGAACGTTCTCTTTCCTTCTGAGATTTTGCGAATAGCTGATGTTATAAAATTGAATCAATTAACGATCACGTATCCGGGATTCTAAATGTATAATTTATTTTTAGGTATAGTCTATATTTAAAATATAAAGATATATATATATATATAATATCATATTTGAAATATGAAGCGTTCGAAGATGAACGATTGAATTAATTAATCACGTAGTTCGTGCGTATGTATTATTGATATAATTATTAAAAAAATATATCTAAGAAAGATTAATTTTGTAACCTGTAACCTGTTCGTAGATGAAGAATGAAACTTGAAACGATTAAAACATTAAATAACTTTCGACGTGCATATACGTATACTGAACTTGAATTAATCACGACTAAATATCGTGCTTCTAGAAACTCTTATGAAAGTAGAAATAGTTGTGAATTATGTTCATAAACATTTGTAAAATTGTAGTGAAAACGATTCTAAAAAGAAGATAGGCAAGTAAGAGGCTAATCGCAAGTTACTACCTACTTTCTTCTTGGTAAATCGTGAAAATGGCATTGTCAATAAGCTAGATGAGGTTATTGGTCATTGACAAACATTAATATGGAAAGTTCCCATTCTCCGATGCTTCTTTTACATCATGTTCCGTATGATGTATGACAAATCGTTTCTCTAACGAAAGTGCGCATAATATAAATGTTCGGCTTCTGAATTGTTTAACTTCGTTCACAAGACGCATACACGAGACATAACGAGTATATATACCACATACTCTTTGCAACGTGACGAATGCGTTACGTGACTTTGTCGAGTTGTTCGACATAAGGAACAACTTAATACGAATTGAAATTAGATACTTTATAAGAATTCTTATGAGTTTTCACGATTACCTAATATCTAACTTTGACGTTGATACATAAAAAGACAAAAATTACTGATTTTTCTAATGTTCTATATTCTATTTCTATCCTTTGTAAATATTTTAATATTTAATTATTAGATCATTCGGATCGTTCGACAAATCAGAATTTATCGTTTTTGAAATTATCGAAAAGGGATGAAAAAAAAATGCGCATCCGCCTATTACAACAGGGAAGAGTCAACAGTTGTCATTAATAAAAGAGACGACTAGAACGAGTTAGTGGAGACAAATTCGCGGTCGAAACGAATGAATCGCAAAGCTCAAACCGGAGATACTCGGAGCGTCTGCTTTTATTAGGACATAACGGATGCGTCTACATCCAGTTTTTATCATAGCAGCCGACCTTTACGTACTCGTATATAAAGCCGTAATAGTAAAATGAGATACGTACTACTGTTATGGGAATCAAGACTTGCAATACTAAAAAACGATCGATGCAAGGATTTATTTATTTTTTCCTTTTATCTTTTTCTGACAAATCTTTACTCTTTTTTTTCTTACTCTTATCATCATTAATCTTGATCGGATTATCGACGATAACGATCATTAATCTTTTATTTGTTATTTTTAAAAACAATCAATGCTAGAAGTTCTTTATTTAACAATTTGCCAACGATTTAAAACATTCACTGTAATAAATATTAATATCGATCGTACAGTACGAAGAAATTCAAAGTTAAGTTCAGAATTAGACATTATTATTGAATGTATTGAAAAAGAAAAAAGTTTATAATAGATATATCCAAACGGGAACGTAGTATTATTATGTAAGTGGATATGGAAGAAAACGACAATAAATCTTTTTATGTCAAACTTTGTTCTTCTGAGATTACGATTCTACGACTACAAGCATGTAATATCTTATCTGTGTAACGCGAATAAGTGTATACATTCGGCTTTTTCTTTCCATTGTCCGTGAAAACAGAGAGGAGTGGGGAGAAAGAGAGCGAGGAAGATAACAATTTCCTTTCTCTCAGAGATAAAGCTGTGCGTCGCTGAAATCCAGTCGAAGCTTTTGTCAACGTTAATTGTCGGTATCTTTTACTTTCTTACACACACACACACACACACACACACATATATATATATATATATATATATATATCTGTATAGGTGTATGTACATACATACGTACACACGTGTATATATATATATATGCATATATATAGAAGAAAAAGTCTAACACAAGTGCAAATTTTTAAAACAGACGTTCCGTCTTGTCCTTTTGCAACGTGTGAGAATTTTCGCAAAATGACAAACCGGGTTAGAGAGACAACAAACGGTTATTTGTTTAAATACCGTGAATAAGGCCGGCGGAGAGTCGGTTATCGATGTAACGACCGGTTAGAATCACAAACCGCAATTGCTATTCCGATTACGGCGAACGAAAGTTGAAACTTTTCTTTCAAGAATCGAGCACTTACTCGTTACACAAAAATTGACCACCCGTCTCATTATTCATTTTTCATCTTTCTCCTCTTTCGAACGATTATATATCTTAACGTATGATGAACGAATTTTACAACATACCAATGTTACTACTGTCTTAGTGACGTCATGTCCTACTTTTTACGTGGAAAGTTGATTCGAGCGATGATCAAAGGTAAAATTTCGGTAATTCTCGCTGTATTGGTTACGGTGAATTAATTTTTTGAAAGTGGATTTGAAAGTCAATAACAAAAACAAGTAATTATATTGTTCCTCGAATAATTATTAAATCTATAGAAAGTATTCGATGAAATAACAAGTAGTTATTTAAGAAAGATTCATTCGTCGGTTGATCGTAATTTTCTATCGAACGGATAAATTTTATATACCGGTCGGATATTTAATAATTGCTTTGAATCGTTAGAAACACGTTGTCACGATCGAATAGAACTATTAGTACCGTTATTACGTGAATCCTATACACTTCATACATATGTATGTACTTAGACGTATGCTACGCGTCTCTACGCATTTCTCTGATTTACATACACGTGAGACGACCTAGCCGTGAGCAATGCATAACAGTAATGACTAGAAAAAAAGAGAAAATAGACATGATAAAGAAAAGGAATAAAGATGCGAGAGAGAAGCGATTACATCTTGATACGCATGTACATATGTACGTACAGGTGCATAACCGACGGCTATGCACCAGTGCATTCTCTCGTACACTGTCGAAACGCGTTACTTGCGAAGAGAATTTTGTTTAGATCATTTTGTAGAATTTTTTTGCAACCACGTTCTTTGTCTTTTCAATTTCGCGTGTAAGTTTTCCAAAGTTCTTTTTACCGTGAACGAAAAAGAAGAAAAGAAGAAGAAAAAAAGGTAATCGTTCGGGACATTTGCTTATTACGGGAAACAAAAGTAGGTCGATGAAATTCTAGATCAGCTGATCACAGTAATAAAAATTTAGGAACACGCAATCGTTCTCATTTATAAACGAACGTGGTAAAAGTAAATATTTCTTTCGAATCCAAATGGAAACGATTTTGTAATGAAAAGAAAATGCACGTCATAATTTATTTTTAACACGTTTTGATTTTTGCAGCGTTAACGAATAATAATGTACGAGTAATTTCTAATAGTTAATGTAGACCTTAAATAGTAACACGCGCGTAATCATCAGTGTACGTTGAATTCAAAGCGAAAAATCGTACTTTGTTTCAAATTCCGACGATTATCAAACCTTAGTGGTAACGATAATGATGCGTTAGAAGCACGAAGAGAACAATACTATCTTTTGTCAACGGGAAACGGCGATTATGCAATGTTCATTCGCCATTGTCATAATTATTTCGTTATATTCTTCTAGCATGAATTTGCCTTTGTCTTCCATTCGTTCTAATTTTTTTCTAATTTTATCACAACGTCTTTCTCGAAACGAGTTAAATATTACAAAAAAGAAAAAGAAAAAAAAAAAAAAAAAAAAAAAAGAAAAATAGAAAAAGAAAAAGTTGCCACAAAACAGAAACTCTAACATAATAAGTCTACAATGACAAGCAACGTAAGTACGACTCGTGTCGTGACAGTGTTATTAGTTAATATTTTACGAGTCCGCTCGTTTCATATACAATCTGAGATATTAAAATAATTTCGCACAATTTCAAATGTTTACATTATAGAAGATAAACCAAGATGAGAAGCTAGAAAGTAAAAAAAGATTTTAATGCAAGATCGAGCGGAAAAGAAGAAAAGAAAACAAAAGAAAAGATTACAAACAAGCTTAAAAAGTGTCAGTCGGTCGAATATTCGATGACACTCGGCGTTAAATTCAGAAACCACAACCTTGAGAAGTTTGACGTGTACACATTTGTAAATATGTGAGTGAAGGTGTATCAATAAATGACGCGTCTCATGATCCCTCAGACATACGCATTATCGGGGATTATGTATGTAATAATATTTGTATATAAGGTATCGGTAAAAATTCGGTGTACGAACGAACACTGAATATAATTGTAAATGATAAAAGAATAGAGAAAGTATTTAACGTTCGTTAAATAATACGTAATACATCAAATTTTATTCATACGCTATCTAACATTCTGTCGAGTTAATCTAATCTAATCAGATGTTTGAATAAATATTTATCAAAAATAACTTGTTTTAGTAGTCAGTGCTTTATTAATAAATCATGACATTTGCACTTTTACTTTTTTGACACTGTATGATCATTCTCAAGTACGTTTCGTCACGTTGGTAAACAGAACATTGACATTTAGTTTTTTTCCCAGTTATTAGCCACGACAGGAATTGCTAATTACGTGCTCGCGATGCCGTTACTCTAATGACAAATAATATATCGTACGAATTATTCGTTGTTCGCCAACGAATGACCTTGACAAATATATTACGAGAGTTTGTGATTCGTCTTGTTACGAAATATCGTGAGCGATTCGAGGTAAACGCACGCTCACTTTTCGTTACGAAGCATTACATGCTTCGTTATACGCTCTCGCCGATGTTTATGGTTTTTTTTTTCTATTGTAGCAAACGTCGGTTATTCTGATATGAGCCGTTGATTACGAAAGTAGCTCCATACTTAAATCACACACACACTTTTTTACGGTCTTGTTTTATTATTACAATATAAATCGATGTAACACAAAATAAACGATAAATTTAATATTTATAGATTTTGAATTTAAATCACTTTCATAATTATAGGGACATATGTGATTTTGCGATCACTTTCTTAGTTTCTAACGAATCTTTTGACGGTATTCTATAGAACTATATTTGGCTGAGATAGGCAAAGATTTATTGTCCGATGTCTTAGCTTCGAGCTACGCATATCACCGATAAAACGATTGTTCCAAAGGTAAAACTTACCTATGATAATATGAGACGCATGATGCTAATGCGCAAAGTGGATCGTAAAACACGAATTATCTACTGTACGTCGGCACTGTCTACACCACTCTCTCGAAGAAAAAAGAAAAAAGAAAAAGAAAAACGGCAAGCCCACTCTATGCAGCTACTTGTCCCAACATGTGCAATTTTGTATCGTTAAAACATTATAATATCCTCTTTGACAAGATGCATTACGTTCGTGCACTCGTAATGGTCACTGTAAGTAAATCGAAAAAGAGAGACGGGAGAGAGAAGATCGTTTTCGATGTTTTATTAGAAAATCGTTTGATTTTATGTTCAATAAATCCATCTTCTCTCCTTCTTTTCTTTTCTACGATGTTACCAGCAAATGTTATTAGAAAATTATGTACGAGCAAGCATAACCCGTTTTTATCTTTCTCTTAAGCGCAACACGAGCTTCCTTAAACGTCGAGAACGTAAAATTGACGCCATTTTCTTCGAAGTATCAAGCCAACTTTCTAATCCTTTCAGAAAAATACAAATTTTTATGTATATACGTACAGCCTTCGTGTACGACAATGATAAAGCGAGTTTTTGTTATCTTTAAGTTGGACAATAAGGTAAAAGAGAAAAAAAAGAGAGAGAGAGAGAGAGAGAGAGAGACAGAGATAGTATGACGGACAAGTTATCGATACGTTCCCATCAATTTTATACATGGGCTATCGCGATCGGTGAAGTAAATCGAGCGAAAATACGATCCTTCGAGAAACCATTGATCCAGCAAATATAGATTCAAAAGTAGCAAAAGAAAGAGAAACACGGAACTGTGGATCGAATGAGAACAAAGGATTATTATCGTCGACGTTGTACGACAAAGAAAACCGATCGCAGATCGTTTTGTATCTGTTATATCAGAAGATATCTTCTTACTATATTCTTTTTGCTTTTTCTCTTTCTTTATCTCCTTTCAATGTGTAACTTATATTATTGCTTTGTTATCGACTATGAAATAAAAGGAAAAAAAGAAGATGAAACATTTTTCATTCAAATGACAATGTCTAAATTTTCTTACGAGCTAGAATAGACTTTTTTATGGATTAATTAGAGCTCACCTTGTGATTTCTTGGTGTTCTCGATAGATTGCTCCGACCATTGATAAGAATATTATCATTGAGAAAGGACACATCGCAAGGTGACGGTGGTCCACCCGAAAGCTCCCATTCGGAATCATCGGTCGTTGAAGCATCCAAAGTTGCGTCTAGTACTATAATGCCACCGTCTCCAACCTGAAAAAAGGAAGAAAGGAATGAGATTTCAAAATCAGAACGAGGGACGCTTGGAATCCAGTGAGGCGACTCTCGAGTCTACTCCAGAGCTCTTGTATTACGATATATAATACATATACACACATATATATCGAATTCCGTCGACCAGTTTCATGGTTGATTTCTATGGAAAGTTCTTCTTGTTAGTTAAACACCAAATGATCGATTCTTTTTTTATTAAATAATGAATAACCGATTGTTTTCTTTATGCGGCTCTTTAGGATTTAATCAAATATCCTAATAATGAAACATCAGATCGTTTCGTTTTATCAGGTGAAAGGAAATTAATTTCTTATCTGTTCACACACACACACACATATATGTATATATATATATACTACATTTAATTAATATTAATATATCATTGTTAACAAGATCATCGATTAAACAGTATACATGTATGTATAAATAGAAAAATTTAACTTATATAGTCTATAATTGAGCATGAAAGTAAAGGAAAATATATAGTAATTGCGTGACCGTCCATTAATAGCAATATTGCGGAACTTGGATTGAATTTTATTATCGATAACTTACATTATCAAATGATTATCTAATTTTTAATGTAAATGGATTAAACATACACTACCAGTGTTTTAATCGCACGGCTTTGCGTGTTGCCTTTATCTACCGTGCAAACATTGACACGTATCGCTGACGATAATGAAAAGTTTAATCTCAAATATGATTTCGTATAACTTTCACTAAAAAAAAAAAAAAGAAAAAAAAAGAAAGCAGAAGAAAAAAAAGAGAAAGAAAAATTTATTCAATGATTTCATCTGAGTGGAAGAAAGAGAGAGATTCAGCAATTTCGATTTTTCGATGAATGGAACATCCTGCCGACTCGAAAAAAAAAAAAAACGACCAGGCCGCACGCAACGAAGTCTTAAGCGTTCTTTCAAGGGTTCTTTTCTTCCATTGAAAAGAGGAAAAAATTATTCGTGTTATTTCACTAATACATGCCGAGAGAGTCCTTCGAGCTCGTGTAGCATCGCGTCGGCCATGATACTCTCGATTTTATACTTTCCTTTCTTCGGAATGGAAACGGTTATGTTTTACGTGATGACTCGTTTGATTCTTTGCTCATCAAAAATTTCCTTAGACGGCATTAAATTTTGTTTATATAAAATATACCTTTTACTCGATCTCATTATTTTTTCCTCCAACTGAATATTAAATTTTATGCAATATAAATTAATACGAAGTGTTTTATTTTGCAATTATTGAAAAGAATATTATAAACTATTTTTAATCAGTTCTGAGTTCGTTTCTGACGTTTCAGCACGGTCACAAGTTCTTTTTTTTTTTTTTTTACATAAATACTCCATACTCGATTTTCTTTATAATAAAGCAAAGCAGGAAGAGTTTCTCTTCGATTCGAAAGTGTCGGCAGAAAAGCATGGATCTTAACGACGCTTATGTGAAATCGATCGATTCACCGAGGCGCATACCGTCATGACGAGGACGTTATCGATTTCCGGTCCACTTCCGGAGTCATTCGAACCAGAAATTGCACGAGAATTTCGTTTCGAAAGCGATCCTACCGTTCCGTTTCGCGTTTAATTCAACATAAATTTTTCAATTATTCTAGAGAATATTTGACTTCGTTGGTACAGTATCGTTTTGTTAAGAGTACAAAAAATGGTTCCTCGTCACGCGTCGTAACGTTTAGAACTACGTTAACGGACGAGCAACGATGGAGGTCGTGTATTCGAGTCAGCAACGTAACATCTGCGCTGAAACTTAGTTCAAGGATGCAAATACAATATATATATATATATATATATATATATATATATATATATATATTGTATATATATATATATATATAGTACCAAAAAGTAAGTAAACATATGTTTCTTACGTTAGACTAGTTTTTTTTCTAAAACCTGAAATTAGCTATCATAACAACGATAATAGCTAATTTCAGGACAAAGACTCTATTGTTTTTCATGTATTGTTTGCAAGTTTCTTTTTTTTATTAACTTATCACTATCACACTGAATTCATTAGAATACATTACTTTTAAGAGTTACAAAAGTGAGTAAATATTTTTAATCTTTAGCTGAAATTCTGTTGAAATGTATTTTTTTTTATTATCTGTACTGTATTATAAATTCATAGGATATAACAAGTATCCTTGCATAGTACAAATAAACTTTTTGTTCATTGTACTAAATGCAAAGTATTTACTTACTTCTGTTACATACCGAACTCAAAGATCTACAGTCTATCGATTGTAAGAGTTTGTATTAAGTAGGTTCTTTAACGTCCAAGTTATAAAGTCAATTTATAAAGAATTTTTAATATAAATACCTTTTTAGTTTCAGTTTTACATTATATTCATGCGTTGGTCTAATTCGTTATTATTTCATTTGTTAAAAGAAGATTCTAATATTGAAATAAAAAGATTTAATATTTAAGTAATTTGTTGTGTTTTTTAAAACGAATATAATTTTAAAAATATTAAAAATCTGATATCATATATACACGTAGACACTATAAATTGTTTAATAGAAACTAAATCGAATCTCTTTACATTCATTTTCACATCAATATCGAATTGTATTAAACTTGTCGATAATTTCAAAAAATCCTATTGATCCTAAACTTAATGACTGAAGTATTCTTAAAGAACGTAGAAATACTTTGAATAGTAACCGTACGTGTAATTGAAATACGAAGAAACAAGAAAAAATATTAAAGTATTGAGTGAAAAATAAAATAAGTGTGAATGTAATTTAACGATATAGGAAAAGAGTTCTCAAAGAGAAAATATAGTTAAAGGAGCGGCAATGAACCTGAGTATAGGGTCCCTGACTTCATGAGAAATTCCCAGGATGTTTCTTTCCATTATTCCGAGCGTAAGGAGGTATCACTCTGTTGTAGATAGACCTTGAACTCTCGGAGAGTCCAACGACAACAACGAAGACATTTGCTTAACGATCGCATGTGAATATATATCCGAACAAATATATGTCCCTTTACACATTCTTACATTTTTTTCTATCCTTTACGCATATATATACGCATACGTTCGCATAACTAAGCGGAAGGATATCAAAAAAAATTACAACCACGAATTTACATATTCGTACATCATACAACATAAATATAAAACGATTTTTAAATAATTATTCGTACAATTATCCTTTCTCTCTCTCTCTCTCTCTCTCTCTCTCTCTCTCTCTCTCTCTCAAACGAACGATACTTAATTCGAGTATCTAATTGCGAGGTGGACCATTCGGACAAGCAAAAAAAGCTTGATTATGAATTAATTGATCACTAATCTTTTAAACTACCTTGCAATCTTTTTTTCTTTTCCGTTTCGTGCAAAATTGAGTTTCTTAGCCATACTATTATGAAATTATAAAATAACGTTTCGCGAAGAACATATACTTTTATACAAGAACAAATAAATGAAATGTTATTTTCCGATTAAAAATGACAATAACACGGAGACGAACATACAGATTATTAATATTACTTATGGTTACTTTACATATATCCTCGTAAGTTAGAAGAAAGGTAACTAATAACAATAATTTTATAATTATTCTCAATTCTCATTAATGTAATTGGACAAAAATTTATCGAGTATCTGATTGAATATCGAAGAAGATGGATACGTTTTTATGTTTCAGGAAATACGTGTATATCTATAATCCATCGAATTAATAGCTCTCACAAACATCTCTGATCGATGTGTTGTAATGGATGATCGTCGATTGGCTTCATACAAAATAGAGAAGTTCAAATCGAGAGAGAGAGAGAGAGAGAGAGAGAGAGATCGTTGACTGTTCGAAGCTCTTCCTGGATCGCGACCGGTTCCACGTATGCAGGAAACGTCTATTTGTGTCATCTCGAGCGTCGAAGCGACGCGAATGCGAAATACTCGGAGGGAAGCCTACCGTATCGAGATCGCTCTTCCCCTCGTTCAAAAATATAATCGCAATCCGTGGTAAACTTCTACGATTCAAGGATTTCAGAGATTATTCTTATCGAAAATATATAACGTTGATAATATTTTATTTTTTTTAAATTTAACATTTATTTTCAGATGCGAGATAGTTTTCAAGTACTTACTCGATAACAATCAATTGATACATACAACATGTGTCTCTGAATTGTATCGCGATACAAAATATTTCTTACAGAAATTTGTCGTGTTTAATCTAATAATATAGAAACGTAAAAATTCGAAATAACAATAGTTATACATTTTATAATTAACACGATATTTGCAATTTCATGGAGAATCTTTGGAGAAGATTACGAGGAAGAAAAATAAGGGGGAAAAAAAAGAAAAGAGAAGAGAATTTCTGTCGTCTGCCCCACATACCAAAAATTGCAAGCAGCTGATAGGCTTGTGAAAGGATCGTTGGAACATAATATTCCTTAGAAGGCCGAGTTAAGGAGCGAGGCTGAAAGGCGCTAACGGATCTCCATCGGTTTATCTCTCTCTCTTTCTCTCTCTCTCTCTCTCTCTCTCTCTCTCTCTCTCTCTCTCTCTCACTCTCTCTTTACTTGGTTTAGCTCTAGGACAACCATATATGTGGATTCCGCGTAATATTCTCTGGAATGTCACCGACGAGGGCACACTACTTGCTCTCTCGTAGCTTTTTCCATGCTTCATATCACCGTTCCTTGATTTCTTCATTGATTTTGTCGTTATCGTAAAGTATTTTTTCATTATTTATTTTACGTCGTCATCAAAGATTTGTCCCAACTTTTTTTTGTCGTCTAATTTCATTCTTTCATTCAATAGTGTGCAAACTATTTATATTAGCGATCCAACTTCTTAAACAAAAATTCTGCATATGACCATTATGTATATATATATCTCCACTAATATAATTGAATAAGTTGTAAGGATAGTAATGTAAATTGAGGCCATTGCGAACAGAACAATTCGAAATCGTGCGTTGTAATTATAATTTTTTGTTGCTATGTATGAATATATGTCGAAAGCATAAGCTAAAAATTCATCAAACGTACATATGAGCACTTCAACTCCATTGCTTTCGCCGAACGTATATATGCGTTAGTTGTTTGCAAAAGATTAAAAGTAAATACAAATTTTTGTTATGCGTAAAATTCATGAAACTTTCGCTAACCATAATACGCGCATCAATGATCCAATTTATCGTTTTCATCGTTATTATAATATTAAGATCAACATAAAAAAAATATACATATAAACAAATTAAAAGTAAGCGTTCAATGAATATGCAATTGAAATTTGTTTATACTACGATATAAGTACAGAAAGAATTTTAAAGCAAAATGTTATCTAAAAGACGACGATATAAATAAGCAACGAATTGAGAACAATCCTTTATGGTTCCTGCCTCGCTCTTTCGCTCCAATGATTTTGTAAGCCAGTGCTCATTCGTAGATCCAACGAAAAATGGAACCAACTTCTTTACCGTCGGTCATTATTCGCGATCATGCTTACGATAACGCTTTTATAATCGTTAGATTTTGAGAGAGATATTTAAAAAAAAAATTAATACGACTTTATTCTAGTATGAGATAACCCAAAAAAAAAAGTGAAAGAAATTGAGATAGATAGAAAAATCGATAACGAATCTAAATAAAATTTTTACTCGAAACTAACAAATTGAATAAATTATAATTAAAATGTTGAATTATTTTTATAAAAATATAAAATACGAATGAATTTTCATTTACGCGATAAGTAAATGATAACAAATATGTTATCTGAGTATTGTCAAAGTATTGTCGGATCGAAGTAACCAATCAAGCGAGTCGATAAAGTTAAATTAAATCGTATGAAATGAGAAGAAAGAAAAAAAAAAGAAAAAAAAAAAAAAAAAAACCACGAATTTGAAGAGAAGCATTCAGATCCTTTCATGTTCGTGCAGAAACGTTGTATCGCATTCCAGTTTAGATCGAAACGACGATCTCGATCGCCAAGAAATACTTAGCAATAGTGGAATACCGTAACGGTTATCGAGAGAAATTGGGTCAAGGATTTCTTCTCTGCGCGTAAATTCAATTACCATAGCCAGAGCCACGAGGGAGCCCATCATAGAGCTCTTTGAAATACGTGAAACCCCCATGTGAGTATTATAAAGATCAAGACCGAGATTCGATCGAAAGTCATGTACATACACATACGTATGTATATACATATGTAAATGCATACATTATTATACAGAGATAAATATGTTTTTACTTTATTTGCGAATATTTCTGAATTTTTCGATAGCTTGAAAAGAAAAAAAGATGAAAAACGAGTTTTTAATTAAACATTTAAATTTAGAATAATTTCGAGATCGAAGACGGGAAGGGGGAGAATTTGTGTGAAATTAACGCATATGGTACGATACCATACATCGGACTGAGTTATTTCCTTCCATTGCCACTTCTTAATTTTCAATCGATAACGCACTAGCAGGCGATGACTCATCGCTAGACGATGATGCACACGACACGCGACGCCACGAGAGGCGTTACGTTTGAGGGACACACACCGTCTTTTTTTTCTTTTTTCTTTTTTTTTTTTTAACTTTGAAAGAGTTATAATATGTATTAATAATATATAAATAAAATAACATTATTATACATAAATACATATTACATATCTGTAATTAATTATTTCCTTATTAAAGGTAACCATAGTTACCCCATCACTACTTGAATTAATAATTCAAGGTAAATGTAATATATCTTGATATCTTTATGACAATCCTACGCTCTTCTCTGACGTACATACGTATATTTATTTAATTCATTCTATATTAATTATAATTTGAATAAGAAGCAAATAATTTGCATAAGACGACAAATTGTCAGGTATTATTTTTTGCGGTAAAGTGTTTCAACTTCGCACTTTGTCGTTGCGCACGAATAAAAATAAAACTTGGTTATTAATCCTACTGTTAAAAAGAAGAAAAAACGATATCTCTTATAATATATATACATATATATAAATATATTATAGTATGTATACATACGTATGAATAATATTATCAAGGATAAACTTGATAATTGTAATGATAATAGAGCTAAAGGAAGAAAGAAGTATAACCGATGATACTGCGACAGTCGTGGAAAGACTTTCGTAATTTCCTGCAGTTTTCACAACAACAAACCTGCTGCGTAATAATAATAGCACGTTCGGTAGAATAAAATCGAAATCGAGTTTCGTTCCTAACAGAAGAAAAAGTGTGGCTCGCGAACGTACTCTCGATATTCTCGCGCTTCCTTTCCTTTTTCTGATCAAGAGTTCACATTTCTATTTAAAATTAGTATGTAAATTTATAAAAATGATTAACATCCCACGAAACTTCAACTATAACATTGATAATGAAAAAAAATAAATATATAACTTATTTTTATTCCTATTAAATATCACTTATTTAACTTGCATTTGTATAATTTATAAAGAAGATTTTTAAATAAAAATGAAAACATTTTCTTTCAAAGAATAGCAAACAATGCAAAATACATTCGTTAATGTTTGTATAAAATTGATATCTTCATTCAGTAAGATTCATCTAAAACGAAGTAATATAATTTGAACAAAAAGAAGTTAGATATTTAAACGAATCTTTGGAGAAAGCAAAACCAAGCATATGTGTATGTACAGTGCTATCCTTTCCAAGTTCCTCCTCCCACCACTCCACCCTCTCTACTATTGTAAGAAGGAAGAAACTGCATTTAATGGGCTACTTTCACTGACGGTGCTTAAAAACTGTTATGAAGGCGTCCGTTTACGAGCTCGATGTCGGGAAAAAAGATATAATGGAAAGAGAGAAACAAAAAAAAAAGTAAACGATGGGTTAGAGGGGAAAGGAAAAGAGGATGTGAGCTCTTATCGAGCGACGCCATCGAAACAGGACGCGACGATGACATTAGCAACAATAATACAACGACGACGAGTCAAATCCGGATAAAGTCAGCTGACAGTGAACGTCAGCGGGTTCCAATCATCGGTGTCATCGTTTCCATTTAACTCCTTTCGACTTCCTAATTAAGTTTTTTCTTTTTTTTTTTTTTATATTATTGTGCCTGGCCGACTTGATAAATTATTATAGTACATCCTTCTGAAGATATAGCCGAGGGAAAAAATTGCAAAAGAAAAGAGATTTTGCAGATTAGTATACATATACACATACGTGTGTAAACACTATTATAATTTAATTTGCACATAATTTAATTTGTATATATAATTGCAAGTAAAAGAAATATATGTTTAGGATAGGTTTATTACAAAAAACATTCCTTTTAATGTCGACACGATAAAAAAAATACGTAAACGAAACGATAAACGTCGACTTTTTACTTTCACTTTTTGATTGTCCGTTATTAATTAAGGGTAAAATATTCTCAACGAATATACTGTCTCTCTCTCTCTCTCTTTCTCTCTCTCAACGTATCGTGACAGCATAAGATTTTGATGAGAGACACGATCAATTCTATACCTACGCACGAGAGTTTAATGCACGCGATTGCATAATTATTATGGAGTTGAGAAGGTTAATTAACGCGCTGCTCGCTGGGATAAATAAGATGTAATCTCGTGCTGTTTAAGTAAAAACATGCTAATACGCGTCTTTTTGACGGTGGAAAAAACTTGATTTATCTCTCGACGATGACAGTCAATCATGTTGAATGTCGAATGGATGATGCGGTTTCCGCACTTCCATCGATATCTCTAGTTTTTCTTTTAACTCGAGCGATAATATAATGATTTATCTTCATTGGCTAGGTTTCAATTCGTTCTAATTGTTATATATAATAACTTAAAAGTGAATCGATCTTTTTTAACATGTTTTTTGTATCTTTATGTCTTGATACTTGATTACAATATTTTGTTTCTCATCTATTTCGCGAAATTTTTAATGTAACAATAATATATATATATATATATATATATATATATATACGTAAACTTCTATAAATTTGAAAAAAAATACATTGGAAAAGTGAAATTCTTAACTCTGTTGTGAAAAAACTTGGTAAAGAGAAGAAACTAAAAATAGAAATAAATTTTAATGGAGCCTGTGTTCCCTTGAAATTGCAATTCTTTAATTCACGAGTTGCCGAGAGAAAAAGAAATAACGAAGAACACAAGTGTTCACATGGCAACATACAAGGACGTATACCAATGATAAGTAACGACATAAACTTTACGTTAAACTTGTCAACGAAAATGTTGAAGATAGAATGCATTTTTTCCAATCTCAAAAAGCACGGCTATGATATATTGAAAAATTTCCTTTACAAATCTTGTCTCATTTTCTTTTACCGCATAATTCATATGGTACAATACAAACAATAAATCTAAAATAAGCGAACGCCATGAAGAGTATGTATAACGTTTAAATAAAGCTTATTCCATGCGACGATAACTAAAAATATCAAGTTACAATCCTATGCATCGAAAGAAACGTTCTGTTCGAGTTCGAGTTATGAAAGAATTTTACCTACCTATCTATCTGTCTGCTTGCTTGGCCTTGCAAGGATACAAAGGATTTCAAAGCGACGTAGGAATATGTGAGCTCGACAAAATCCTTTTTATTATAACTTATATATAGGGTATAACGTACGGAGGAGACAGCTGTTAGGGTAAGTTCATACGTATCGGGAATTTTTCTGAATCAACGTCAACCGAAAAAGCTATTTATATCTATCGATAAAACCATCAAATTCTACATGCACCACTGGCGACAAATTCGCTTCTCTTATCGGCAGATGCAGTATCGTCGATTGACGTCGATTCGACAAAATTATTATTATTATTATTATTATTATTATTGTTATTGTTATTATTATTATTATTATAGTTATACCAAATGACTGAAAAGATCGTTTCCGAGTTTTTACTTACCGTATAGGATATCTTTCGGTTTTATTTCTCTAAACTTAGTTATTTTACTTAGTTTATTATGTTTTTGCCTAGTCTGACGATGTATATTGATTACTTTTTCTTCTTTATTTCATTTTTACTGAAATGTATTTTTTACGACCAGATCTTGTTACAATTAATTTTTTTTTTCAATGGTTAAATAAACAATAAAAAACGAAAATATTTTATCATTATAAAACTGTGGCATTGTGAATTAAAAACAATGTGAATCGTTCTGGTCTCGATGCGTGTTCTAGTTTTCGGTTCGTTAAACGGTCGTGTCTTGGTCGGCCTATGGGTTTTCTCCGGAATTTGATTCGATCGGAGGAAGACCCGTTAGGTCGATTAGATAAGGCAGAATTTCGATAATAAATGTCGGTGGAGAAAAAAAGTCATATGGTATTGAATCGTTGGAAAAGTTCGTAGCAATTTTTACTACAAAATCGAAGATAAAATGTATAGATAAATTATTTTTTTTCTTTCTAATATTATTTAATATTTCCTATACGTCCAATTTGTTAATTCGATTTAAATCTTATAGAATATTGATATAAAAAATTATTTAAAATACTAAGAAACTTTCGTACTCTCGGTTTTTAACTTAAACGAATCATCTCGTATAAATCGCCTCCTAGCAGATTATTTAATACGAGTAAGTGATATCATCCTCATCGATTAATCGACTAATGTATATTTTTAGAAAAAAGAAAAAGAAAAAAAAAAACAATTCTTCTCCTCATTAAGAATGACACAGCACTCTCGACCTTGCATCGTTTCCGTTCATAAAACCTCCCGACTTTCGAGTGTAACTTCAAAATCACACGAGTGTAAGAAAGAAGAAAAGCGTTTATGCGTGATACTCGTGTATGAATGTATGTTGACTGTCAATAATGCCCATTTATGTTGCTCGAATACAATTACTTTTAATTTTTAACAAGATTTTTACGTAACTATTGTTTCTAAAAGAAACAATAGACATAAATGAATATAAAATAAATATAAATACAAAATACACGTAATAATTTTGTACAATTTTTTAATTAGAATGTTCTTTTGAAATCTGCTTTCTTTGAAAAAAATAATTAAAAAGTAGTAATAAAAAATGTGTTACCACGTGATAACAAGTTGAAATTAATCACAAAACTGACCGATTTTTATCTAATCGCAAAAAAACGAATTATGTTCGATCCTCTTTGAATGTACTTGTTTATTCGACGATCGCGTCTCGATTGAAAGAAGAAAAGAAGTCTCGATTGAACGTTCGATCGTAACATAGAAACACGATGCACGTTGTATTACGGCTCTCGAATTTATCGAGAGAGAGAGAGAGAGAGAGAGCGAGAGAGAGAGAGAGAGAGAGAGAGAGGTATTTGCTCTTTCCGAAAAGAACGTTTACAAGTATTTAAGACGTAGTCCGATCACATTGGAAATAGAGAATGTACGACATGACAAGTTGTGCCTTGAATCTTGATTCGATTCGTTTCAAATTCTTCATACATTAGTCACGACGAATTAAAGCGAATCGTTCATGATCTACGATCGAAGAAGAAAGTGAAAATATCCTGTGGTCTTATTATAATTATTAATTCATATAACGATCGACGAAACATTGTAACATCAAAACTTCCATGTAAATGAGTCTTATAATTAAAAGATTTGGACAGTACTGTCCAGATATTCGTACGGATATAGTGAGTGTTCCCTGTAAAAAAACGAATAATTAAGAAAGATCTTGTACATCATATATTGAAAATCTATTGTTTTGGAATAAGTTAAGAAGATTTTGAAAGTTAAGATTACAATATAGAGGAGGAGAATTGAAATATCGAAAATTGAACAATTCATGATAATAAACAAAGTCATATTTCCGATTGTAGAAGTATTCCTTTTGTTTTCAAAGACAAGAAAAACTTTTTAATGCAATGTTGTAATTTATAAAATAAAATATTGAATGTAATAAATTGTATATTATGCAAGTTTATCCTTAAAAGTTACCTACCATTTGACAAATATTTTAAGTTCGTGCAAACATGGAATGATTCAAATTGAAAATTTATTTGCTTTCTATCGACTTGCTCGAAATTCTAAATGTACAAAGATAAAAGAAAAATAATTACACAAACCTTTGGCTTTTCGCGTTTCCTTTTGATAATAAGGCCATCGTTTTCTATGTAATCAGGAACGTCCTTCCTGTTGCTAAAATTGAATACCATTGTGTTGTTCTGTTGATTCCAAGGTTTGGCATCCCAAAGACCACCACCACCACCACCACCACCAGCACCAGCACCAGCACCAGTACCAGGACCACCAGTGGAAGTTGACTTCTTAGTTGGTTGTATCTCATCGGCACTCTTCAAACTAACCACAACCTTTGTAGGTTGTTCTATACTTTTAACGCGATTTATAAGATTCTTCTCTAACTCTCGATTGCTTAGATTCTGTTGAGGAATTTGGGTTTTGGTGGACACAAGTGGTCTTATAATACCAATTTGTTTTTGAGGCGGAGACGATTCACTTTTCTGACATCTTATCGTTTTAGATTCGTTACCCTGAGAATAGGACGTTGTGGTAGAACTGATTAAGCTAACAGACTTTGGAGATTTGTTGTCAGCCTTCTTCTCTTCGATCTCAACATTGTCCCCGTTCTTCTTCTTGTTATCTTTATCTAGAGCCAATCTTTCACGAAGAAGTTTCGAAGCTATTTCCTGATCTCGAAGAATTCCAACAAAGGATTCATTACTCTTTATATCACAGCTACTAGCCTTCGATATATTCGTAGCCCTTTCCTCGAGCTTACGTCCATTTTGTTTCACACCTGGCAAATAATTCTTTTCTCTGGCATTGGACTCATCGTTGAACCTAAAACGCATTGTCGTACCAGCTTTACCAATATTGTCTAAAGCCGAGGAAGAAATTGTTTTCGGCCCATCCTCCACATCTTTGTTCTTCTCTTCTTTATTATCATCATCACCATCTTCATCATTATCTTCTTCTTCTTCTTCATCTTCTTCTTCATCTTCTTCTTCATCTTCTTCTTCTTCTTCTTCCTCATCTTGATCTTCTACCTCCTCTGCTACTTCTGGTTCTAGTCTCAACTCATCAATAGAAAGATCCTTCGAAATGGATGACTCGATGGTTTCATTTTTTTTAGGACTCGGCAACCTTTGTCTCGTAGACAATATCATCGTTTCTTTTTCTACCTGGCGATTATGGGTTTGAACGAGCTTACCCGTTTCTGCGATCTCTTTGGCAGGGCTGGGTTTACGAATTGGACTGGAACTCTGAAGTATAGGAATATTGACATCCTTGATTGGCGAAGACGGACTCTGAGCAGCTGGAGAAGAGATCCTGGGTGACAATAATGGAGTTAAAGGTGGAGATTTAATACCTATCTCGAGAGTACCAACTTTCGATCTATTTTGAGGTTCTGGACTCGGTGCTGGAGAAAACCTGAGCTTATTAAAGGTAGGCTCTGGCGAAGGTGACGGCGAATGAGACTTTTCAATTTGCTGAAACTTGCTCACTACAGAAGAAACTGATTGTACTATAGGATCGGTAATGACACCGTCGAAATGAAAATCCTCGTCCTTTTCTATAAGTTCGGCCGTTGGTTTTTGAGGTAAGACGATCTTCTTCGGTGACGAGGAACCGGTAGTATTACTCCTGGCATTACCATTGACAAAGGGTTTAGGCTGTAGCGGCGGTTTAGGTAGTACCTTTTTTTGATTCTGCGCTTTGAAAGTATCGTTGATCGTCTTAAAGGTCGCTACCTTAGCAGCGACCTCTCCTTTAGGCTTCAATTTTTTCGCCGATCCTTCGAATATGCGCATTGTCGTCTTGACTAGATCGGGTGGAGGCCGTTCGGTTTCTGCCAAAACTGGCTTGATTCTTTTCGGCTTGTTTGCCGCCTTGGGCCGGTCTATCTCGCTAAGTCGACTCTCTATCTTAACGGTGCTCCTGTCGACGAGAACGATGTGATCGTTAATCGGATCCTGTCTCGACGCGATCCTCGTATTAGCATTTGTCTTTGGGAGACCGGAATCATCGATCGAGGATGAACAGGCATTGTACCTTATGAGAGTTTCGACGCTTCTAGCTCTTTTCATCGTTTCGTTACCACGATTAGCATTTCGATACCTATCGCCGCCGGTTTTGCTCGTTTGCCCGGCCACGTTTCTCTTAGCGTACTTCCTACCAGAAACGGTACTCGCATTTTTTTCATTCGTCGGCTCGTCCTCTCGATCGAGTAGATCTTCCAAACTGGCAGCACGTCGGAAACGTTGAACGGTCGCTCGGCTCTTATTGGTTTCCCTAAGAGCAAGATTAAGATATTTGCTTTTGAGTTTATTCACGATACCAGGACCGTATTGTAGTTCCTCGGAACTGTCGCTTTCGGCGTCGGCTTCGTTCGTTCTCACGCCTACGGCGGTCTTTACGCTGCTTATCGTGTTACCACTAAGTTCTTCGAATACGTTGTTGCCGATGTCACGCGTTCTTCTCGTCCCAAGGACATTATCCTCGGTCTCGTAATCATCTCCAACGTGCTCCATCTTTCGTTCCATGTCCGTGGATCTGATAGAAGCACCACTAGCACCACTACCGTTTACATCCTCCGAATCGGAGCAAAGTGAGAGATCCGCCTCGAGACGCATGTTGCGCGCCACTGAGCCAATTTCGCAGCTATTACCACCGTGGAGAATGGTGGCGCCACTAGCGAGTCCCCTGCCGACAAGCGGAGCCATCGTAGTAGGGAGGCCGCCCATGCCGCCCCCGGTACCACTAACACTATTACCGGCAAGAGCATCGGTAAAGGCGATAGCAGTACCAGTCTCGTTACTGCTACCACTGAACTTTTCTTCCTCGCACGTTGTCGTTACCGTCGTCGTTTTTGTCGATGATGCATCTCGTTGTTCCTGACGACAGACTATCGCGATATCGTCGCGACTCTCCGTCGATGAAAGTTTAACGCTAGCTCCTCCGTTGCTCGATAGAATCTTATTTTGTTGTCTTCGTCGTTGTATCAGATCTCTTTTCCATTGAGGCACGTTATTATTACCGGCTCCGTTCGACTCGCCGCCGGCCGACGCGTTGCCGGCGGTAGCCATCTTGGACGACACGCGTTCCCGAACGCGCTCGCGACAGACCTCTCCCTCTCTCTTTCTCTCTCTCTCCCTCCCTCTCTCTCTCTCTCTCTCTCTCTCTCTCTCTCTCACTCTCTCTCTCTCTCTCTCTCTCTCTCACGCTCTTTCAAAGTTTACAAACTCACTTTCACACCGTGACAATGATAGGAATACGAATCCAGAAAAGTGAGCCGATTTTTCTTCTTCTCACCTCTTCTTGATTGTTAGAACTGCTGCTGATGCCGATGCTACTGGTATTGCTGTTCGACGCTGCATCGACGAGAAGCGAGCCAATTGCGCGAGCGGATTCACCGCTCCTCGAGACAACGCCCGCGAATCGGAGTCCCGCGATCACTGTATAATCGATCGCTTTCGTGGAAAGGCTCCACTTTCGCCGGAAAAAAGGAGGGGAAGGTCACCCCACTCCTTCGTTACTTGTGGATGAGATCGATCGAAATCGAGAAGCGGCTACTACTTCTTTTTCTTTCTTTCCTTATTTCTTTCTATTCTCTCTTACCGTTTCTTTTTTTCTTTCACGATAAACAGCTATCGCCATAATTCGGCTACGTCGAAGATATGTTCGTAGACCTGTCACCGCGTTCGTTCGTCGACGATCGACGACGACCGTACACGATCAGACCCGATCGGTGAAAATCGAAGCTGGCACGCGCGTACACGCGACGTACACGCGAACGTGTTGCTCGATGCATCGAGAAAGCCGTTTTATCTGTCGTTGCTACGGAGACAACGACAATGATGGCAGCTACGAAGGCAACACAGCGAGACGCACTGCTTGCACACACGCAACCCTGATGCCGTACGTATGCACGCACGCAGCAAGTAATGAAAGGCAAACGAGCCTATTCCTGTACTTTTTCTCTCTCTCTCTCTCTCTCTCTCTCTCTCTCTCTCTCTCTTACCCGTCGAACGATCGCCTCTCACTTGCGGCACACGAGTCTCTCTTGCGAGAACCCTTTTGCTCCTCCTCCTCCTCCTCCTCAATATCTTTCACCCGTTCCACCACCCTTTTGCGCCCTCTCCTCTCTACGCCCTCACTTCCTCCCCACCAAACGACCGCCAAGAACTTTAGGATCGATTCACACTGTTTACAAAAGATGTTTATCGTGAAATTTAGTCAAAATACTTTTTACATATCTAAAAAATAATTGAGTAGATATAAGGGAGCTTGGAAGTAATGTATATGTTTATCTCGTTGGATAGAAGACAAAGTTCAAATTATGCGCCTTTTATGTACTCTCGTCTGATTGGTCATCGACTCTGTGATCATTTCAAAATATTGGAATTCAAATATAAATATTGATAATAATAAGCATAGACATTTCTCGATCATTTATTGAATATTTTTTACGATAAATAAGATTTATATGCCAAATAAGAAAGTGCGAGATCAAACTTTTTTAGCACTTTAAAGAACTACGAAGAATCGTTGATGCATTTCAGAATAGGGTGTTTCCCTCTTCGAAAGATCGTTACCTTTCTTAACGCATTACCTGTCAAGCCGTTTTTGACTAAGTGTCGTCTTTAAGCCATGTGCGTCGAAAATAGTACATACATTAATTTTTATATATTTGATAAATATGTAGAAATTATCCATTTCTTATTTTTTTAAATTTATTTATCAGTAGAGTAAATAAAAATAAACAATGTGTAGTTAAATAGAAAACAAATAAGTTTATATATTTCATATTGAAAATATACAAGAATAATAAAAAAATTAATTTTTTCAATTCCTTCCCGACTTAATCTCTTTAGGATTAAATCTCTTGATTAAATCTACGACGATATGAAGGAACTGTTCCCATTAAAATTCACTTTTGTATCGAATTTACGTTTGTGTATTACATTTGTTAATGTACATCGTGTAGTTTTTTTCTAATAATTTTTTCTTTATAATTTCGATTAATCTTCTCGTTTCTGCTTTTTTCTTTTTCACTATCTAATCGGCCAATTGCACGATAAATTCACACAACTAAAGAAAACTGCATCGCGCAATTCATCACTACGTCGCGTGTACCGTTATCAACGCACGGCTCTGAAAAATTGCTCTGAAAACATCATCCTAGAACATGTAATAGTGACTTAGAATTGTTTTCTTCGACTTTATCTATTAATAACGCACTTGGCTTAAAAATGAGATCCATTAACAATCGCACACGTATAAAGGAACGTTTTAATAGCATGGAATGGGTATCATTCTGTAAAAAAAAATCGAATTATAAGATTATCATCATATCGTCACAACGGACGTGTAATCGCAATCAAAATGCCTACTGGAATTACGTTTCTTTTGCGATAAACGATAAAAGAGAGGAAACAGCACAGATTCAACCATTGGAACGTACATATAAGTACGATGACCCGAAAGCATGAATGACCAAATGGAAGGATGATTTTCTCGTTGCGAAATTGGAGATTCGTCTTAGAGTGTAGGTGGTGCGTGCTTTAGTGCAGCTTGCTAAGCATCTTGCGTTATTACCAGCACAAGCTTGTACTATGTACATACATGTCGACATACTCTTCGTGAAATAATCTATTTTCGTCGTCATCCTCGTCACTGTCACCGTCACCGTTGTCGTTGTCGTCATCGTCGTTACTAGCGAAACTTGTGAAAATTTATAGTAATTTTGATCCTAATAGTGAATACTAAAGAGAATTTTATGTTTCGTTATTTCGTCGGAATGTTGAATAAAAATTTGATCGCAGACATTATACATTTCTCATTATATACTGTAAGATAAATCTGTTCAAATTAAAATATTCAAAAGATACTTTTTTTTTTTGGAAAGTAAGTTAATATATCCATAAGTAACAAAAGCGTTTCAACGTTTTCATTTAAATGTTCTAAATGATATAAGGGTAGAAATGCAATTAACCCGTAACAGACATTTTTAAAGGGAATCAAAGTTCGCATAATCGCATATCATCAGATATTCCTTGATATAACTTTATTTCGCGAGCTTCCGAAAAATAGTTGGAGAGATGCGATCGTTCGATGTTAAGAACACGGATAATTATCGGTAAAAGCGGTGAAAGGTTCAACTAGTCGGTCTTCGACCGAGACGGATCTCTTGCAACAAATGCATTCGTTACGATTACCTCATTGCGTTCTCTCGTGACGCTTTGTCCTGACCACGCACCACACGTTAAACACGATTTAAAGCATTTCTAAACTATGTGTTATTGCGACTTAGGCGAGCGTCAACTTTCGCGTAACAGACGAGTTTGTAAAACTGTCTTGTCTGGAAGTACGGAACTCGACATTTTTTTCAGTGAAAGAAAAAAAAAGGAAAAAGACAAGGAAAAAGACAAGGAAAAAGACAAGGAAAAAGACAAGGAAAAAGACAAGGAAAAAGAAAAGGAAAAAGAAAGGAAAAAGAAAAGAGAAAAAAGAGGAAAAAACGATGTAGGTCAGATTTTTTATACAATGCTGAAATATATAAATATCTAGGGAAGATATGAAGATATCTGCGGTCAGTTAACTTTGAATAAAATAACATGTTTTAAAATGATGTAATGCTTAGGAACGAGCGATGACAATTTTTGTAAATTTTTTTTGCTTTTCGTACGATCGTTTTATAAAACTCGTTAAATACAAGGTTCAATGTTTGACGAGAATCATTATGACGGAAGTTATCAAACGTTTCATCCGACAAAACCGGTATTCTTCGTATAATCGCATGTTTCTTATTATTATTCCGTTTCGCTTCGTCGTAAATTTTTGTAGTTTTATGATTTCTTTAAGCGTCGAAATCCATGAGAAAGGTTTAGTAAGTACTTGTATCGTCGAAGAGGGATAAATGCGAAAACAAAATGGTCGCCGCTTCAGGCCCCGCTTATCGACACGTACGGAACCAATTCCATGAGTGAAACCGGTTTGGAACTAGTTTTCTTCGGTTTTTCGGCCCTTCCCCTCGCAAGATCCTGTCGCATACGACTCGAGCACGAGTCGCATTCGTGTACGGAATCTCTCTCGGACGTGTGCAAAGTTTCACGGAGGTCACACGGAGGTATAACCTTAGAAATGGCAGACGACGAGAAAGAACAGAGAGGTAAGTAAATCTCGTTTAAAACGAGAACGTGGTGGTTCATTTTGTCTCGTCGATATTTATCCGTCGCGCGTTAAATTTTGCGAAATGCAAATCTCGCTTGCACCTTTTCTGCAATATCTTCGAAATATCTAATACCGAAATATGTAAGATCCTTTCATTTACTTCCCTTACTTTACCTACGTTTCCCCTCTTCGATATATCTTCGATATATGGCACGAATAGACACGAATAAGTTATGCTCGTTGAATAGTCATGCTCGATTAAAGGAAACCTTTTTCTTTCTTTTTCTCTTTTTTGGACAGATCCTTGGGACATATATGTAATATATGTTATTTTAATTATTTCATTATTAAGGTCCGAACGTCGATGGAAATCAAATGGAAATCAAAATAGAGCCTACGATGCAATGTTACGTCGAGGAGGAACATGAAAATAGTTTCTCTAGTTTCGAAGCTAACGGCGCGATACCCTCTACCGCGGACGTTGGTGCTTTGAATCTATGGACTAGCAAGGCTACCACCTGTCTCATCGGTCAATATAAGAAATATCGATCGATGGTCGGACAATCGACCCAGATCAGAAGTTTACGAGAGATGTTTGAAATGATATCTCTTGAGATGCAAAATTATGGCTTTTATTTTAGTCCTCAAAAGTGTGAGAACAAGTGGCGTGTTTTAGAACGTAAGTACAAAAATTTAGTCTTCCGGGAACGATTGAAAAAGCCTGGAAGAATGAGACATTATGGTCATTGGGAACATAAGAGAGCCCTCGATGAAATATTCAATGAGAAAGAGAGACATGTATATTTCGAAGAAAACGATTTTCCGTCGCCGACAAGATCAGTTAAATACTCTCGGATGATTCTACCAAAAACAACGTCGGAACAACCCACGAGCTCATCCAATTCTAATAACAATCAAAATAATGATCCATTGGCTACGTTAATATCGAACGCAATACCGGAAAAACAAAGGGAAGAATCAGACTACAAGGTTACTTTGACGACGCTATTTGAAAGGTTCTTGGACGAAATGGGAAAGAACTTTGCGTTGGCTGAACGAAACAAGGAGAAACGACATAAGGAGGAAATGGCAATGCGTCAGAACGAGTTGGAAGTAAAAAGAAGATTGTTGAAATTGAAAGAACAAAAGATAGAATTACAAAAGTGTCAAATGATCGCTGCTGCACAACATTTTCATCTTAACAAACAGTAATCCTGTATATCGAATTTTATGTTCCATTTCGTCGTTTTTTTCTTTTTGCTAACTTTTTTCCAAGTATTCTCTCCAAGTCATTTTTTATTTTTTTTATAAAAAGATCGGATTATATGATTGGCCGGAAACTTCAATATTTGCTTGTTGGTAAAAAATGGTAAGTAGTAGAATGCAATAATCGAAGAGAGAGAGAGAGAGAGAGAGAGAGAGAGAGAGAGAGCGAGCGAAAGATCTTAATATAGGGCGATTATATTTCAAATAAAATGAATGCACAATAAAATATTTGCTATTACGAAGATAATCATTCTAATTCTTACGAGGAAGTTAATAAGACGATGAATACAGATGCATTGCTAAAAAATGTGTGAAAAGAGATAACGTAAAGAAGTTGCCAAGGTAATATTGAAAAATAACTGATAAAAAAATGAGATAAAACGATTGAGTTGCACTTTGATTCAGATAAGGTCAAAAGAGTAATGTAGGATTTTATACATTTCAACATCGTATTCCGCTTTACAAAATTTATATTGTCTATTAAATCTTCAGACATATTAATCCATAAATTATATTTTGATGCTTATGATTAACATTCAAAGATCATGAAAATGAGAATGAAGCTTGAGGAGAATAAACACAACTTTTCAAGGTAAATAATATTTTGAATATACATAAATAAAAATTCAATAGTTGAAAGCAGTTCGGTATAAAACCCTTTCGCCGTTAGATGGTGCTCGGGAAGGTTTAATGTTATATTCAGTCGATAATGAAGGACTGTTCGACTAGCCTATTCCAAGAGATGGCGTAGATAATAATGACGGTAAAGAAACATATAAAATTAATATCTTTTTCTTTTTTTTTTTTCTTTTCTAGATAATATAAATAACAAATAAAAATAAGACTGTAAAGTCAAATTTTTAATTTTCTATTTAAATATAGATCATTTAAATAATGTCACGAATAATTGACTTGCTACTAGTTATTTTTACAATTAAAGTTATATTTATATAAAAATGTACGACATTAAAATATAATTAATACTTGTTGATGTTGTGAAGGAAAATCTGATTGAAGATAATATTTAAATAATATTGTAAAAATCGTGTAATTTATTTTTGTTTTCTTTTCATAATTCACAATAATATCACACATGGAGAGTCTATACGCATACACTGTTTTGTAAAGTTAGTTCGTAGACATTATATGGATATCAATATCCAAGATTAATCTATTCTAATTTTTATTAGACAAAGTATTGACTGAAGATAAATCTAATCTGTTACGTTACCCTGGCGACGCACAGTTTAATTCAGTGAGTCGAGGTGAGTTTATGTATATCTTTCGTTCGTGCTTCGCAACGAAGTTTGACGGGATCGTCTTTGCTCGATGATCAAGATTTGTTCAAAATCTAATCAATTGTATATCTTTTCGAAGGAAGTGTATAAGAAGAAAAGTTAAAAGTATGGCAATGAGAAGAATGGAAGAGTGTCGAGTTTGCAATCAAGGATTACCGGCTTATAACATTCCAAATGGGCCACCGGACAAGAAATCCACGTACACTTTCGTCAAAAGTCCTAGAGCGATGTTGCACATGCAGAAGAAATACAGAAATCCACCGATGTAAGTGTAACTTCTTCTTATATTCTTTCGTTTTACGAATAACGTATATACATCGTTTGTATTAATTTTAAATACCGATCCCGTCGATCCACAGCATACGTGTATCGATCGAGGAATGTTCGATTAACGAACGATAATTCATCTGAGAAATAATAGATAGAATCTAGAAATAATAGATAGATCCTTCGCGAATGATCGATGGACAGAAGTCAATCTACGGCAGAAAATAAAACGAATTAGAACTTTAAATTATAAATGTAATTCAACAAACAGATCGATTTCATTAGTTTGCACATTTTTCAAATATCCTTGACTCCATTTCACCATTTCCATTCATCTTCTTTTTTCCCGAATTTATATTTTAAAAATATATAATAATCAAAAGAAACTACTCTGTTTATCTTCGACGATCACGTATCGATTTACTGTAAAGAACAAACTTAGAGAAACGATTAGATATTATCTTTGTAATAAGTTCGTTGAGAAACGAACGAAAGAACTTAAGATTTTTTAACCACGTAAACTTTGACTTCGTGGGATACCACCGAGCGCGAAATATCGATTGTCAAGTTTATTAAAACAGATATGGCAAGCGAGACTTTTGTTACAAGTCATGCGAAACCATTTCTTTTTTTTTTCTCATATTCGTATCTCATAAAACGATCCTTCGCGTATGTTATTGGGCTTTAATACTATGGAGAGTATAAAAAAAAAAGGAAAAATGGAAAAGTCGCCATCGATAACTGGAAACGTACGGAACATCGATAATGCAACGACCATACCCGTGGTCCTAGATCGTGAAGCGAGTTATTCACGCGCGCACACACGCATGTACAGGCATATATATATATATATATATATATATATATATGTGCGCATGTAGTAGTTTCTGGGCTTATAAACGACACAGGAGGGAATGACCGCGCTCCATGATTTTATCGGCTGTCATTTCTCTCTCTCTCTCTCTCTCTCTGTCTCTCTCTCTCTCTCTCATGTTCACGATCATACGTTGAGACTACGAAATATGACTTAGTTGTTATTTTAATTAACGATCCATGATAATTAAAATTGATCGAAATCTCTTATGTAAGCATTCGTAATGATTGTTTATTTAATGAAATAAATATTTATCTGAATTTTTCCAAGTGAAGCTTGAGACACGGAATCGGAATCTCGTTCTAGGAAATTGATAATTCAGAAGATCGATTTTTCTTTTTTATTTGACGCAAAATTGACAAAGTGTGATCCGTCGATACTGTCACGTCATATTGAAATATTTACAATTCGCCTGACTTCTTCGATATTATTGAACGAAAGTAAATCATTGACTAGTTTTAATCATTGAATAGTTAAAATGAAATTATTTTTCGAAGCGAGTAAAAAAGCACCCTCGTAATCGCAAAACTTTATCATTGTGATCGCTCTTCTTACTTCACGCGACACGCAATTCATATTTTTTCTTCAAGGACAGAGAAACTTAGATATTCCGATCGAAAGGGAAAGAAATTTAAGTATTTCTTTTGAATAATTTTCTTTTTAAATTTCAACGAGGAATGTACAAATAAATACTATTCATTTTTTCGCGTCTTTGCGAACGAAAATTACTTCGAAATTTTATTTTAACGATCTGATTTTAACTAAATATAGATAGAGCACGCTTCACCTTGAAATATCGTGAAAGTCGAGGGACAGATCTAGAGATTGCGTTTAGGTCAGTCGCGAAGAAAACGCAGGAGAATTCGCACGAATTAATTCTAAGTTTTCACGCGTATTTACGCATATACACATATACATACACGTATATATACATACATACAGTCATCCCTCTCAGGCATGCGCAACGTTAACGGCTGGTCAGCGTTATTGAGTGGCCGCCGAGCGTTAAAAGCATATATAGCAATATATGTAGTATATACGTATATGAACAACCCCCCACTATTCGAGGTCTATATCGTTCGATTCTAAGGACATTGTCCAGTCTCTGAACTCTCACGAACGATTTCAAGCCGGTCAGTATCGGCGCGAACCTTGGCTGAGATACTTTTCTTATTCTTTTTCTCTCGGTGAGCATTTGTGTCTTCTCGTTTATCAAGAAATACTAGAGATTTTTTCATGGAAAAGAAAAGAAACTAAAGAAAGTACTATCGTAGCCGATACATTTGAATTATAGACGAGGTTGATACAGCGTAGGAAGTCGAGCTTATACAACAGACTTCTGTATTGAGTCTTCTTTCGTTTGAAACCTTAGCTTTTCTGGTAGGGAGAGAGAGAGAGAGAGAGAGAGAGAGAGAGAGAGAGAGAGAGAGCATAACGGTAAACCAATGAGTAATAAAAATAAAGATCATTTTGAAAATCATCGAATTCCTGCGACGTCTCGAAGGGAGAGGACATTGATTTTCTAATTTAAAGGCCGCCGAAAGGACAATGCGTCCTGCATACGTCGAGACATGAAGATGAAGAGCACGAATTAGTGATCTCTTCGCCATGCCAACTGGAATTTCATCAATGTTGGCGCCAACCGCAAACGTTGGATCGTTTAATAATGAGGGAAAAAATTCGGGAGCTTTTACGATCCTTCAAAGAGACGGTTTAGACTCGAGCTTACCTCTCTTACATGTCAACGACGACGAAGAGACGTATTCAGTTTCGAAATTGACTAGAGTGGAGAACGTAAAGAACGATCTGTATGCTCGTAGACGTCTCTGTAAGTCAAACGAGCATTTGCTTTTGGCGAGTCTCCAATGTAATCAGGCTAATCCGTTACGGAAGAAACAGTATACGAAGAGTCAGAACGATCTCGAGGACGAAGAGAAACGTCGGAGGAGGGAGAACAAGGAGGAGAATGTGGAGAACGAAGAAAAGAAAGGACAAAGAACTAGTATTCCTCTTTCAACGGAAGATTTCAACGAGGTACTCAACGCTAAATTGAGGAAGATCCAAGAGGACGAGGAATCTATGCAAAAGTATCGAGACTCGAGAAGGAACGAGTCGATTTCTCAGCAACGAAGAAAACCATTCATTACTACGGTTAAGTGCGGAGAGTTTCTAATGCCACCACCGGAAGTAGCAGCACTTCTTGGCATCGGTCCGATCACGAACACTCAGGATATTGTCGGAAGAACAATAGGTGGTATTCCTCAGGGTGAGGTAATTGATAATTGGCAAGGTCCTTCCCGTTCCAAATTGAGACCTCTGGTGTCATTCGGCAAGAAACCAGAAGTGCGTCATAGCAAACATAAGGCGAGATGTCAAGCGGCAGCCCTCAAGGCCACCGTTGATTTCGCACTTGACAAGACCAATGCGACTACCCTAGCCTCCTATTCTTGCTCCGAGGAACATGCTAGGAGAAACAGGAGGTCTCCGATCATCGTAGACGGGCTGTAAGTTCGACGAGTGGCCCCTGTTTGCTTCATGTTTCTTTCTTTCTTTCTTTCTTTTTTCCTTTATTATCTTTTCCTTTTTTTCTATCTTTTGCTTACGTGTTTTTCCCTACTTATGCCTCTCTCTCTCTCTCTCTCTCTCTCTCTCTCTCTCTTTGTTCCCTTTATTTTGTACATTGTATCAGTGATACAATTTACTTTTATTTCTAACTTCATTATCTGTCTCTTTCTTTCGTCTTGTCTGTTCTTGTTTCGTCCATTATTTTCTCTTTCTTTCTTTCTCTTTTTAACTCCTTCCTTACTTAGCTCAAGCAAAGCTTTATTTTCCTAAGGGCGAATCGAGATAATGGCAGTCCATAAGGCCGCGATTTCTTTTTTTTCTTTCTCGCAGATTACCAACGACGCCGCGAGGTTTACCGACAAAGTTGGAACCGATCAAGGGCGCGATGCTGAATAAGCTGCCTGGCCTTCGCGGCTGGTAACCGATCTTTCTCTTTCTCTTTTTCTCTTTTCCTCTTTCTTAGACACTATTTTCCATCTTCTTCTTTCTCAATTTCCTGTCTCTCTCTCTCTCTCTCTCTCTCTCTCTCTCTCTCTGTTTTATTTATTTTATTATCAATCCTTTATCGCCGATCGTCGATATTTAAATATGGACATGCTTCACGAACGAAAACAAAATATTAATTTTATAATAACATTAAACATTAAGTAATTAATGAACAGTAATTGGTAGAATTGTTTTGTATTCTTTGTCTCTCCGAAAGCGTTTCTTGTATAAAAAAATCTTTCAGAATCTTCCAGTTCTCAACATATTTTTTTTCTCTTTCTATGGATTCTTATCAATCGCATAAACGATCGCATGCGAATAGGTTCTAAACACGCTCGTGTCATTATGCGTCACGACGTAGCCCGAACAGAAATTCTACACTGGTTATTCGTCGAGTAGTCGTAGAAAAAATAAATAAGTACAAAAATAAAAGGGGAAAAAGAAAGATAGAAACTCTCTTTTTTGAGAATTGTCTTACACTTTAAAGAATACAGGAAAATATTTAGAGAACGGAGAAGGAACAGGTTGATGCAAGAATAATTAGTTCGTCGATTTACGTTTTAGTCCAAACGAATTCAAGTTCTTCATGCTCGGACATGTGACTATTTTTGATACTTTTTCGTATGTTATATGTCGAATATAATTTATTTTTTAATTATTTGAAGAAAGATATAATTCTGACAATTATAACAAGCGATTGCAATCCTTTATTGAATTATAAAATATAAGACATTTGTTAGAGTTTGTAAGTAAAAAAGAAAAGCAATTAATTCGTAAATAGTTGTATAATTAAAAGGAAGTTTGAATTTTTTTACAAAGTACGAAAGTTTAATAATTACTCGATGGCAATCTGTGTGACTCGCAATCAAATTTACAGTGATCAAACGATTCCTTTCGGGAATATCATGTACGATCGCCGAGTAATTCGTGGGAGCACCTTTGCAGTCCCTCCTGCCCTCGTAAGTATTTTGTATTTCATTTCTTTTCTTTTTTTTTTTTTTTTCTTTTCTTACGTCGAACATTGTAGATCGATGGAGAACAATCGATAGCGGCAAGGCAAGCGGAAGCAAGAAGAAGGCATCTGGCAAGAAAAAGGGCGCAAGCTCAAATTTGCAAAGTTATAAGATCGGGCTCGCCACCACCAGTCGCTGGCCGGAAGCACGAACCGGTCCAAACTGAATTTTATCTCGAGGAAGTAAGCGCAAAGAAGATTTTATAAAGCGATATCAAAGTAACGTAGTTACTCGCGTGAGATAGAGAAAAATATTAATTCTTTATAATCGAGCATTATCATGATAGAGCTATTCATCATAAGTCCGATATTTTTTATAGTGTTTTAATCCATTAAGTCATAAAAACTTTCCATTAATTATTTTCTTTCGTAGCCTTTGAAAAATTATTAAAATAAGCAAACGTATTTTTTCAAACTATTGATTTCTTTCATAATCGCATTCCGTCATCTATATTTTCTATACGAAGCTTTCAAAGTCTGCGCGTAAATTATTTTCGTTTTATAGCGTTTTATAGCCCGTGAAACATAAATAAAAGCTTCTTTGGATATCGATGAGAAAAAAACAAAAAAAAAATCAATTCTTCAACTTTGTACGTTTTCAATTTCTAGCTATTCGAGAAACCGGATGAATTCGAGGTCAGCACACAAACCGATTATTTTTTGGATCGACCGGCTACGCCGAAGTACTGTCCTGCAAAAACCGGCGAGGATGTCTCTACACAAATTGAACCAGGAGACGTAAGTCGAACCTTGCCCTGAACAGTTTTCAAACTTTCAACGGTAACTTATATCTACGAAGACACATTCAGTCTTTCGTATATCTACGAAGATTCTCGGCAGAACAATCGTTTTGCAGCTCTTCGACTTCGATCTCGAAGTACAGCCTATTCTTGAAGTAATCGTTGGTAAGACTATCGAGCAAGCTTTGATCGAGGTCTTAGAGGAGGAAGAAATTGCGGCTCTACGTGAACAACAAAGAAGATTCCGGGAATTGCGAGCTGCTGAAAGAGCCGAGGCAAAGAGATTGAAAGAACAAGAGAGAAGACTTCGAGAAGAGAAAGTAATGAAATATTTAATTTGAATATTCTTTCGTTAACGCTAAATACTTTGTTCTAATTTTAACTTGTTTCTGAATATTGGTAAAAGTTTATAATTGTAAATATATTTCCACCATGAAAGGGTTGGTAAATCACTTCAAGTAAATTCCACCTAAACGACTAAATTCTATTTCTCTTTCTGTCCTTAGGATTTCTGCTTGAGGCAGCACGAGGAAGCAGTGAAAATTCAAAAAGAAACAGAAGATCGTGTCGCCGTTGCCGTATTACTTACTGGATATATCGCCGAACTTTTGCCGGCCGTTCTAGAAGGTTTAAAAATGTCTGGATTCCTACTGGACGAGATCAAAGCAGGTATATGAATTTCAAAGTATATTCGAAAATAATTTATTTCATAAAAATTATACAATAATAATAATATTTATAGATGTCGAAGAAGGTTTCATGCCATGGTTGATGAAAGAAGTTAAAAAGGAGATGGGTAACATGATCGAAAGCAGAGAATTGCTAATGGGTAAATTCAAATTTTTTTTTTCCATATCTAGAAAGTTACGTCTTGATACGTTACGAGTCGTACTAGTTTAGGCTTTACAGTATCGTCGTCAATTAATTATAAAAAAAAAGAGGAATGTTTCTGTACTTTTATCATCACTAATGACCTTTTAGAACTACGTCAACATTAACTATAGATAATGAAAAAGTTGAACGAGGAATATAGAGACAAGTCTCTGACAATAAAGCACGAACGCTGCACGTATAGTTCTTATTGTTCCTTTTTCGTCTCGATTGAAAGAAATATAAAATTAACGAATTTCCAAGATTACTATCAGTCAATTATTGATCGAATTTTTTCCTTACAGAAATCATCAAAGAAATATTGGAGAACAGGGCCGAAACGTATAGAAAATTAGGCGAGGAGTACGACGCTTCCAGAAGAAGAATATCCGATGATCATTTAGAAGATGGTGGTCGAGATATAGATTTTCTTAATTATGAACCACCTTTCTTGTAGAAAAACAATCTTATTCGAACGATAAATTGTCGATCGGTTTCGCGTTCTTTTTATTGGATTATAACCAAAACCAGCAGAAGCATATAATTATATGAACAAAAATCAAGATCTGTTTCGACGTTCTGTACCTTTTGAATATCATAGTTAAGACATATGAACGAAACAGGTAGAATTTCTATTGTGAAAAGAGGTGTGTGTGTGTGTGTCTGTGTGTGTGTGTGTGTATGTGTGTGTACGCGCGTGCTCTGATTAAATACTCAAAAGGACTCGGCCTTGTTGTTAAACTCGTTAATTGTACACTTTGTTCGAGGCATTTTACTTTATTTTGGATTTAGAGGCACTCGCTAGCGCTGGATCTATCTCTTGCTCTTCGTATAAGAATGTAGCTTCTTTTATTAAACAGTGTACGATAGCTTTCCGACAAATCCATCTCCATCGATAGTTTCCATTCCCTGGTAGAGAATACCGTCGAAACGATAGAAAACAACGACAGTTACTAATACGGAGAGCTAGATTGTTTTCTTAAAAATTAATTATTATTTATTCTTCTTCTCTTTCGTCTTATCGATCATTTGTTAAAGATATTGTATCATGCACATTTTTATCCCCTTATTTTTTTTAAGTAAAAAATGGGCAACTTTCCTGCCGTGGGCTACACGATACGAAATTCACTATCTCTAAAAAAAAAAAAAAAAAAAAAAAAAAGAAGAAGAAAAAGAAGAGAAAAAAAATAAAAATAAGCTTAGGAGGCATGGCAGAGTCAAATAATGGGGAAGGAATGTCTTCTCCCGGAGTAAGTAAAGGCAAGTAAAGGTGCGGGCCATGTGGCCTCTTGGCCGCCCCAGTTGTCCACCTCTGCTTTATAATTTAGCTTAATATTCGATAATGTATAATTGCATAATGGCCGTTGTATTATTTAGAGGACTTCTACTTGATTTGTTATTTATTTTCGCCGAATTATCGTCGTCTTGCGCGAGCGGTAATAGGCAATGTTTCTTATGCTGGCTGTTTCTTGATTAGAATTAAGCAGAAAAAAAACTAATTTACTTTTTCTATAATGACGTACGAACGAACATAAATATACATATTTATATTTGAAGAAAATTATCGAAGAAGATGAACATTATTGATTGTAACAAAAGAATGGGTATAGTATAAAAGGGTTATAAGCATGTCAATTGTTTGGATAAGCTTCATGCTGAGAGAGGAAAATAGGAGTTAACTAACGATGGTGTAGATAAAAAACTTTATGTTTACGGTCGAGCAATCACGCCCGTAATTTGACACACTTTGTTATTCACTTATATCTTTAACAAAAGTCAAATTGTTTATACCAATCTAAATGGTTTTGTTAATTCTAAATGTCTTAACAGTTCAGATCGATTTACATATGATTTATTGCAATAATTATGAAACGGCACTTAATGAAATTTTTAGGTAAAGAAGCATTAAAATAGCATTAAAGTAGAAAATATCGAAGGAAATATTGGCTGCTTACAATAGGATCGATGACTCCACCGACAATAAATTCGTTTGCTCGACGATATTCGCTTAACCAGTACAAGGCCAGCATGTTTGATTTACTAAAATTGTCCGCAAAATGAATTACCGTTAATTATTCTTAGGCAGGAGTAACACTTCCTGCGGATAATTCATGTCGCCAATCAATTCGTTAAATCATTGTCGACGATCTCGAATCGTCCTCGATCAAAGAGAAAACAAACTTTTTACATATTTGTTGCCGTACAACAATCTGTTCTTCATTAAATCAGGATTAAATTCTGAATCATAATAATATAAGATTTCACGATAAATCGAGATCAGCATGGTTTTAAAAAGTCATCACCCAAAATATTCCAAATAATCCAACAGTTTTTCGATCTTTTGAAATAGTGGATACTATTATTTCGTCAGCTCCATCCCCATGAATGCAATACACTTTTTTTTCTTTTTCTTTTTCTTTTTCATAATCAAATGTAATTTTCAAGGAAATTTTCTCGCGCAAACATTCTTGCACCTTATTGTCATTCACCTATTCATCACCTATTGTCATTCATTTCCAGTTTTGCTTTACTTCAAGAGACAAGACTGTTTCAAGAGACAGTTATTAAGAATTATTTTCTAAACGAAAAGTGATGCATTTGTCCATTGTTATTCTCCTTTATAAATTAACTTTTAAAATTAAGTCAATAACTACTAACGATTAAGTAATATTTCACGATATTGGGCCTCCGAACCGTATGCCTCACGTGTCATGTTACATGGTACTCGTTTTTGCCGGACACTGGCAATATGACAGAGCCATTAGCTCAATAGTACTTGCGGTATATATATCGTAAGTAATATCGATTTCCAGGTCTCACCACAAGGAGGTTTGCTGCATATGGAGAGCCCCGGGGCTAAGACTTTACTATTAATACATTAAAATCGATTATATAGAATTATTATTTTATTTAAAATTATAAAAATTGACTCTAATTTGAAAAAAATTGAATGCAATTGAATCATCTCCATTCAGGATCAAACTACTACTACATTACTACGAGCATAAGTGTCAACGTGGTAAAAGGTTAAATGGGATTTTGATAAAATCACAAGCCAGTAACGAAGGGTTCGACATGCCGACCCCATCTGTAAAATATGACTGGTCGATAGTTTCTCTCTCGAGCCAAAGTTTCTAGGGGACTCTTCAGCATATAGCTGCTTCGTCTCCTAACCGCTGCATTGGAGCATTATTTACGTGCGACGCAGAATAAGTTTACGAAATCGTCCCTAATCTAAATCGACTTGATCCGAACCTGATCTCACTTTATGCAACAAGACTTAAAACATTCTGCTTGTTAACAAACGCATTTTTTATATTGGTGCAACAGCGATGACCTCAAAGGTTCGGCATAGGTCCAATATCAAAAAAGAAAAAAAGAAAATAATACATATCTACGTATCTATATAACTGTCCTCTGTTCGAAAAGCACATATTAAAATGCGTAACGGTCAGGGTCACCGGAATTATACTAACTAAACTTATCAATGGCTTCCAGAACTTTCCTAGTGCTTCTTCGGAATACTATAAATCAACGTGCCTGATTTAAAGACAAGGCATTTCCTTTACAGACATCGTACTTGTTTTTAAGTAATACGTGAAAATCCGTATCGTGTTCGTTATGTGAATGAGAACGAGGAAGAAGAAGAAGAAGAGAAAATTTATAATGGCGATGACAACGAACATTGACGAAACTAATATGGCACAATTTCATAAAGGTTTATCCGAATGGTGGAGCGAGGAAACAGAATACGCTTTTCAAAGGATCGAAAGGTGGACAGCTTTAGTTAGAGGATACAATCGATTTAAGTCAGAAAGATTATCGAAGGGCCGTCAGACGATGCTCGACGAGCGTGTATCAAATTGGAATATAACTTCGAATAAACTTATCATCGAGGATTCTTCTTTGAGTCCGTGTTTTCATAATTTCAAAAGAAATCGACGTAGATCTCATCACGAAGAGAAAATGAAGATCAATCAAAATAATGTTAACAGTGTTCTTGGATATCGATCTAATGATAATTTGGATAGCGCTTGTTTAGCAAATTATAGATACGATCATAGTATTTATTTCAAGACCATCGGTGAAATTAGAAATGATAAGAAAACTCTTAAGGAAATTAACGATGATTCTAAGAAGGAAAATTTCTTGATCGATGCTGAAGTAGTAGTAGAAGAAGAAGAAGAAGAAGAAGAAGAAGAAGAAGAAGAAGAAGAAGAAGAAGAAGAAGAAGAAGAAGAAGAAGAAGAAGAAATTGAAGATGAGAGTAAAGATTATGAACCCAGGCTCGTTTATCATTCAATGGACTATAGATTTTATCTCGACAATGCTGATTCCAGAAATAAGTTTAATTCCAATCGAAAAGATGTTAATGTCTGGCCTATCACTGATTTAGCAGATTTCGATTTAAATTCGAAAATACCTAACACGGTGTATCATAAAAACGAAGTTAAATCTATGCTCGAGATAAATAATAAAAATATGGAAATAACAAAGGATGGTACCGAGAATAGAGATGATTATGAGAGTGGAATGTTTAATCATGAATTGAAAAATGAATTCAGAAAGAGTCAGAGTGAAACTAAGGGAGGTTTGAATTTAAAAATGATTAAACCCTCAGGGACAATAAATGGTTTTATTGTTTGTCAAAATAATAATGTTTCCTCGGGAATACTTTTAAATGATACGAGAAATGTTGTATCTACGTACTCATCACCGTGTTATCGTTAATCCATCCATTTAAAATACATATTTATTCAATATGAAATTCAATATTTCCTAACGATTTTTCCAATATTCATCACATATGTTATATGATATCTGTTTCGCGTACGTTTTTGAGAGACTTAATAATTTGAAGCGAAATAAACGTCAGGGTAGATTATATTTAACTTCATCAATTTTACTTGGGAATTGAGTTACTACCTTCGTAATATATTCGTAATATGTTCGTAATACGTACCCTTTCATGTTGTTTCATACCTCTTTATGGTATTTTTTTTTATCATCCTCTCCCTTTCTTTGTTTGAATGCGTGGGCGTATGCGTTCCGCACAAGTTGGGGAGGTTGCGCCACGCATAGAATGGAAGAGGGTGCGTCACGCACACAGTGTGTTAGTATCTCTATATGTAAAAATGATTTTCTCGAAGTTGAGAAATTTAGCTACTGAGAGGAATTGTTCTCTCTCCTCGCCGCAAATCATAGTACACAATTTGATAATAAAACCATATTATCTTCATTATTAAATGCCCGACATTCCTTTAAATGTCCAACATTCCGCGGAAACGTACTTTATCAGTCACTGATTTTCCTTTTTTTATTAGTACATTTCTCTAAAAATTTACTTCTTGTTACGCAATTTGAAAATACAATAATGATCTTATTATATTTCTAGTTATCCAAAAATTTCTACTAAATTATTTTAACTAGTTACCTCGTAGGAAAATATTGAATTTCTCTAATCGTTTATTTTTTATTATTACGTATAATCGAGTATAGGAGTGATTTTATTATATTTCTAGTCATATAATATTTGCGATTATATATTGGTATTAAAAATCGCTCGAAGCATAAGTTATAAGAAGATGTAGAAAGATAGCTTTTCAATGAAATGACCCTTCCTTCCAAATGGAATCATTGAAATTCTGTGTTCTACGTAGTGTACGATGTTTCCCTCACGAAAAATAAATAAAGATGAATAAATAAATACTAAGAAAAGTAACAAACAATTTCTTCCCCCTCGACCCGAAAAAAAAGATTCCAACAAAATTCGATTGTAAAAAAAGTAAAATGATCGAAAGGATATGAATATGTATTTATATGGGTATGATGAAATGATCGATAAGTGATATCAAAAGGAGAAGAAGGTATAAAAAATAAAAAAAAAAAAAAAAAAAAATAAAGAACGAGAAAAACATCCAAATTTATTCATAACATATATCATATTTCCAATGATTTATTGCATAATATATAATTGAATCTGAAGAATACCGGGAGATCTATACGGCCCATGCTCTAGTACGAAATCGTTGACTAGTGATGCTGTCTCGAGGGTGAAAAAGGCAGGATTTGTTATCTAAATTGATCGAAAGCTTCGTTCATTGAAAGAGGATACGATACATTAAGAGTACACTCTTCGTTCGTGACGTATACTTTAACTTTATAGCACGGCATGATATGAGCAAAGAAAGTTATTTAACAATAATGGAAATAGCAAGGAACCATCTCTTTTTAAGGAAACATATAAATTAATACTTTCAGTAATTTTATACATAATTAATCAATCCTTAACGTACACGAGGCATAATAAAGTAATTTTTCAAAAATAATAGATACGTTTAAACATTATAAAGGAGAAAACTTGCGAGACACTTAAAATAATTTTAATTTAAAATATACTTACAAATTTTATCTCGGGGTGGTTGGCCTTCTGCAATATAAATATAAACGGAGCTTCGATTAATTTTGACGATTGGCAAGTTAGTTTCTCTTTGCACTCCAACTAGTGCACATCGATACTCTCTATCTCTAAACCCGAAAATTTATATATTAAAACTTTCGTTAATTTTATAATTATTTAAACGATCTTTAATGCAAGCGAGATAGAATGGAATAATATATAAACAATAGTACATTTATTTAAACATTAAAAAGTCTGAATCACGCGCGGGACTTAAAATAATTTTTATATAAACTTCTGGTACTTTAGAATTTTAATTTCGGAGTAGTTGCCTCGTGTAATATAAACATAAACGCACTTTTTCACGACTTTGACAGTTCGCGACTTAGTTTCCTCTTGCTCTCCGACCTGTGCACATCGCGATTCACTTTTCTAGACGCTAAAGCTTGTAAATTAATATTATCGATAATTTTATAATTATTGAAACGATTTTTATTGCACGCGGGATAGAATAGACTAATATTTAAACAATAGTACATTTATTTAAACATTAAAAAGTCTGAATCACGCGCGGGACTTAAAATAATTTTTATATGAACTTCTGGTACTTTAGAATTTTAATTTCGGAGTAGTTGCCGCGTGTAATATAAACATAAACGCACTTTTTCACGACTTTGACAGTTCGCGAGTTAGTTTCGTATTGCTCTCCGATCTGTGCACATCGCGATTCACTTTTCTAGACGCTAAAGCTTGTAAATTAATATTATCGATAATTTAATAATTATTTAAATGATTTTTTTTGCACGCGGGATAGAATCAAGTAATATTTAAACTATGGTACATTTATTTAAACATTAAAAATTCTAAATTGCGCGCGGAACTTAAAATAATTTTTATATGAACTTCTGGTACTTTAGAATTTTAATTTCGCAGTAGTTGCCTCGTGTTATATAAACATAAACGTACTTTTTCACGACTTTGACAGTTCGCGAGTTAGTTTCGTATTGCTCTCCGACGTGTGCACACCGCGATTCACTTTTCTAAACGCGTAGGCTTTTAAATTAATATTATCGATAATTTTATAATTATTGAAACGATTTTTATTGCACGCGGGATAGAATAGACTAATATTTAAACACTAGTTCATTTATTTAAACATTTAAAAGTGTGAATCGCGCGCGGGACTTAAAATAATTTTAATATAAACTTCTATTACTTTAAAATTTTAATTTCGCAGTAGTTGCCTCGTGTTATATAAACATAAACGTACTTTTTCACGACTTTGACAGTTCGCGACTTAGTTTCCTATTGCTCTCCGACCTGTGCACATCGCGATTCACTTTTCTAAACGCGTAGGCTTTTAAATTAATATTATCGATGATTTTATAATTATTGAAACGATTTTTATTGCACGCGGGATAGAGTAGAGTAATATTTAAACAACAATACATTTATTTAAACATTTAAAAGTGTGAATCGCGCGCGGGACTTAAAATAATTTTAATATAAACTTCTATTACTTTAAAATTTTAATTTCGCAGTAGTTGCCTCGTGTTATATAAACATAAACGTACTTTTTCACGACTTTGACAGTTCGCGACTTAGTTTCCTCTTGCTCTCCGACCTGTGCACATCGCGATTCACTTTTCTAGACGCTAAAGCTTCTAAATTAATATTATCGATAATTTAATAATTATTTAAATGATTTTTTTTGCACGCGGGATAGAATCAAGTAATATTTAAACTATGGTACATTTATTTAAACATTAAAAATTCTAAATCGCGATTACCGAATCATTTCTCCTTTTTCTTTTGACGAGTAAACATCTGAAGTTTCTCAAGATGTCTTCGCTGCAAGTATCAACGAATATTAAGGTAAATATATTATTATATCTTACGTTTCTTTAATAATTTATACAGTTTCTTATTATAACGGTGATATTAATAATTTTGTTTTTATTTTGTTGGTTCAGAACGTCATTGCAATCGCTCGGGAACCAATGTTGTAATCGAATATTTGTATCTCTTAAATATAAATATCGCGAAGTAGAAGCAGTGTTTGTTCGTTCGCGTTTCGCGATTTAAAAAGCAAAAGTTTTTGCAACGTCTGCGTGCAATGCAGTCGTTAGAGTCAGTGTTTGTTCACAAACTGTAATAATTTTTTAACAGTTGCATAGGCTGTATTTATAAAAGACAGTAGAGTTTCGCGAAGTAAATTCAGTGACCGTTCGTTAAAAAATAACTATCGCGATATAGAGTCAGTGCATCATTGAAGAAATTCTTGATCAACTTTGATGTCGACCTACCTAATTTTCAACCACATACGAATCGTCCGCTCTCAATTTCGATCTGAACGAGTGTTTTGGAGACATCGCAGAACTTCTTAAGTAGTAAGTGAATTTTTAAGTCCCTCCAATCACTCAATCATGTCGAGGACGAAAGGTCCGAATCAGCACGGGTGATTGGTTGTAATTAATTAGTAGAAGAGCATTGAGTGACCACGAGTAAATTTCTTCGGAGATTTACTCGTGAATGGTTTCTTATTTTTTCATTTATTTATTAGATCAGGATAGAGTCTTCTTGCTCAAACGCGTTTATAATTATTTGAGATTTTGAATATTTTAATACATTTTTAAATATTTTACTCGCGCGGAAATAAGTAAAGAATCGATATTTATAAGTTCTAATAAGGAACGAGTAAGAAGACATTCGCGATGGATAGTCTCTGGATTACAAACGAAACTGTGTATGATTTTATTACAATAATTAAAATATTCGTTTGTAAGAAGGAACGTCCAAGGGTTTGCTTTATATTTTTAAATAATTAGTAATTAAATATTTAATCAATTTAAATTGATATAAAAAAGTCTCGATAGAGACTCATTGGTTTTGAAAGAGAAAAATCGAGTAGAATGTTTGCTAAAAGACAAAGAGACGTAGTACGTAAGCCTAGATGATAAATTAATTATTTTTTAGCTCAGGATTTTCAGCAATTAATATACTATTATCTAATTTCTCATTTTTTTATAATTAATATCTAATTTCTCCCACGCAGCGAAAAAGTATCTTTCGAAAGAATAATAATAAGTTTTCAGATTCGTTAGTGTTGTATTAGGGTTTTCTTTCATATCTTAGAATTTGGAATCAAATTTTGTCGTTACAGTTTTAGAGTGATAATCGATTATGTTGAGGCACGAAGCAAAGAAGAAACTATATGCCGAAGACAACATGTGGCTCAAGAGGACAACTATTAGGGTATTGAGTTATTTTCGATGGTTCACTAGGAACTTTCGAGAATGGCTCTTAGTTTTACTATGTTAGTATTTTAATTTTACCATGTTGTCACTCAAAATGCTCTTATGGTGATGGGTGTAGGGGTGTAAATTTAAAAAACTGAGATGAAGTAACTTTCCGTAAATAATATTCCCACAATGCCACGCGTACGCGAATAGGATTATTTCATATTTTATGCATTTTTTATATTAAACTTTTTTTTAAAACTTAATTGAATTTATGATTCTAGTTTAATAAAATCAAATTTTACGTTAAAGTCGATTGATAAATTTAGCATATTTTTTCTTTTCTAAAGTTCAATTCAATTCATAATTTTATTTTAATAAAATCGAGTTCTATATTAAAATCACGTATCTATGAAACGTAAAAGTAATATAATATTTCTTCAGAATTTTTTATTCTTTTTTAATTAATATTTTTTTTTCTTAGCTTTTAAGTTTAATCAAATTAAATTTAGCATTTTATCGTTCGTATAATTAATATAGATATATATTAATTCTTTTTTCTTTCCTTATTTCTTTTCAGCTAGGTCCGAGTCGTGGGATCGCAAACACGTGAAGGAATGATTAACTAATATTCAAACAATAGGATATTCTTAGCAACGTTATAGAGATCATGTACATATATTATCATATATTATCGATTATTAAATATAATATTTCTTTCAGAGAGAATAATATTTATTTATATCTACGTACGGAATATTTCATTTCTTTTTAATTAATCTTTTATTTTTCTTAACTTTAATCAAATCAAATTCAGCATTTTGTCGTCCGTATAATTACTGTCAATTCTATTTTTTCTTATTTACTGTCATTAATTATCCTCTATATATATCTCGGGTGGGACCCATGGGATGAGGACATGGGTGTGGGCCTCTGTGCGGGTTGCTTTCTCAGGATCTTATAGAGCTGCTTCTCTTTTCTTCTCTTTTTGGGGCTCTCTTTTCTATTTCATATTTTTCATTCTTATTACTATTATTAATTATGATTTATTAGTCTCGGGTGGGACCCATGGGATGGGGACATGGGTGTGGGCCTCTGTGCGGGTTGCTGTCTTAGCATCGTGTGGAGCTGCTTCTATTTTCTTATCTTTCTGCAGCTTTCTCTTCTATCTAATATTTTTCTTATTTAATTATGTTTTTAATTATGTTTTTAATTATGTTATTAATATGTTATTTCTTTTCATTATGTCTTTTCAGATTTTTATTATGTTGTTTCTTTTTAATTATGTTTTTATGGTTTTAATTATCTTTTTAATATATTCTTATTAATTATGGTTTACAGGTTTTAGGTAGGAACCATTAGATGAAGCGGACTGTTGTTTCAGCAGCATGCAAAGCTACTTATATTTTCTTATCTTTCAGCAGCTCTCTTTTACTACTCATATTTTTCTTCTTTAATTATGTTTTTAATTATGTTTTTTATTATCTTATTAATATGTTATTTCTTTTTATTATATCTTTTCAGAATTTAATTATGTTATTTCCTTTTAATTATGATTTTTTAATAATTATTTATGCTATTACTTTTTAATTATGTTTTTATGTTTTTAGGTTTGTTATTAATATATTCTAATTAATTTTAATTTTTAAGCATTAAGTAGGACCCAGGGGATGAAGCGGACTGTTGTTTCAGCAGCGCGCAGAGCTACTTCTATTTTCTTATTTTTCAGAAGCTCTCTTTTATTATTCATATTTTTCTTCTTTAATTATGTTTTCAATTATGTTATTAATATATTCTAATTAATTTTAATTTTTAAGCATTAGGTAGGACCCAGGGGATGAAGCGGACTGTTGTTTCAGCATCGTGCAGAGCTGCTTCTATTTTCTCATCTTTCTACAGGTTTCTTACCTATTTATACATATTTATTTTCTATTATATTTCTGTTCTATTTATAATCTATATATATTATGTTTTATTTTATATATTTTTTTCCTTTCTTATTTTCTCCTTAACTTCTTTTTTTTCAGGATAGATCATCAAGGCATAGGTTCACCTCTGAACGAATGCGTCATCGCCTGGCACGATCCATCATCGATTTTTACACGCGGTTACGGGCAGGATAGGAGAACACTGGCGTGCGTGTCGGCGTGCACAAGCGTTGGTGTTCTCGGGCGCGATTAAACTTCGTTTGATTGCTCGTATCGAAAACGCGAATTTAGAGTAGAGTCATCGTTTTTCTAACACTCACGTGAATGAACGCGGGCGCGACTTAAAAGTCCTACCGGGGACTTCGTTTAAATTTTTGCTCGAATATTCGATTAGATTACCTCGCGAACGCGTTTTTTTTAGAGTAGAGTCACCGTTTTCCGAGCACTTGCGTGGGTGTCCGGGCGCGATTAAAAGTCCTACCATGGACTTCGTTTAGTGTTGAAATTCGGGGTGCGCGAACGGTTTACCTTGTAGTGCTGTACATAGCTGGCTGATGTTATGACAATCCTAATGTTTGGTAGCGGGGCGGAAATCCCGACAAATATCATGGAAAGTCTAAATACCGGTTAGCATATGTCACTTTGGATTTCAACTTAGAGTCATCGTTATTCTAACACCCGCGTGGGTGTTCGCGTGCGCGATTAAAAGTCCTACCGGGGACTTCGTTTTGTTTGCACGAATATTCGATTAGTTTATTTAGAGTAGAGTCACCGATTTTCGAACACTTGCGTGGGTGTCCGGGCGCGATTAAAAGTCCTATCATGGACTTCGTTTTAGTGTTGAAATTCGAGGTGCGCTTCGGATTTCAACTTAGAGTCACCGTTATTCTAACACTCACGTTAGTGTTCGTTTGCGCGATTGAAAGTCCTACCGGGGACTTCGTTTCATTTCTTCGACATATCGATTAGATTACTTCGCGAATTTTGGATAGAACAATAGAATCTACGTAACTATAACACACGTGAGTGTCGCGAACGCGATTAATGCGCTTTGATTGTTCGAAATTCGGATGCACGAATTCAGATGTGCTTAATAATCCGTTATGCCCGAGGCGAGGGTGTCGAACGGTAAAGCTCTCTGTAAGTGGGGTCCCTGTAGCTGAGGCTATATACCTCCTGTTAGCTTTGTCCCATGCCCAAGATATCCGAAGCGGAAGGCATGAGGGATCGGTATCGCGGTACGCGGATTTTAGAGTAAAGTAGAGTCACCGTTAGCTCGTGGGTCTCCACATGCAGCAACTTCCACGTAGTGAGACCTGGGTCGTTAATACTTGCAAAGTTTAATTGTAAACTTTTAAATGCAAGTATTACCGAGCGAATGGCTGCATATTGTATTACTTTTCCAATATCTTTTCAAACTAATTCCAACTAAACATTAATATATTTCCATCTTATATAGCTAATAATTCTTCGAAAGAAGAAATATATCAGAATTTATTGTACAATAATTTCTTACAGAACGATAAGGAAATTTATCTATCACAATTTTATATCCGTTGTCATTTCTATTTATTCTTATTTACTCTCATTAATTAACCTTTATATATCTCGGGTGGGACCCACAGGAGGGGCCTGTGGGCGAGGGCTTCTGTGCGGGCTGCTGTCTCAGCATCATGTAGAACTCTTTCTCTTGTCTTATCTTTTTGGGGCTCTCTATTCCTCTCTTTCTGGGGCTCTCTTTTCTTTCTTCGGCTCTCGTTTCTATCTCAAATTTTTCTTTTTCAATTATGTTTTCAATTATGTTATTATTATGTTATTTCCTTTTTAATATGTATTCTTAATATTTATTTATGTTGTTTCTTTCTAATTCTGTATTTAATTATGTGTTTAATTATGTGTTTATGTTTTTAATTATGTTTATTTTCTGTTTATATTATATATATATGGTTTTCTGTTTTATATATTCTTTTGTTCTTTTATTTTCTCTTTATCTTTTTCTTTTACAGGATAGGTCATCGAGGGATAGGTTCATCTGCGGACGGATGCATCGTCGCCTGGCTCGATTCATTCTCGATTTTTACGCGTGAATACGGGAAGGATAGGAAGAACACTGGCGCGCGTGTCGGCGGGCACAGGCGTTGGTGTTCTCGGGCGCGATTAAACTTCGTTTGATTGTTCGAATCGAAAACGCGAATTGTAGAGTAGAGTCATCGTTTTTCTAACACTCGCGTGGGTGTTCGGGCGTGATTAAAGGTCTTACCGTGGACTTCGTTTGATTTTTTCCAAATTCCGATGGGGGTACTTCGCGAATTTCGGCCTAACAGTAGAATCTACGTAATTACAACACACACGTGAGTGTCGCGACGCGATTAGTATTTCTAAGGAGTGCGCTTTGTTTGTTCGAAATTCGGAAAGCACAATTTCAGATGTGCTTAATTATCCGTTATATCTGAAGTGGACGGTGCAAACGGTGGAGCTATCTGTAAGAGGTGTGCAGTAGCTAAAGCTACGCATACCCTGTTAGTTATGAAGCCAGTGCATTGAAGCGGAAAGGTATAGCGGATCGGTATCGCGGAACGCGAATTTTAGAGTAGAGTCACTGACAGTCCGTGGATCTCCACATGCAGCAACTTCCACGTAGTGAGACCTGGGTCGGTATTACTTGCAAAGTCTAATTCTAAATCATATTACGCAAGTACTACCGATCGAATGGCTGCATATCTTTATCCGATTAAAAATTTTTTCTTTTCATATCTTACTAAACGTTAATGTACTTTTATTTTACTTAGCTAATTATGTTAGAATACATAAAGATAAGAGTAGACGTTCAAGAATTCTTAAATAATTTCTTAGAAAAATATATTGAAAAGTTTTTAATTGTTTTAGTAATTAAATTAAACAATATTTCATTTCGTAAAGCGTTTCATAGCTCTTAAAACGCGTTGGATAAAGTTGCTGCCTTTCGCTCTTTGTTGATCGATACTTCTAAGAAGAATGAACACTGGAAATACGGTATAAGATATTACGTCAGCCTCCTTTCGTATTCCTCCATTCATATGTGTAAACGTCGAAATGAAATTTTTCCGTAACATTACATTCTCTCATCTTATAGATACGATTGTTTCATAATTATTTAAACAAAATATATTGCTCTCGGAATACGGTGCGACGATGAGTAATTAAATAATTATAAAATGACTGTGTCTATATAACGAGTAGCTGTACGGAAAGATTTCATTTCGACGTTTATACCTCGGAGTACGAAAGAAGACTGACGTGGTATCTCTTATCGTCCTTCCAATGAACCTTTCTTGTTGGCATGATCGATCGACGAAGGTCGAATGAAAACTATTTATCTATCACGTCTTACAAGTTATCCAACGCTAACGCAAAACTATATTGGGTTATTACTGTTTCATCGTACTCCGAGTGCATTGTACATTGTTTAAATAATTATAAAATAATCGTATCTATAAGAGGATAGAATTTAACGGTACGGAAGAGTTTCATTTCGACGTTTACACCTCGGGATACGAAAGGAGACTGACTTAGTATCTCGTATTGCCCTTCCAGTGTTCCTTTTACTTGAAATTATCGATCGAAGATCGTTGAATGAAAACAACTTTTTCTAACGCGTCTTTAGAGCTATACAACGCTTTACGAAATGTAATATTAATTAAACAACGTACAATACACTCGGAGTACGATGAGAGAGTAAATAAATAGTATTACATTTCGTAAAGCGTTGTATAGCTATTAAGACGCGTTACATAAAATAGTTTTCTTTCGCTCTTTCTTGTTCGATAATTTCAAGAAGAAGGAAGAACACTGGAAGAGCGATACGAGATACTACGTCAGCTTCCTTTCGTACTCCGAGATGTAAACGTAGAAATGGAATATTTCCTTACCGCTAAATTCTATCGTCTTATTGATACGATTACTTTATAATTATTTAAACAATGTACAATGCACTAGGAGTATAATGAGACAGTAATTAAACAATATAGGCATTCGTAAAGCGTTGTATAGCTCGTAAGACGTTTTATATAAAATAGTTCTCATTCACTTTTTGTCGATCGATAATGCCAACAAAGAAGGAGCATTGGAAGGACGATACGAGATACCACCACCTTTCGTACTCCGGAGAGTAAATGTCGAAATGAAATTTGTTCGTACTTCTATATTCTTTCGTCTTATAGATACGTATGTTTTATAATTTCATAAACCCGTGGGTTTCCATGTGCAGCAATTTCCACTTAGTGAGTCCTGTATCGATATTACTTACGAAGTCTAATTCTAAATTACGTTACGTTAGCAGTTGAGAATGGTTTCGTTCGTAGTTGCGACTGTTTACGTTCGTAGTTGAGACTGGCTACATTCGCAGTTGCGACTGCTTAAGTTCGTAGTTGAGACTGGTTACATTCGCAGTACCGACTGGTTACATTTGCAGTTGAGGCTGGTTACGTTTGTAGTTTCGACTGGATACATTCGCAGTTGCGACTAGTTACTTTTGTAGTTGCGATTGGTTTCGTTCGTAGTTGAGACTGGTTACATTCACAGTTGCGACTGGATACATTCGCACTTGTGACTGGTTACTTTTGTAGTTGCGACTGGTTACATTCGCAGTTGCCACTGATTACATTCGCAGTTGCGACTGCTTACGTTCGTAGTTGAGACTGGTTACATTCGCAGTTGCGACTGCTTACGTTAGTAGTTGCGACTGGTTCGTTCGTAGTTTCGACTGCTTACGTTCGTAGTTTCGACTGGATACATTCGCAGTTGCGACTGGTTACTTTTGTAGTTCCGACTGGTTTCATTCGTAGTTGAGACTGGTTACGTTTGTAGTTTCGACTGGATACATTCGCAGTTGCGACTGGTTACTTTTGTAGTTTCGACTGGATACATTCGCAGTTGCGACAACGTACGTTCGTAGTTGAGACTAGTTACATTCGCAGTTCCGACTGGTTGCATTCGCAGTTGAGACTGGTTACGTTTGTAGTTGCGACTGGTTACATTCGCAGTTGCCACTGATTACATTCGCAGTTGCGACTGCTTACGTTCGTAGTTGAGACTGGTTACATTCGCAGTACCGACTGATTACATTCGCAGTTGAGACTGGTTACGTTTGTAGTTTCGACTGGATACATTCGCAGTTGCGACTGGTTACTTTTGTAGTTGCGACTGGTTTCGTTCGTAGTTGAGACTAGTTATTTTCGCAGTTGCCACTGATTACATTCGCAGTTGCGACTGCTTACGTTCGTAGTTGAGACTGGTTACATTCTCAGTTGCGACTGCTTACGTTAGTAGTTGCGACTGGTTTCGTTCGTAGTTTCGACTGCTTACGTTCGTAGTTTCGACTGGATACATTCGCAGTTACGACTAGATACTTTTGTAGTTCCGACTGGTTTCATTCGTAGTTGAGACTAGTTACGTTTGTAGTTTCGACTGGATTCATTCGCAGTTGCGACTGGTTACTTTTGTAGTTGCGACTGGTTTCGTTCGTAGTTGAGACTAGTTATTTTCGCAGTTGCCACTGATTACATTCGCAGTTGCGACTGCTTACGTTAGTAGTTGCGACTGGTTCGTTCGTAGTTTCGACTGCTTACGTTCGTAGTTTCGACTGGATACATTCGCAGTTGCGACTGGTTACTTTTGTAGTTCCGACTGGTTTCATTCGTAGTTGAGACTGGTTACGTTTGTAGTTTCGACTGGATACATTCGCAGTTGCGACTGGTTACTTTTGTAGTTGCGACTGGTTTCGTTCGTAGTTGAGACTGGTTATATTCGCAGTTGAGACTGGATACATTCGCAGTTGCGACTACGTACGTTCGTAGTTGAGATTAGTTACATTCGCAGTTCCGACTGGTTGCATTCCCAGTTGAGGCTGGTTACGTTTGTAGTTTCGACTGGATACATACGCAGTTGCGACTGGTTACTTTTGTAGTTGCGACTGGTTTCCTTCGTAGTTGAGACTAGTTATTTTCGCAGTTGCCACTGATTACATTCGCAGTTGCGACTGCTTACGTTCGTAGTTGAGACTGGTTACATTCTCAGTTGCGACTGCTTACGTTAGTAGTTGCGACTGGTTTCGTTCGTAGTTTCGACTGCTTACGTTCGTAGTTTCGACTGGATACATTCGCAGTTACGACTAGATACTTTTGTAGTTCCGACTGGTTTCATTCGTAGTTGAGACTGGTTACGTTTGTAGTTTCGACTGGATATATTCGCAGTTGCGACTGGTTACTTTTGTAGTTGCGACTGGTTTCGTTCGTAGTTGAGACTAGTTATTTTCGCAGTTGCCACTGATTACATTCGCAGTTGCGACTGCTTACGTTCGTAGTTGAGACTGGTTACATTCGCAGTTGCGACTGCTTACGTTAGTAGTTGCGACTGGTTCGTTCGTAGTTTCGTCTGCTTACGTTCGTAGTTTCGACTGGATACATTCGCAGTTGCGACTGGTTACTTTTGTAGTTCCGACTGGTTTCATTCGTAGTTGAGACTGGTTACGTTTGTAGTTTCGACTGGATACATTCGCAGTTGCGACTGGTTACTTTTGTAGTTGCGACTGGTTTCGTTCGTAGTTGAGACTAGTTATTTTCGCAGTTGCCACTGATTACATTCGCAGTTGCGACTGCATACGTTCGTAGTTGAGACTGGTTACATTCTCAGTTGCGACTGCTTACGTTAGTAGTTGCGACTGGTTTCGTTCGTAGTTTCGACTGCTTACTTTCGTAGTTTCGACTGGATACATTCGCAGTTACGACTAGATACTTTTGTAGTTCCGACTGGTTTCATTCGTTGTTGAGACTGGTTACGTTTGTAGTTTCGACTGGATACATTCGCAGTTGCGACTGGTTACTTTTGTAGTTGCGACTGGTTTCGTTCGTAGTTGAGACTAGTTATTTTCGCAGTTGCCACTGATTACATTCGCAGTTGCGACTGCTTACGTTCGTAGTTGAGACTGGTTACATTCGCAGTTGCGACTGCTTACGTTAGTAGTTGCGACTGGTTCGTTCGTAGTCTCGACTGCTTACGTTCGTAGTTTCGACTGGATACATTCGCAGTTGCGACTGGTTACTTTTGTAGTTCCGACTGGTTTCCTTCGTAGTTGAGACTGGTTACGTTTGTAGTTTCGACTGGATACATTCGCAGTTGCGACTGGTTACTTTTGTAGTTGCGACTGGTTTCGTTCGTAGTTGAGACTGGTTATATTCGCAGTTGAGACTGGATACATTCGCAGTTGCGACTACGTACGTTCGTAGTTGAGATTAGTTACATTCGCAGTTCCGACTGGTTGCATTCCCAGTTGAGGCTGGTTACGTTTGTAGTTTCGACTGGATACATTCGCAGTTGCGACTGGTTACTTTTGTAGTTGCGACTGGTTTCGTTCGTAGTTGAGACTAGTTATTTTCGCAGTTGCCACTGATTACATTCGCAGTTGCGACTGCTTACGTTCGTAGTTGAGACTGGTTACATTCTCAGTTGCGACTGCTTACGTTAGTAGTTGCGACTGGTTTCGTTCGTAGTTTCGACTGCTTACGTTCGTAGTTTCGACTGGATACATTCGCAGTTACGACTAGATACTTTTGTAGTTCCGACTGGTTTCATTCGTAGTTGAGACTAGTTACGTTTGTAGTTTCGACTGGATTCATTCGCAGTTGCGACTGGTTACTTTTGTAGTTGCGACTGGTTTCGTTCGTAGTTGAG